>NC_141627.1:5227422-5534030 GCF_047967505.1 Dipteris shenzhenensis | reverse complement strand
CTGTCACAAATGTGTAGAACATGAGCGCAAACTTCTAGAGCAAGAAATGGTGGATGTAACTAAGGATGATGAAACAAAAGCCTTGAGTGCACGGGAATTAAAAAAAATTGAAGAAGATCAAGGTCGATCCACTGCAGTTATGCTAGAAGCTCTTGCTAGCAAACCACGACGTGAAATGCAAAAGGCTAGTACTACAAGAGCCACGGTTCCAAGCAGTAAAAAAAGACATCGTCCCACTATAGAGAGAGATAATGTGGATGAAAAAAGGTTAAAAGAAGATAAAGATGAAGAAGACTCAGAACCCAAGGTTGAAGATGATCATCAATCAAAAATCTTAATCTACATCTTAATGAAGCAGTTACAGATGATGATGTGGGATATATTTAGGGTCAAAGGACGTGGTTTGTGAATGCCAAAGATGTGGAAGCTGTAGCTCTCTTTACTAATAGTCGAAGCCTTGATATATCCTATGCAATGCAAATATACGAGGCTTTGAGAGATGGTAAGAAACTTGTGGCAAGCAATGTGGTCTTGCGCCCAATAATGTTTTGTCCAATCAAAAATATACGAGGCTTTGAGAGATGGTAAGAAACTTGTGGCAAGCAATGTGGTCTTGCGCCCAATAATGTTTTGTCAAATAACATTTACAGGGCCTACACATTTCGAGGAAACCTTCAGTCGATTCTTTAAAGACACCTTAAAAATATTCCACATGAACAAGGCGAAGAGGCACAAGGTGAGAATATGCTAAAGGAAGCAAAGAAGGAATTCCTCCTTCATTGCAGATTCCAGCCCATTGATGGTCAACATTGGGCTTATGCTTGTAATTAGATCGCAAGGGAAGCAAAGGAGGTCAAAAGACTCACTCTAGAACAATTTGCAAATATAAGTTCATTCCATTATTATCCTGCAACAATCTATATATTCAAGTATGAGATCAAGTATTTGATTGAGTCCAAAAGACTTAATCATTATGTCCATGGAAAGCGTAAGATATCCTCAACATCAGAGGTCTTACAGAAGGCAAGGGTTATATGGACAACATTTGGTTCTCCAAATCCTGATTTGAAGCGAAAGGTCACAAAAGCAGACGCCAACACACTCACAAACTTCTATACTTCTTTGAGTGCAGTTGTGCCTGGGGGAACTCAAGAGCGAGAAGAAAGTATGACAAGCCTCAAGGTGGGGAGGGACAGATATGCCAACTACACTTCTATCATATTTCGTCCTGTTGAAGTGTTCAATGAGATGCTTAAAACGTGCATTGCTTGTGAGCGTGGATAGTTGACCTATGAAGCTCCTTTGTTTATCTCCGGAAAGTCAAAGGTAATGGATAAGAAGGTACTTACCTGACAAGCATGCATCCATGGTAGCACAAAAAATTTTAGAGAAAGAATGGTTTTTTGGAAAAAAATACAAAGACCACTGCATGGAAGAATGCATCAATGTACAGGTGAGGCGTGATGCAGTGCATAGTGCCATTAAGTATTTGCTGTCAGAGAAACAAATTCCACTTACTCATTGTAACATTGACTATAATGTGGTGAAGCATATAGCTTCTTTGTCAACACCCAAGTTAAAACTATGGGCAAACAGGTGGATTAAAAAGGATGAAGATGGGTCAGAAATAGTAACCTCTTATATGTGAAAAGAAATCCCACAATAGGTGGTTGCATATGTGGAAAGATTAATCAGCAAGATAAGGATGCCAACAGATATGCACCAAAGCTTTCAATTCAATGTAGAGGTTACGGCAGAGTCTGGAAAGCTTGTGAACTTCAGGGGAGTCAGCATGGGATAAGCCACAACTATTCTTTATCAATGAAGTTTCTAGCGATGATATCCATAACTTCATTGATAGAATAGTATATACCACCATTAGCAAAGTGGCAATTTGCAACATTGTCATTTTTGTTGATAAAAAAGACAAAGAAGCCATGCAGGTTACCCTAGAGCGAGCATATTCATCAGATTTGAAGATCTATAGTGGTGTTTATGCAGCAAAGAGAGGCAAGAGAGAATGTGGCATAGCGATTCAATCTCTTGAATCATTCTTTTTGTGTATGCGGGGTCCCAACCCTGATCACTCCTTACAAAAGAACATAAGAGGGAATTCAAATAATTTGAGATTGATGCTAGAAGAGCAAGATATTCCTAGGTCCATACATTATTAAAAAAACAACTATGGAAGTCCTGCAAAAAGTGGGAGTCTCTTGCTTACCATGATGGAGAATTTGCTACCGACAGGTTGGGAGGTCACCTTGTGCAGGATGGGATATTTATTTGAGGATCTCCTCAGAAAAGGCAACTCCACAAATATTATTGAAAATAAGCATTTTATGGCTTATTTTTAGCTTCAAGCAGATCTAACCACAGGCTATGAAAAAGAGATAGACCACAAGGACACTGATGACATGGATGATTACCTTGAAGATCATAATGTCCCAGTTGATGATGATGAAAAGATGGACTTACATGACCCGTTCAGAGAGGTTGGTGGATGAAGACAAATATGATGATGCCTTCTTTGATAATTATGGTTCGCAGGGTTATGAAAAAAGGCCACTACGACAATACTTAGCGGTATGAACTCTCTATTTCTCAACTAAATACAAATTTTTAAATAAGATTTAAATTTAAAGATAATGAATCTAATCTCTCATATTTGTTTATAGGCAATAGAGGGAGAAGAAATGGATGAAGTCAATATGGAGGCACTCCCTTCTACTTCAACAATGCAACATAAGAGCTTTAAAGACACCATGGAAAAGTAGAATGACCCCAAACATAGAATACAAGCTATGACAGAGACCCATTCTGCAAATTTAGCTGCCTTGGATAAAATGGAGAGCTCATTTGAAGTTAGGATCGTTTTGAAATGAGAACCTCAGTATTTGAGCTCTGGTAGAGAGGAGGTTTCAATCCTCTCTAATCCTTTGAAAGAGGTTAATGACAATGTTATCTTGGCCATTCTCAGGTAACGTTTGTTTATTTGTTGCTACTTCAATGAGCTAAAATTTGTTTATTTATTCATAGTGTAGTTATATATCAGTTTCCTAGTGCAGAATGCAAATCAATTCTATGAGCTAACGTTTGTTTATTTCTTGGTGCAGTGTAGTTATTTCTCAGCTTTCCTAGTGCAGTGCAACATCGTGTTTACATGCTCAATGCTCTCCTTTCTTCTATTCTTAGCTCTCCTCAAAAGACTATAGAAGATGTTTGTACCTGGTTAAGCCCTTTGAATTTAGATGGGGTGCGAGTCATCTTAATGCCTTATCATGAGGTGTAACTCTAACCTTATTTTTACTATTTCTTTGGCAAGTTTGTGTAAAACAATAATCATTTTTATTCTGGTCGTGTAGCTCACATTGGAGTCTGATCGTCTGGGACCTTGAACTCAACCGTTTGTGGTTTGTGAATTCAATGGAAGTCTATCATGCCAACTCCCCAAGGTAATTATTCTCTTAATATTTTTGTTACTTTCTTATTTTGTATCTTATGATCATGACATATTAATATATTTAATATGTCATGATGGACAGTGCTACATATCGGCTAGTATCTACTATCAGAACAACCACGGAGCAACAAGATCAAGTAGAATTTAAAAGACGTCTGCCAGTGGAGCAAAAAGATGGACACAGCTGTGGGTGGAGAGTTGCCTACAACTGCATGTTGTTTCTTAGAGAGATTTTTTATTTGGAGTTATCAGTCAAAATGGAATCATATACAGAAGCCGATCTGCTAGCATTTCGGGCTGAGAGTATTCAACGTCTAATTACTACCATTGGGAAACAACCTGAAAATATGACTACATTGCAGCATGTATAAAACCTTATCTTTATACTTGTATGCTTGTTCAAGCCTTTAATTGGGATGTGTAAATCTCATAACTTTTTTATATTTTCCTCCAAGAGGAGAAGAGACTGAGTCTAATGAAATCATGCTATCTTTATACTTCTATGATTATTTAAACCTTTATTTTTATTTAGGATGTGTAAATCTCATAACTTTTTAAAATTTTCCTCCAAGAGAAGGAGAGACTCACTCTAATGAAAGCATGTATGAAACCTTACTTTTTAAATTTTTGCTCCAAGCGGAGGAGAGACTCACTCTAATGAAAGCATGTATGAAACCTTATCTGCTTGTTTAAGCCTTTATTTGGGATGTGTACATCACATAACTTTTTTATATTTTTATAGCAGAAGGAGGATGTAGAAGACATAGCAAGTGAAGAAGAATACGATGTAGACTACTCTCTCAATAAGATGAGTCATGAAAATATGAATCTATTGGAGCAGATTGGAAGTTCATTCATCGCTATGTTGTTAATTCAACAACAATCTCATTTTTTTGAATTGGTGAAGAAGAGATTTCAATCCTCTTGAATCCTAAGAAAGAGGTTAATGTCAAAGTCATTGCAACCATCCTCAGGTTTGATGCAGCCTTTTCCTTGGCTTTATACTTTGCTTATTTTGATTAAACCCAAGAAGCTAATACATTTTTTTAAAATATAGTAATGTTATAGCAAATTTTTCACAAAATATACAAAGCGTTTCATATATGCTCGATCCTGGTATTTCGGAAGTGCTTAGCAACAAAGAAGAAACCATAGAGGATGTTTGCAAGTGGTTGAAGCATGTTTCTATGAATGACGCACGAGTTATTTTTACAGCATATTATGAGAAGTAAGCATCAAATCCTACTTGTTTTTTCTATTGCATTGCTAGAATTGTCTCAAACATAGTAATTATTCTACTTGTTTTTTCTATTGTATTGCTAGAATTGTCTCAAACACAGTAATTATTCTTTATTGATAATGCAGCTCACATTGGAGTCTGGTAGTCGTGGAAATCTTTGCGAAGAAGTGCTTCTTTGCCAATTCAATGACATCCGTCCATGGCACTGTGTTAGAGTAAGTATAGACTACACTTGTTGTCACTTCTTGACATGTAGATTGATATGCAATGCACATATTCACTGTTGTTATATGTTTTGATGTGCAGATCAGCTCGAAAGTTAGTAGGTGCTATTGACATAGTAATGCAGCAATGTGACTTGGCACAACAAATAGAGTATATAACATGTCAGGTATCACATCAAGAGAATAGCCACATCTATAATTGTGGATGAAGGGTGGGCTACAATTGCTTTTTGGTACTTGATCAAATTTTTGAGATACAAAATGACACCACACTGTCAACATATACGGATTTGCATCTCTATGCATTTATAACATGTACCATTCGAGCAATCATTAAGCGTGACATTATGGACCCTCCCACAAGGCAAATAGATAATGGCTCAGAGGAGTGCGAAATGAATGCCGTCAAAGAGTCAAAGGGGATAGAAGACCTCAACTCTACAAATATGGCTTCATTGGAAGAATTGGGAAGCTCTTTTAATGTTAGGGTTATGATTCAACATAGACCTCAGTATCTTGAATTTGGGGGAGAGGAGATTTCAATCCTCTCTAGAGCTTCAAATGAGGTCAATAACAACGTTATGATGGCCATTCTCAGGTTTGATACAAACTTTTTCTCTGCTTGATAATTCAATATTTTGATTAAATCTAATAAGCTAATATTCATTTATTTGTTGGTGCAGTATAGTTATGTCACGATTTGGTAGAGCCGTATAAAACCGTGTGTATATGTTGGATTCCCTCCTTTCTCCTATACTTAGCGATAGCAGAAAGACAATATTCGATGTTTGTAAATGGTTACAGCCTTTACATTTACATGGTGTGCGAGTCCTATTTATGGCATATCACGAGATGTATCATGGCAACCTTTATTTTCATCTTATACTGGCAACATTGTGTTAAATAATAATGGTTCTTAATTATTCGTGTAGGGAACATTGGAGTCTGGTGGTTTGTGACCTTGAAGACAACTATTGTTGGTTTGTTAACTCGATTGTAGGCTTTCATGGCTCAGTGAAAATGTAAGTATTCTTTTAATCTGTTGTTACTTCTATATTATGTACCTTATGTAATAGACACACTAAGTTTTTTTAATATGTCATGATGAGTAGGTCGATTGAGAAGTTGGTATGTGCTATCAGAGAAACAAGACAGTACAAAGACTCGGTAGACTTCCAAAAGCATTTAGTAGTAGAGCAGGAAGATGGGCATAGTTGTGGGTGGAGAGTTGCCTACAACTGCATGTTGATTTTCAATGAAATTTTCTCACTTAAGCCACATATCTCATCGGAAGACTCTTTGGAGCTCAAATATTCAGAGGAGGATATACAATTTTTTAGGGCTGAAATCATTCGAGACCTAATTGTTGCCATTAGAATACAACGTGCAACTGAAGCAATATCAGAGCTTGCATTTAAGGAAGAGGAGACTGAGTCTACTATGAAAGCACTGCACACTAGAGAAGAAGTAGAGACTCAGTGTACACCTACAGCACCACAGCCTCCACTGGAAGCATCAGAAGAGTTGCCATAGCCTCAGCTTGCATTTAAGGAAGAGGATACTGAGTCTACTTTGAAAGCACTACATACTACAGAAGAAGTAGAGACTGAGTGTACATCTAGAGCACCACAGCCTCCATTAGAAGCATCAGAAGAGTTGCCACAGTCTCCACTAGAAGCATCAGAAGAGTTGTGATGCATGTATGATGTTGTGTTTGTAGTTTTTGTTGATTATACACCAACATTTACTGATGATATTTATATAATTATTTCATGCACACAATTTCATGATATGAATGTGTGATGATGTGATTATTTGGAAATAAATGCTTGTGTGATGAGAATTTTGATATGAATATGTGATGATGTAATATTTGTAATATATTTCTTCATGCACACAATTTTATGATATAAATGTGTGATGATGTGATTATTTGGAAATAAATCCTTGTGTGATGAGAATTTTGATATGAATATGTGATGATGTATTTCACTCGCAAGTATCAATTCCCAATGCTCCACTCACTTAAAGTACAGCATTCCCATTGCTCTACAAAATTTTATTCAGTTGGATAGTCTCGACTCACTTAAAGTAGAGCATTCCCAATGCTTCTCTCACTTTATTCCAACCCTTATCCTTATCATAGCGAACACATCATGCCTTAGTGCACTTGTATTCTTCCATCCTAGTCTCCACTCACTTAAAGTAGAGCATTCCCAATGCTTCTCTCACTTTATTCCAACCCTTATCCTTATCATAGCGAACACATCGTGCCTTAGTGCACTTGTATTCTTCCATCCTAGTCCTTCCACAAACGCTCTCATATTTCTTACATCCTAGTCCTTCTGATTAACTTGTATTCGTCTTTCACTTTACATCTTCCCTCACTTTCTATCCCTTCAAGACACTCTCTTATTTCTTACATCCTAGTCCTTCTAATTAACTTGTATTCGTCTTATCGCTCTCTCTGTCTCTCTCTCACTTGTAATATATTTCACTCGCAAGTATCAATTCCCAATGCTCCACTCACTTAAAGTACAGCATTCCCAATGCTCTGCAAAATTTTATTCAATTGAACAATCTCCACTCACTTAAAGTAGAGCATTACCAATGCTTCTCTCACTTTATTCCAACCCTTATCCTTATCATAGTCAACACATCGTGCCTTAGTGCACTTGTATTCTTCCATCCTAGTCCTTCCACAAACACTCTCTTATTTCTTACATCCTAGTCCTTCTCAGTAACTTGTATTCTTCTATCCTAGTTCTTCCACAAACACTCTCTTCTTTCATCCATCCTGATAACTTGTATTCTTCTATCCTAGTTCTTCCACAAACACTCTCTTCTTTCATCCATCCTAGTGCTTCTCATTAACTTGTATTCTTCCATCCTAGTCCTTCCACAAACACTCTCTTCTTTCTTCCATCGTAGTCCATCTCCCTTTCTTTATCATCTCCCCACCCATGGATGTCCTTGGCATTGTCGAAGATGTGGAGTTCGGAATTAATAGTCTCAAAGAATGGATTGCTGACCAAGGAGCACAGAGAGAGGCCAAAATTCGACAAGGTTCTCCTTTGACACACATGGAGAGAGAGGAATTTGATGCACAAAGGCACGTAGAGAGGGAGGAGACTCTCAAGATAGCAGAGAGTGAAAGACTTATAAGACGTATGATAAAAGCATGACAAGATCTCTTAGACTTCTTAAGTAACCTTTGTTATTGCAGCTCTCATCATGGGCGATTTGATGCGGATGCTGAGAGAACAATAAGAGCCTCACAGAGAAATTATAAAGAAACAATTTGTGATTGCTTAAATTTCTTCTTTGCATGTAATTATGTTGAGGATACAGCTGTGGAGGCAGTGAAAGATTGGGTTATTGAGAAGATAAGAGAGACCAATGATGAGATCTTCTAGACTTTGGGTGATTAAGAAGATAAGAGAGATTATATTAAGGTGTTTTTTGACACCATATGGCTTTGAGTTATATGATCTACTTCTTGTACAAATGTGATGTGCTCTTTTTGAAATGTACTCTAGTTTTAATAACATGTCACGCCATTTTTTCTAATTTGATTTTTTAAAATCTTACTTTTTGTCTCTTTTAACAATGTGATGTCCTCTATTTTTAATGTACTCTAGTTTTAATAACATCTCACGTCATTTTTTCTAATTTGATTTTTAAAATCTTCCTTTTGGCTCAATGTTTTGTTTTATAAGAGCCTCTTTTTTTTAAATGTTTTATCCAAAATTATCTCACAAAATGAATTTGGACAGTGCATGAGTCCAAAATTAATGAAATAGGTGTTGGTAGTGCAATTGTAATATGTGTCAAAGAACTCAATTTGATGGGGGGTATCAATGACATTTACATTTCTACCTTGGTGTAGAAATTTCTCAGCAACAAAACCCATTCGATATAATGCTACTTCCGACCCATCATTCAGTAAATTCTTTGTCATCTCTAGTATCACATCAGGATCCATCGGCTTTCTATAATCCACCATTGCTGCATCAAGCTTAACCTTATTGTCCTCAAATTAATGAAGCTCGAGAGTCCTTAAAGGAATTTTGATTAGATTGCCACCACCCCTAGATAAGAAGCACATCAAGAAAGGCTGCAAGACTTGAATGGCAGTGCCTTCCAAGACAGTCATATGATTGAGTAGGACTATACATGGTATACTTTTGAAAGTAAATACCCAAATGCAGATGTCAAACTCGCATACAAGGCATCACTTTGCGATTCTATCATGAACAGGACCAACGTTGATCTTTTCTTATCTACCATAGGACCTTCTATGATAAACTGCACAAGTTCAACTATCCGTGAAACTGCAAGATCTTGCAATTCATCTATGAAAAATACACATGGCTTCTCCCCAGCATGACCACTCATTGTTATGAAATGCTCTGTATCAATGCCATTGATGTGTGCAAATTTTGTATCATTCTCTAATAGTAGGATATCATAGGAGAAGCTGAATGGAGACAGTTTCAAAGATTAATTATGGATTGTGGAAGCAAGTCCATAATGCTGTGAAAGATCATGAGGCAGATGGGGAAGCACGAAATAGGAAGGCAGAGGTGTGGAGGTCTCTTGATCAACTCTTCATGTTCTGTGACAAAGTAACATGGACAAAGAGTGATTACAAGAACTTTGAGGAGGCAATTAAACATTTTGGGAAGTCAATGAAAGACGCGTGGACAGCCTACAATATAACTCACTACATGGTAAGGTTCTGTCTTTTTCTTTTACTTAAGTGTGATCCTCTTTTTTTAATTACTTACTATGCATTCTTATGTCTTACAGCATATCATCTACAACCACCTTCCCTATTTTGTCAAAAAGTATGGATGCCCAACAATTTGGTCTACCCAAGGCATGGAGAAGTCTCACTACATGGCACGTAATGCATTTTTCAGACACACACAACACTATGGAGAGAGTCAGAAGGTAAATAGTATGAAGGAAGTCTTCCAATGGTTTTACCGAGGCGTACTACAGAGGCTGCATGCTAAAAGAAAAGTTGCTAGCTCCAAAATCAAGCTTGCTTTTCTTCTAGCCCAAAAGCAAAGACGAAGACAAACTCTAGACAATTCAATGGCAGCAGAGAGACATAGACAATGGAGGGAATTGAAGATATTTAGAAACCATAAATGGACAAGTAAACATGAATAGGACTCATTTGTAACTTATTGGTATTATGTCCACATGTTTTCAAACTCAATCAATAGATTTTTTTTTTGTGGAACAAGTGACTCTTGGTGTTATGCATCAAAAGTATTTCTTTTGTGAAACATATGATCTAAACGTAATACAATTTGTTCACAATTTCAATATATTGTCTGTTTAATATTTAACGACACCACTCTATCTAAATGTACAAATCATTTCATCTTCAACTTATTGTTCATTTATACAAGATCATACCAGATATCAAAGACTTTGTACAAATCAGTTCAACTTTAATATAATGTTTGTGCTATATTTGATGACTAAATCCTATTTCTCCCAGGGCCTACCGATCGGAACTCTCTTTTTGATCTTGATTGGAGTCTTTTTCTTCTTTATTGGCTTGATGTTGACTGTCTGTTTATCAATGCTTGCCTCTGTTGCTTGTCTGGGAGGGGTATCCTTTTCTTTAGCTGTCTCCACCTGTTCTTCTTCTTGGATTGTGTGGCCTGATGCAATCATGGGTGGCTCTCGAAACCTTATGAGCTTGTGTTTTCCATAGCCCTCTAGACATTTGGGCTCCTTAACACCACATGCTAATGCATAAGAAGTGTAAGACAAAAAGTAAGCGGCCCTAGAGGCGTGCTTATTCACATAATCTCCAAATATATCTATGGCAGACAACCTCTCTATCAAAATGATCATTTCCTTTTGCCATGAAAGATCATGTCCACCTAAAGCCCTAGACAAACATTTTAGGAAGTAAACAATGGCTTCTCCATTGTTGCTCAACTGCCTATGGTAAATCAAGATCTTAGCACTGCCTAGATCATGAATATAATGAGCTAGGCCTGACATTTTGCGAAACCCAACCGGCCTGCTTCCACTTGATCTCTAGAGGAATGTGTCATCCTCAATTTGTAGCTGCCACATATCAAAAGATTGGAGTGAGCCTAATACACAATCTACAAAACAAAGTTAAGCAGAAGACAAAGTATTTGATTTGAAGTACCTTCTCATTTTCATCAGCAACAAGCAGTTCATCTTTCCAAAGATTTATTCCTCTCCCCTCTTGTCCAGCCTCTTCTTTAGGCTTTTCTGTGTATAGTGTTGAGAGATTCATAGCTTCCTGTGTGAGCTGGAAGGCAGCTTCATCTGGCTCTTGGAACTTTTCAGCCTCTTTGAAACAAAAAGTAAGGGCCTCTGCAGGATCAAAAATTGTTTCCAAAGCTAGTAGTGAATGGTCATCCTTTATGCCAACCTCCTTGTCAAGCCTTGAAGCCTGGGCAATAAGGGAAATGTCATAGTCCTCACTCAAATTGAACATACACTCTATATCATGGAGGAAAACATAATCTTTTCCACCAATCAAGACACCTGGAAGCATGGGCACTGCATAGTTGCTGCTCTGAACATCAAAATCTTCAACTAGCTCTGCTCCCCTCAGAGTTTTTGTCCTCAGTTGAACAAGGTCAAGAGCAGCCACTTGTAGCCCCTCATCCTAAAGGTTGATATCTTCTTCTTGCTCTGCCATTTTTGTTACCAAAGAAACATCCTCTTTTTCCTCTACTTCAGATGTGTCTTCTTCTTCAGTCTCCTACCCTTGTTCATCCAAAGACTCTTGACTGAAGACAATGTACATAAGGAATGCCATGGTTTCCTCAAGCACTCTGCACTTTCTAGTGTGCAAGTTACAGTTGAATTTATATTGATCAGGTAGGCTATCAAATCTTCTGTTCACATGGTACCTCAGCCTGTCAATGGAGACAATATGATTTATATGCACAAAAACCTTTTCTCCTTCCACAATTCTTCCTGCCTCTGTCAGTTCTTTGAAGGTATCCCAATAGTCTGAAAGAAAATCTTTGTGATGCTCCAGTACAGAGCTCATTGTGAACTCCATGTTGAAAATACTGCGGTATATGTGGAAGTTACTCTGAGCCTTGCATTTGTGAAGAAACTCAAATAGGAGCAAATCTGGAGAATTGTCCTCTTCTGGTTCCTTCTGTTTTGTGATGGAAGAATCAACATTCTACTCCAGTCTCTTCTTTTTGCCTGTTCAAAAACTTATATACTTTGAATTCTATATGCTGACATATGCAATCAGTGAATGCATAGGATATCACCAGATAATTCCTTCATGAGCTCTCATGACTCACCTGGTGATTGCTGTGGTCTAATAATAGCAGTAGAAAAGTCCAGCTTCCTCTTGAAAGGAAGGGCCTGGGAGTCAACTGTTCCAAAGAAAAAACATTTCTCATCATCAAGGAAGAATTCCACAAGGCTAAAGATAGCAAAACAATGAGGTAGAAGTGAGAACTAAATCAGACACAAGAATTTGCAGCAAAACACGATGGGGGACCATTTGGAAAATATAAAGCACTCTCCTCGCATTTTGTTGCAAATTCTCCAGTTCTGTTCATATGCATGTCAAATTAAACACTAGGTTCATCTCATTGATTCCTGGATAGTATGATTTGATATGCAAGAGAAAGGCTAGAGCTGAGCGAAGCTTTTCATGAGAAATGTGTCAACAACAGGAATTTGCAGCAAAATGTGATATGGGCTATTTAGAAATGTATAAACCACTCTCCTCGCATTTTGTTGCAAATTTCTAGGTTCTATTCATATCCATCTCCAATCAAATTCCTGGGTGATTTACCACATTCTTGGACAGTATCAATTGAATATGTAACAAGAAGGGTGGAGCTGAGTGAAGACATTTGGACATAAAAAATCCAATGGATGGAAGAAATATATGTCAAAAAACATTGAAAACAATCTAGAATTCTGACCTTTTTTTTCCCTTTCCATGCTGTTGGAGTTGCACTGGTGAATCTCCTGCTCTTTCACTAGCTTGAACTCTGCACTCTAGGTAACCTAGAGATCTAGTAGTGATAGTAGTCTTCAGGTAGGTTGCAGTCTGGATGGAGTGTGCTGGGTAGGAAAGGATCAGAGAGAGAAGGAAATGGAAGATGTGAGGGTCTTGGCAGGGATGAAAGATTGGGAGGCAGGGGAGGGAAGAGTGGTTGTGGAATTGATTATGAAATCATGAATGGCACAAGTTCCAAGGCATAAAGTGTACCTTTCACATGTGCCAAATTTCAAACTCCAAGAGATCTGGGTCCCATCCACACGTGTGAAAAACGACTACATTCCACACGTGTGGGATTTAGAAGATGCCTTATTTGTATTTTGCACTTATTTGTGGTATCCTGTTTCAGCCCTCTTGCCCTCTAGTCTCTGCTCTCTTGCCTCCCTACCTTCATACTCTGCAACATCAGCATCCTGACCAGCAGCATAGGTTCATCCCTAGCACAGGGTACTCATCAGCAGCACAGCACATCCACAGATAGATTTCAGGTCAGTAATAATGGGTTCTTCCCTCAGTCTCTGCAATCTTCTTGCCTACCATAGAAACAATCCATCCTACATGGAAATGCATAGACTCAGTCCATATTTTATTTAGTTGTCAAGACAGAGAAATCACTGTAGGAATGCAGATCTTCAAGTGTGATATTTGCATGTGAGGGTAAAAGTGTACTTATGGGTTCTTCCTTCAGTCTGTGCACACTTCTTGCCTTCCATAGACTCAATCCATCTTGCATGGACATGCAAACACCTTCAAATGACTGAAGGCATATTCCAACATGCTGCCTCATGAGTTTGTAGGAAAACACGAGGAGAAGGCCTTAGGAATTTCAAACAGCTAAAATCGTGTTTTGTTGCAAATATTGAAATGTCGCTTCATCCACCCCTGTCATTCTGGTTTTGTGACTTCCATAGCTATCCATGTTGTACTCTTCTTGCATAAACTCCATTCATACTGTATCTAGTTGTAAAGATAGAGAAATCACTGTAGGAATGCACCAGCATGTCATTTTAGGAATTTGCAGGAAAATGCGATCTGGATCTGTTAGGAATTTCAAACTCCTCGTATCGCGTTTTATTGCAAATTTTTCTATGTTGCTTCATCCACCCCTGTGATTGCCTTTTTTTTTGTCAAAACATGTTCTCCATGTCTGTAATCTCTTTCCATTGCTTTGTATGCAGTTTATCAGAGTGATGGCAAGAACCAAGTCAACTGCAAGGAAAGTTGGCAAAGGGCCAGGGCTTGCAGCAATAGCAGTTGGGGCAAGTACCAAGAAATTTAGTGTGCCTCCAAAAGGAAGAGCTACACATGGCAGGAAGGGTAAGCCAATGAGCCTGCTCAAGCAAAAGGCCAAGAGATTGAATCATGGTGCAGGTGTGCTAAGGGAGATCAAGAAGCAATAGAAAGCTATAGGCTTTGCAATCCTCAAGGCACCTTTTCAAAGACTGGTGAGAGAAATATGTGATAGTTGGCACCTTGGGTTCAGGTGGAACAGAACTGCCATTCTTTCCTTACAGGAAATGGCAGAGGATTACTTGGAAAAATATTTTGAAGATGCAATGCTGGTAGTAGCCCATGCTCACAGGGTGACTTTGATGGCCAAATACTTCAACACTTTGTCCAGAGTGAGATGGAGGTATGACAAGCTTGTTCATCCTGTGGAATGGTAGGACATAAAGATGAGATACATATTGTTAATTCCACCTATAAGGAAGTTGAAGGTAGATAAGGTTAAGGTTGTTGAAGTAACCCACTCAAAGAACACCAGAGGGGAGACTGCTTATGAGGAGTCACTGAAGCAGCAAATAAAAGAAACAAAATCTGTTATAGATGTGGAGACTGGAAAGAGGGAGCTGCAGATACATAGAAGGTGCAGGAGCTGGGCCCTAATATAGTTGTCCATATTGAGGATGAATTTTCAGTGAGAATGATTTTGACTTGACAAAACCATGCTTGGCAGCATTGGCTCATAAGAATGAGTATTGCTCAGATACTGTCATTCTTGCAATGCTCTAGTAAGTGTCTATTATTTTACATTTTTTGCAAAACAATCCTCCTTGTACCTCCTTTATACCCTACCCTAATTATTTTTTGGTCCTATGCAGCATGATGAGAAGCTGGCTTCACCCCTCTGTACAGCATACAGTCCATATTATTGATCCTGCCATTTCTTCTAAGTTAAGAGATGCAAAGGAAACTCCCATCAGTATTTCCAGCTAGTTCAGACACTGCAATTTTGAAGTAATTGATGTTTTTCTACTTCCATACCATAACAGGTATGTGGGTGACTACTTCTTTTAAGATTCTTCTTTAAGATTGAGAACTCTTATAGCCTTTGATTTCCTAATGCTTTTTTCCTTATGCAGTGACCATTGGAGTTTTGTTTCTATTGACATCCAGCAGAAGCAATGCTTTATATTCAACTCTCTTAAAAACACACACAGAGAGCTGAAATTATAAGTGCTGTGTGTGCTTTTTGAACTTAAAACTTCATTATTTTGATATCATACTAACTAAATTATATATATTGCAGTTGTATTAGAAGGCTTTTAGATGCATTGGATCACTGTCCTCCCAATGTCTCTCTTTTGGATTGCACGCAATAGAGGTTGATACTATTATGCAACTCCGTGTCTATTACTTTGTTGCATCCTTTCCCTTGAGGCACAATAGAGGTCATCCTTAGGTCTTCATCATCTCTCCATAGTCATGGGAGAGAGCTATCCACATCAACAAGAAACTCAGAAATATATACAAGTGACTCTTGTACCAACCAAACCCTCGGCCATGCTACCTTTGGGTCTTGCATTTTGTCTCACGAAGCCCTTCAAGGTCTTCATGAAGCGCTCGAGGAAGAACAACCATCGTGCATGTATAGTACCGCATATAGCAATCTCATCCACCAAATGCACTATAAGATGTAGTTGGCTTGTGAGAATAGAACATGGAAATGTCTCCTCCACTAAACAAACCACCTCCACTGACATAACTCGAGCATTCTCAAGCATGGTGGGATCTATTTCCTTTGAGCTTACAGACCTAGAAATGAAAAAGTACAGCATATTAGCAATATGCATTCAAACTTGCATGGAGCATTGATACGCATCATATTTTGTATCATGTAAAGTACCTCACAAGCTCGCCCATCTTGTAAATACAATCTTTCACGTCCTTCGATGCACTACGTGAAATGCTAGTAGGTAGTATGAACTGAACCCAGGAGGAGGTGGTTGATTAGTTGCTTATAATTATTCACTCACAAATTTGAAAGGAAAAAGATATTATGCACATAAAATACTTACTTGGAGCATCTTGTGCCAATCATGAGATTTCAAGCCATATAATTGCTCTACACCTCTTTTCTTGCTCTTTATAAAGGCTCCCTTCAAACACCTCATGCATCCAGTGGGAGTACGAATTGTAGTAATAGCGTGCTTCACCGTCGCCATCTCTAGCTTTGATAACATCCACGGTGCACGAGGTAAAAAAACACGCCCATTTGGTCTCTCTTGTGGCCAAGCTTCACGCATCCTCCCTGTGGTACATAGATCCTCCCTTATGCCTGCGGAATCTCGTGTCCCATTCAAATGCTCCCAAATGGTAGATGCCACATTCTTGAAGATATGCATGGGATCAAGCAGGTGATTGATCTTGAGGTGGGACCAATATGGTAAACGATAAAAGATGGAGTATCTAAACAAAATTTGGTGTTAACGAGCAATCTTTATTTCCAGCCAATATAGCACACAATAGTTACAAACCCTTACTGGCTCATGCCAAGTGGTGGAGGAGTCGTGGAACCATCCCAAATTCTCATCCAATCTCCCATGGTGAGTGATTGTGGGAGGACTTCATTCTAAGGGGCAACATATCTAGGATGATCAGGT
The DNA here is from genome assembly GCF_047967505.1 of Dipteris shenzhenensis. Taxonomy (NCBI): domain Eukaryota; kingdom Viridiplantae; phylum Streptophyta; class Polypodiopsida; order Gleicheniales; family Dipteridaceae; genus Dipteris; species Dipteris shenzhenensis. Next base: position 5,517,172 of record NC_141627.1, on the reverse strand, counting down.
GGGAGAAATCGATGGTGATTCTCATAGATGACCTTATTCAATGCGTTTGCCCATGAGGCAACTAGCGAGGGACCACAAACAGGACATGCATGGTAACTTGATGTAGTGAGACCTGAACAATAGATGCAATTAAGAGTTGAAGGTTGGTTTAGGGTGCCACATCCTTTGCCTATTCATAATTAGAAGTGCAATGCTTACCTGAACACTCGCCATAGCCTGGGAAGTCATGCATCGTCCACATCAAGACTGCTTTACAGTTGAAGTCTCATGACGAGGGAGGCCTGCTCACATCATGCACCTCAATACCTCTCTAAAGTATCTCTAGCTCGTCAATCAAAGGCTCCAAATAAACATCAGAATTTTTGACTTTATGTTTCCATGGAATTAGAAGGGACAGCATAACATGTCCTTTCTTAATAGCAATAGAGGGTGGAAGATTATAATTCACCAATATCACTGGCCATACACTGTAAGAGGTGCTTTTGAGACCAAATGGGTTCACACCGTCCATACCCAATCCAAGTCTCAAGCTCCTAGGTTCTTCCTTGAAGCTTGGCCATGTGTCTTCAATATGCTTCCACGCAGGAGAGTCCGTGGGAGTTCTCCACTTGCCATCGGTTGATCGATGGGAGGAATGCCATGACATGAGCTCTCCAATAGATTTGCACTTGAACATAGGTTGGATGTGAGGGATTATGGGAAAATGTCGCAGAACCTTATGAGGCACGTCCAAAGTTTTGAGATCTGCTCTATATCTTTCCTCTCCACAAGTAGGACACTCTCTTGCATCCTTATGTAGTCCACAAAACAAAACGCAATCATTGACACATGCATGGATGCGCTTGTAATCTAATCCTCCAAGAGAGGTCACATGTTGCCTTGCCATATCTCTTGAGGTCGGTAATTTATTCTCCCTTGGAAGCATTTTACACAATAGCCTGCACATGAAGACCATAAATGAGGAAAAACAATAACCATGTTTGCAAAATAGACTTTAAAGCTTACTTGAGTAATGCATTCAAACTTGCATTGCTCCATCCATAGATGGTTTGCAAGTTTGGTAACTCAAGGGAGGCACGTAGAACAGAGAATGTGCACCCCTCAAACAGTGGAGTCGATGCTGTAGTAAAAAGATCATCCTGCTCCATGCTATCATCCCTCCCTTGATGGACATATAAATCTCGCACCATATCATCAAACACCTCCTCCTCCATGGCTTCATGAGGTAATGGCAGAGGGCTACTATCACCATCACTCCATGCATCCGTAACAATCCCTCTTGAAGATCCCACCTGATATCGCTGACGCTTTGCCTCCTCACAGCGAGCATAGGGCAAGATATGCAGGTGTGGCATTGCATCATGTATCAAATTAAAACGGGATCATAACTCAAACATATGAACACCCATAGGTATCTCAATTAACCTTAACTTACAAACCCTTACCATGTTTACGGTCACATCCCGTTCTCCATACTTTGAGATGTGATTGAGTGTAATCCTGCATGCACAATACATGTTTCCTCGACATCGATCACACATACATTTGATTTTTTCCTCCAACCACATTTCACGATGGTGGATACGAAGGGATTCATCCTCACTAGAGCTACTTGTTGAAGATGAAGACATCCTACAAACAAACAACCCAAAAAAATTTGCTTTTCTTCAAATATTTAATTTTAAACTCTATGGCGCATCTAAAACCGTGTCTATCTATTTTGTGGTGCGCATCTACAAGTGCGTCTAAAATCGCATCTATTTGTTCTGTGGTGCGTGTCTACAAGCACGTCTAAAACCATGTTTGATCTGTGTAATTAGACGCGTATATAAGTGCACTATTAGACGCATCTATAGACGCGGCTTTTAAATCTGCTTTTAGCGTGCTTGCTTTGCTTTTCTTCACATTACTTATACTTCGCGCGGCTTGCTTGCTTTGTTATTAGTAGATCCATAGTTTCAACACTTAAGAGGAAGGCACCCACACTTACTTCCAAGCTTACACTTAAGAGGAAGGCACCCACACTTACTTCCAAGCTTAAAGGAGAAGAGGGCGAACAAGGAAGAGAAGCAACTTTGAAAAAGGAGAAGAACCTTCCATACCTCTATCCAAGGTAAGTCTTTTTGCAGTTGATCTTTTTTGCAAGTTTTCTCTCTTTGGATTTGTACTTTCTCGTATCCAAAAAATGCATGATTTGGGTATCAGTGTTACGTTTTTGTGTCGAGCGCATGTCCTTTTCTACTTTTTAGAAAAGTCCGTCTGTCGGAGCGCATCTAGAGACGTGTCTCAGAGCACGTCTAAAACCGCATATGATAGGTGTGTTTAGACGTGCGTCTAGCCTATTTGTAGACACAGACAGCCGCATCTATAGACACGTTGTTATATGCAAAAATAGACGCACTAATCAGATGCATCTATAGACGCACTCCGACAGTAATCCTCTCTTCCCTTCCCCTTTCTTCTCAGCTCATCAGTAATCATCTTTTTTTCTTTTTTCCAGTTCATCATGTGGCAAGAAGCGCTTTGGACTCACCTGATCTCCGGGAGTCTATTTTTAGGGACTTATATAACCTTTTAGGGCACCCTCCTAGTCTTGCAGAGTTATAGGGGTATATGATGGGTACTCTAAACACCCCCCAGGAGTCGGCACTACAGACTCCAAACCACCCCACACCAACTGAGATCACCCCAGCGAAGTCAGCATAGCCCAAACGGCTACACAGCACAGGCCCATCTCCCATGTCGTCTTATGCCCCTTCCCCCATGCCATCTTATGCCCCTTCTGCCATGCCGTCTTATGCCCCTTCCCCCATGCCGTCAAGAGGTCCTTCAGTCTCGCAGAGACATCGGCGTACTCTTGTGCAGTTGAGACTCGGTTCTCTAGCTACGAGTGGTCCACGTAGTCCCATGCAATCTCCAGCTACGAGTGACCAGCGTACTAGCTCGACATGACACGGTAGCAGGCGTAGTAGCAGGGAGAGCGGTGGGGGATGCATGGCACAGTGCTTTGGGAGGGGTGGCAGTGGGGACGATGATTTAGATGTGCCTCCAGGTGATGGTACGATATTCTATGACATCACTCAGACAGGAGGCATCTTGATGGATGCACGGGGGAAGGACATCATGGCCTTCATGTGCTCTGTAATTGCTAACAATTACAGAGATTGTTTTATCCACTTCAAAGACCAGCCAAAGAGGTTGGCTGATGAGACCCTCGCTGCTGTTTGCTCTAGGTATCCTAACCCCCCAATCGCCAGTTCATAGATAAATGGGCCAAGTCAAAGATTGTTATGATACTTGGCAATAAAAGATCTTCGCTTATTAAGAGGCAGGCACTAGCGGAGCTTGCCAAGCTTGAGGGAGGTCAACCACCAAGGGGCCTGCCCGACACCGCTCATAAGCATGAGTGGAAGAAAGCAATGAAGTTAGTGAGGGAGGACCCCAGTCTGCAGCACATGGAGGCACAAAGGATCCAGATGGAGCAATATGGAAGCGTGCATTTTGGAGCAGGGGGTGTTGAATCATGGGAGGCCCAATTTGTAAGTATCGATCTCAAATTATATTGCTTATGTAGTTTATTAGGAGGTTGTTTCTTTGTACTAATCCCTCTGCAAATTGTGTCGTCTTGCAGCTTGAGATTGTGGGCAGATACCCTACTCCTGTTGAGATAGCCTATCATCGCCACCATCACAGAGGAGATACATGGAGGCACTTCTATCATGACAGGTTAATTACTGAGGAGTAGTACATCTGGGCTACTGGAGCGGCCCCCGAGGTATTTGAAAGTAATTAAATAATGTCAATATTATAAGTAAAGATTTGATTTTTCATACATTGATATATGTTGTCCCTTGTTTACAGGCCCATGCACAAGACGACAAGGAAGAAGACGAGGAAGGAGGCACAGAAGGGAGCATAGAAGGGAGTGCAAAAGGGAGCGTGGAAGGGAGCGAGGACATGGAGAACATAGATTAGTTGTAGAAGTAATGCTAGCTACTCTTTTTTGTACTTAAAGCCACTGGCTTGGCTTCGTGCCTCTTGTATATACACTCCTCTTACTTTTTGTACTTGAAGCCACATGACGTGGTTTAGCTTCCTTATTTTTTGTACTTGAAGCCACATGATGTGGCTTAGCTTCATGCTATATGTACATACAAGCACTTTTTGAGCTTTCAATTTTATTGCGTTTTGGAGTTGTAATGTTTTATTTGGAATTGTAATTAAAATGCGGTTGGCTGTAAGAGTTGAATTACACAATGTGGAAATGGGATTCTTGTAACTATATAGCATACACAGCATTATGTAAATTTTAAAAAAAATATTATAAAGCGCATCTATCAGTGCGTCTATAAACGCGTCTATATACGCGTCTATTTGTTCAGGAAGCGTCTATTTGTGTGTCTATAAACGAGTTTATAAGACCGTTTAAAAATGCGTCTATATACGCATTTAACGATGCGTCTGTCTATTTTTTAAATTTTTAAGCAGAGCATCTATTTAGGCATCTAAATGCACGTCTATATGCACGTGTGTCTGCTATATAGACGCATTGTTAGACGCGGAAATAGATGTGCAAATAGATGCGCCTGTAAGTTTTTTATTTAGTTCAGTAAACGCATCTGTGTGTGTGTCCATGGGTGCTTTGTCTTGTTGTGTCAGAAGTGGCTATCTTAGAGAGGATGGTAGATTGGAGAGCATTCATAGAGCCACATTTACAAACAGGAGATGATGCCCTAATAGGACACACAAATCTACACTACTTTTGGTTTCACATGCATAACAATATTCCAGTGATGCAATGGAAGCACTACTCAGTAGATAGAGATCATTTATGGAGTGAGTCATATGCTTTATTACAACGAATAATTCCATTGGAGGAAACTAGATTTGTTCTTGAAAAAACAAATCACTTGACATAGATGAAATGAAAGGCTTGAAAGCGTTCATTAAACATCTTCAAAGTATGATGTAGAAATATCCTGAGCAATCAACTAAGAATTTGGAGACAATTAATTCAACTGAAGCCCTTATCCAATCTTTAGAAAGACAAGAAAACTTAATGAGCATTGAATACTATGAATCCTTTTGGCCGGAACAAGCTAGGTCACCAAGTTTTCCTTTGGATATAAATATGTTAGTAGATATGGAGGAAGCAGAGGAATGCCTTTTACCTCAAAAATATTGTGGCAGGAAGGGAGACAAACCCTTACCAGAAATTATACCATCTAATGAGATTGAAAGGGTCTATTTGTTGCAATTTGGGCATTTGATCCAGGTTCAGAGTTGGATGACCAAGGTGGCCCAATTTGGGTTGCAAAGGTTGCTAAGATAGAAAGGGATGACAAGGGAACTCCTATAACATTTACAACTTTATGGTATGAACCAAAGCCATTGAAAAATCTCCCAAGAAGATATACAATAAAACAACTCTATGAGGAATGCTTGCAAAAGAAATGTGAATGGGTTCCAAATAATGAGGGATTAATAGAGGTGGAAGTCAGTAGCATTATTCATTCACTACTACACATGGATCCTATTGCGACGTTTACGTATCGACGTTTAGCACCCGCTTAGCATTAATCGTCGATATGAAAAGTGGGTTCTGTAAAGCATCGCTATATAGCAACGCTTGGCAAAAGTCGCTATATAGCGACCTTTATAAACGTCGCTATATAGCAACTTTTAAGTGTCGCTATATAGTGACACTGATATACTATTTTACAGCGATGTTTTCCAGAGGTTTTTTTTTCCATATAGACCTTAAAAGTTAGTTTTTTCCAATGACAAATTTTTTTAAATTTTCATACATGCTTGATCTCATATGGAAAAAAAAAATGAGAGCATGTACATCAAGCTCATGTCCAAGTTTGAGATGAGAAAAGTCAATTAAGAGCATTTACATCAAATGTTTCATCTTGAGCCAAGTCTAAAAAGCCAAACAAGTCTATCTCCAACTCTATACCAAGTTGATCTCCTATATCATCATCGAACTCTAGCATCGTACGTTCACTTAAAAGTATTTGATCATGTTCTTCAATAAAGTGTGGTGATTCTTGATGATCATTGTCTTCTTCCTCAATATCGTGATCTCCATCTTCCTCCCGTGCGATGTCATTATGCACATCTTCCTCTTGGCTCATATGGTGATCTACATCTTCTTCGGTAGATTCATCAATTGGATCTGGCATTGGTAGTGGCATCTCCATATCCACATCTCTATCTTCAAAAATTTGCTTACTTCGTGGTGCAACTTGGATCACGTACCACCATCTTGGATCAGAACGATCCGGATGAAAAACCACTTATATTGAAGATGGGTGCCAAATGTCGTCAATTATATATATGAAATTATGCTCAAGTACATGTATCAATGGATCTTTAAAAACGAAAGCTTCGATTAATTAAATCATTAGTATGCACTTGCTCACAGTACTCGGGAAGAACAAAAGTATCACTTTCATCGGTCCAATGTTTGGTGGAGTCTATTGCAAAGAAACTGCTACTATCTTTTCTCACTGTCGCATAGGGACCGTTGTAAATAGTTCTAAACTATTTTACATCAAGAATGAAAATACTAAATCGTCTGAAATCAACTTCATAGATGTCGCATATGGTTCCACAATAATCCAACTGTGAGGAGAGAAGATTGGTATCCGAAGCACTTTCTCGGCTATCTTGTGTGAAGTTAGCCATGACTCCACAATCATACATGACTCTCTTTGAATCGATGCGTTCCACATGAAAATGTCATCCATATGACCATAATGCATTGTACTTTTTGTACTGTAAAAGAGCATCATTAAAACAATGAAGATGCATCTATTTTATAGTGTATATTGCCACAAATAATTACTTAATTATGTCAAAAGGTAAGAAACTTACATGCACCATACATCCAGATGATAACTCTCGCTCGCGCTCATTTATTGTCTCTCCATCACATTCGGCTTTACGTAGAACCAGTTGTAGCCAATCAAGTGACATGTGAGTAGGGAGAAGAGCCAGATCCCGTGGATATGGTTGTGATCACCTGTACATTACTCTGAATCTCCTCCTTGCATTTATTCTTTCTGCTTTGGCCACTTCATATCTCTCAATCCACTTCTGCATCTCAGGGCTATTGAGGATACAAAACTTATTGAATTTCTCCATTTGCTCTTCGCTCATCTTTCTTTCAATCCCTTTTCCTTGGGGAACCTCGCCAACGATGCGATCATCATCCTTGTTATGCCAAGCTTGCGGCATATCAGGATCCGTGGATGCAAGAAACTCTGTGATATATACTAATGACTCTTGCACAAGCCATCCCTCTGTCATGCTTGCTTTTGGTCTTGCTCGTGAAAGATCGATAGCGTCTTTATACCAGGAGGAGGTTCCTCTCCATTTGCCCTCCAAGCTTGAATCCAGTCACTTGCCTTCAAATATGATGGTGGTGGATCAAGTTGACCTCCACGTGCGAGATGGTCGAGCGGAAGGTATCGAGCATGACCTTCATAAACATTTTTCTTCATATGTTTGGAGTAGCATGCAAGCGATTTCAAAGCCAGTCCACAAACAGGACAAGCATGGTACCCACTTGTAACAAGTCGTGCACACGTGCATGAATGTGTTAGTACAAGACATACATGTGAAAGAGAGTCATAAAAGCATAATACCTCATTGTACATGTAAAGACACAACCACGTACCTGTGCACTCTCCATATCCTGGGTAGTCATGCATGGTCCACATCAAGATACGCCTAACCAAAATATCATTGGTATGTCTAAGAGCTCTGGAAATATCAAAGACCTGCACTCCTCTCCATAATATTTGTAACTCCTCTATCAAAGGTGCCATGTACACGTCCATATTTTTTGCCTTGTACTTTCCTGGCACAAGTAGTGCAAGCATGAGGTGTCCCTTTTTTATTGTTAGCCATGGTGGATATTGTAATTCACCATGACTATGGGCCATGTCGACCAAGACGTCGAGCGTAACCCGAAAGGATTCACGCCATCCATGGCTAGCCCAAGATGTAAGTTGTGTGGCTCCCTTGCAAAGTCCGGCCACTGATTATCTATGTGCTTCCAAGCTGCACAATCTGTGGGAATCCTCAATGTGTCACCAGTGGACCGATGAGATGCATGCCATGTCATCAACTCCGCTATGGATTTGCATTGGAACATGTGTTGTATTCTTGCAATGATGGGAAAGTGTCTCAAGACCTTTATCGGTATCCGCTCACCCTGCAAGTCATCTCTATATTGTTTTTTACCACACTTTGGACAACTAGCCAAATCTCCATGCTCACGACGAAAGAGAATACAATCATTACGGCAAGCATGGATGGTATCATAATCCATACCCACTGTTGTTAGCATCTTTTTCACTTCATCTCTTGATGCGGGCATGGTATTTGGTGCAGGCAACATCTTTTGGAGCAACCTATGACAATTCAAAACATACATAGGCTTCGAACAATGATGATTCGGTATACACTATCCAAATGATGATTCTCAAAACAAACAATATCCAAATAATGAGTCAAATTAATGCAAGAGCTAACCTCATTAAGGCCGAGACACTTGTATCTGACCACCCATACTTTACTTGTAGATTCAAGATTGAGAGACAAGCACGTAGTTTAGACATCCTAGGACCCTCGTACAATTGTGTTGATTGCAACTCTCGCATTTTGACCTCAGACTCTGACATCATGTGTACATGGGATGTAGTGCCCTTAAAAATGGAATCCATCATGTTGACCATACCCTCATCATCATCCGGGAGACTATAGTCTTGCTGAAAGTGAGAAGGTATATGCGTACCCTCGTCACCCTCCTCATCCTGTTTTAAGATTTCATGTAAATATAAGATCTTGTATTTCCTGGTATACAATAAGACTGTGAACTTAAATAGCTTTGACTTACTGATGATCCATCAACACGCGCAACACCAACGGTGGGTACTGCTTCGGGCTCCTCCCCATACATCCACAAGTGGCGCATGATAATATGACGTTGATGTCGTACTTCTCGCTTGCAATGAGTGCAATGATAGTATAACCTCTCTGTAAGCCACTTCGTGCTCCCGGGTGTTGGCACATCATCAGACGAGCTTCCACTCGTCCCTTCCATCTACACTTATAAAATCACAACATAAGTTGAAAGAAGAGATATTAACAGTTATAAAATAGCATCTATGATCTTCCCTTCATGCTACAACAAAAAGTGACTTAAAACGTCGCTATATAGCGACGTTTTCCTCTGTTCTGTTGCTATATAGCGACGTTTTTGATTAAAAACATCGCTATATAGTGACGGATAAGCGTCACTATATAGCAACGCTGTGGGTTAAAACCTGAGACTCCCGTTGCATGGCGCTTTCTTTATCCCCTTCTCTAATCTCTCAAGTAAGCAAGGGAATCTTTCCTCCCACCTATTTTCGACGACCTCCCACCTATTTTTGACGACCTCCCACTCTATTCTCTACTCCTCACCCTTCTCCTAGCTCTTATACTCCCTCTCTACCCTTTTCCCTCTTTGGTTTCTTGAAAGGAAGTTCTTCAAGAGGTGAGTTTGTTTCAACAATGTAGGTTATTTGTTTGTTAGCTTTAGTTTTGTGAGTGCTTCTTGTATTGCTAAACCTGTAAACTAGTTTTCATGCTTGTTTTCAAAGGATTGAAACAAAAAACGAGATTTCAAGAAAGAAAGAAGACTCACCTCTTTTCTGTATTTCTCTTCCTTCTCTTTCTCCTTGTCTCCTCAATCTCCTCCTTTCAAGAAGTTACTTTTGTAATCTCCTTCTTCCTCTAACATCTTATTTGAAAAATGGGTTGTTTCCTCTCTTTTGTAGGGCCAGTCCACAACACCAAGCGGGACGTACTATTTCAGGTAAGTGCTTCCTCTTTTTTTCATTTATTATTTTTGTTATTTGCATTGGCCTACAGCTAGCGCCTTAAGCGCTAGCTGTAGTGATGGGTGTAGGAACCCTCTCTTCCCCTCAATCTCTTTCCTTCTTCCCTTCTTCATTCTATTTCCTCCTCTTTTTCCCTGTTTCCTTTTCCTCTTCTTCTCTCTTTCTTTTCCTCTTTTTCCCTCTTTCCTTTTCCTCTTCTTCTCTCTTTCCCCCTTCTCTTAAGCATAAACATAAGCATGAGCATAAAAATGCTTATGCTTATGCATGAGCATAAGAGAAGTAGACATATGCTCATGCATAAGCATGAGCATATGTCTCTTTTTTCCTCTTTTCTCTTTCCCTCTTCTTCTCTCTTTCCTTTCCCTCTTATTCTCTCTTTCCCCCTTCTCTTATGCTTATGCTTAAGCATAACCATGAGCATAAGAAAAGGAGACATATGCTCATGCTTATGCTTAAGCATTCGCATGAGCATATGTCTCTTTTTTCCCCCTTCTCTTATTCTCTCTTTCCCCCTTCTCTCTTTCTCTCCCTCTTTCCTCTTTTCCAATCTCTCCTTCCTTTCCCTCTTCTTCTCTCTTTCTTTCCCTCTTTTTCCCTCTTTCCTTTCCCTCTTCTTCTCTCTTTCCCCCTTCTCTTATGCTCATGCATAAACATAAGCATGAGCATAAGAATGCTTTTGCTTATGCATGAGCATAAGAGAAGTAGACATATGCTCATGCTTCCTCTTCTTCCTCTTCTCTCCCTCTTCTTCCTCTTTCCTTTCCCTCTCTTCCTCTTCTCGTCCACTTCCTCTTTTCCCTCTTTCCTTTCCCTTCTCTTTCCCCCTTCTCTTATTCTCTCTTCTTTCTCTCTTCTCCTCTCTTCCCCTCTCCTTTCCCTCTTCTTTCTCTCTTCTTTCTCTCTTCTTCCTCTTCTCTCCCTCTTCTTCCTCTTCTTCCTCTTCATTTCCCTCTTCTCTCCTCTTCTTTCCCTCTTTCCTTTCCCTCTTCTTCCTCTTCTCCTCCCCCTTCTCTTTTCCCTCCACTCCCTCTTCTTGAGATTCCTCTTCCTCTTCTTCCTCTTCCTCTTCCTCTTCTTCCTCTTCTCTCCCTCTTTGCTTATGGCTATGCCTATGCCTATGCTTATGTTTGTTTTTTTGTTTTTTGTTTTCATGTTTGTGTCTATGTTAGACATGGGATCACGTCGCTCATCCGACGAGTATGGACAGCCTCGCAGGAGGAGAGCTCACGATCTATATGCTCCAGAGGACTTTGATTCCTCTCAGGCGACTACCCCGAGGACTACCCCTGGTCCGACTCCTCTTGGACCTAGCACTATGACTACCCCTGGTCCGACTCCTCTTCCACGTAGCACTGTGACTACCCCTCGAGGAACTCCTTTGCTAGCCATGCATGGCTTTGTTGGGAGTCCCGATGAGTTTGTAGCGTAGATGAGCAATGAGAGGCAGCGAGATTCTTCTCTCTGCTATCTCAGAGGACCTTAGCAATTCCCTCCCCTACACCGACAGCTGGACGTACTGCCCAGCCGTCCCCTCGTGCCCCTTTGACCGAGGGGTCATCACTTGTGCATGCCTCTCGTAAGGGAAGGAAGAGTAGGAAGGGCAGCTTATGTTGTGCTGACTCGGGAGATGTAGACGAGTCAGCACACTCACGTCTCTACAGGTCTCCACTTGGTCCACAAACACAGTATCAGTCAGGTCCCTTTCCCTCTCCTACTCCCACTACTACTCCTCGCTCCAGAAGTGCTCACACAGCTTCCACTCCTTCTGACTCTACTACCATCAGTCCTCCTTACTCATCAGGGGATCTCTCTTATCAAATCACAGCTGTCGAAGAGATAATAGAAGATAGAAAGGGCAAAGCAGTGATGGCCACCATGAGGCGGTTGATGAGCCATCACTTCAAGAGCAGCATTACTACCAATTAGCGGTATCAAGATGGCCAAAAGAAGCAGGCAGTCATCAATGAGTTAAAACAAAAATACCCTAACCCGTCAAATTGGGAGTTTAATGAGGATTATATGCGAGAGCGCATGGGTTTGGTCTTGAAGCATCGTAGATCAACCTTGCTACTTCCATCACAAAGGGGTTGGCTAAACCCAGCTGGGCAGACAAAGCTGATTGGAAGTTCTTGAAGAAACAAAATAGGGACCATCCCGAATTGTTCGAGGGTCAGAGGAGGGTTGTGAAGAGACAGCTAGACGTCGTAGGTACTTTGCACTTTGGTGCAGGCAGATGGTTGGCGTTCGAGGCAACTGTGGTAAGTCTACTTCTTCTCATTTAATGTATTGTTCTATTTGTTTTACTACATATTACATGCACTTTAGCTAACTCTAACTCTCGTAAATTGGATCCACAGCAAGCTGTGATGGGTCATCTTCCTACAGATGCAGAGACGCGATGTGCATTTCAGATAGGAACAAAGAGGCAATGGGAGCGACAGTCGATTGGGCTGAAGTGGCTGCTCACACGATATAAGTTTACTCCTACTTGTAGTCTCACTTTTTAAATTGTTTTATTCTTTAAGTTCCAATCTAATTTTTGATTTATATGGTTCACTCTTAGGGTCATAGCTCAAGCGTCCCATCATCAGAGGCGAGCGATCAACAGGGCCAGGGATCAGATGCACGTGACGAGGATTAGGGAGAAGACGCAGCTCACAAGGACCAAGGAATAGGCCAACAAGACGAGGACGATTCGGATTCGGATGAGTAGTAGTAGTAGTAGTGGTAGTAGCATTTTCTTCGCCCTATATGTCATTTTGTATATCCGCTCATTTGAGCAATTTTGTATCGCCCTTTTGAAAGGGTAATTTTGTAACAAACAATGTTGTATATGTTCGACATGTATATGCTTTTGTTGCTCGATCATTTCATTTGAGCGATTTTGTATCATCCTTTTTGCAAGGGAAATTTTGTTATAAAAAAACTTTGTTTTGTAATTATAAAAAAAAAAAAGGATTAGTGGGGCTAAACAAGGCCATAGTAAGCCCTATTTAGCCCCACTAATCCTTTTTTTTAAAGTTCTGTTAATCGTCACTATATAGCGACGTTTATCAGTGTCACTATATAGCGACGATTAACAGCGTCGCTATATAGCGACGCTTTATAGCGACGGTTCTTTTTCGATGCTTTTAGCGACTTTCATATCGACGTTTGCGTCCATGAAAAAAAAATTAATGTAAAAAGTGTCGGTATTTTCGTCGAAAAATGGCCTATGCCTTGTAGTGATTGCTAGAAATCGAGGACATGAAGTTTTAAAAAGAAGCATGGATACAATGTTGAAAAATGTATCACAATCCCTGATCCAAGTCATGTCCATATTAAACATCATTTGGCAAGACTTGACACATCAAGCGCAAATACATCACATGAATGTAATGAATTTGAACGAGATTCAGATGCATAAGATAATGTTTTGTATGCTTTTTTCCATACAAATGGTGTATCTATACACCACCAATAAGATAATTTATTATATGGTTTGTTTTTCAAAAAAAGGGTGTATCTATACACCACTTATATATTGAATTCGACAAACTCTTTTTTTTCAAAAAAATGGTGTATCTATATACCACTTATATGTTGAATTCAACAAACTCTTTTCATATGGTGTCATATTTTCCCTTCATAGTGTTAAAATTGAACTAGAGTTAGCAGACTACTATTATTATTATTATAGTTATTGGATGGGGGCACCATGCACGAGTTTCGGAATTATAGCTTTACTGAGCCATTTTTTTTTAAATTAGAGGTCACCACTTGACTTTTTAGCTTCCACTCGTCCCTTCCATCTCCACACCTCCAAAATCACAACACAAAATGCAAGGAAATCCATTAAGATCCAAAAAATAGCCACCCATGAGCTCCTTCCCTCTCTTCTTAGATCAAGTGCCCTGTTTCTTAGATTAAATGCCCTGTTTCTCAAGATTTTGTGTAAATATAAGATCTTGTCTCAAGAGTTTGTGTCATGTACGCAGACAACAATCACAAACTCAAATAGCATTGACTTTTTGATGATCCATCACCACGTGCACCACCAACAATGGGTACTGGTTTGGGCTCCTCCCCATACATCCTCAAGTAGTGCATGGCCATACGGTGTTGATGTCGTACTTCTCGCTTGCAATGAGTGCAATGACAATACAAACTCTCCGTAAGCCACTCTGCACTCTCAAGCATTGGCGCATCATCTGACAAGCTTCCACTCGTCCCTTCCATCTGCACACCTCCAAAATCATAACACAAAATGCAAGGAAATCCATTAAGATCCAAAAAATAGCCACCCATGAGCTCCTTCCCTCTCTTCTTAGATCAAGTGCCCTATTTCATCGCTATGTAGTGACGCTTTTAGGATATAAGTATATAGCGATGCTTTTAGGATATAAGTGTCACTATATCACGACCTTTAGGATATAAGTGTCATTATATAGCGACGTTTAGGGTATAAGTGTCGCTATATAGCGACACTTTTAGCGACTTTTAGGGTATAAGTGTCACTATATAGTGACACTTATACCCTAAAGGTTGCTATATAGTGACACTTTTAGGGTATAAGTGTCACTATATAACGACTGATCAGTGTCGCTATATAGCGACGCTGGGGAACTAAAACCCAAAACCCCGCACGATGCCATCTTTCACAACTCTATTGCGAGAAAAGCAAAATTCTCTCCTTCAACGTTATATTCCACGATCTCGCTTTCCTCCTCTATTCCCCACACTCCTCACCCCTACCAAGCCCCTCTCCCATTGACGCTTGTGCTCCCTCTCCAACCTCCTCCCTTTCTACTTGTGTGAAAGGAAGTTTTTCAAGAAGGTGTGTCTCTTTAAGCAATGTAGGTTCATTTTTTGTGAGATTTCATTTTGTGAGTGTTGAAGCATGTTTCTCCTTGCATTGCTAAACCTATGTGCTAATTTTCATGTTTGATTTTTAGAGATTAAGGACAAAAAACGAGATTTGCTCTTCTCTTTTTGGTATTTCTCTTTCTCCTCTTTCCCTTCTTTTCGGTGCTTTCTCCTTGTTTGTAGGCTTATGCTTGGTTCCTCAATCCAATCCCTTTGGAAAGTTGCTTCTCCAAACTCCTCCTTCCTCTAACTAGTTATCTAAAAAATGGTATGTTTCCTCTCTTTTGTAGGGCCAGTCCACAAAACATCGAGCGGGACTTTTCCAGGTAAGAAAGTGCTTCCACTTTTTTTCTTTTTTTCTTTTCGTTATTTGCATTGGCTTGCAGCTAGCTCTTTAAGCACTAGCTATAGTGATGGGTGTAGGAACCCTTTCTTTCCGTCTCTTCTCTTGTTCCCTCATCTTCCCCTCTTTTCCTCTTTTCCTCCCTCTTTCCCCCCTCTTTCCCTCCCTCTCTTTTCCTCTTCTTCCTCTCTTTTCTTCTTTTTCCCTCTCTCTTTTCATTCTCTTTTCCCCTCTCTTCCTTCCTCTTCCTCCTCTTCTTTTCCCCTCTCTTATTTCCTCTTTTTCATCCTCTTTTGTCTTCTTTTCATAAGCATATGCATTTGCCTATGCTTATGCTCATATGCTTATGCTTATTCATGAGCATATGCTCATATGCTCATATGCTTTTCCCCTCTCTTTTTTCCTTCTCTTTTCCCCTCTTCCTTTCTCTTCTTTCTCTTCTTTTTCCCTCTTATTTCCTCTCCTTCATTTTCTTTTCTCTTCTTTTCATAAGCATATGCTTTCTCTCTTTTTCTCTTT
Source organism: Dipteris shenzhenensis (assembly GCF_047967505.1). Classification (NCBI taxonomy): domain Eukaryota; kingdom Viridiplantae; phylum Streptophyta; class Polypodiopsida; order Gleicheniales; family Dipteridaceae; genus Dipteris; species Dipteris shenzhenensis. The sequence continues at coordinate 5,501,566 of NC_141627.1, read as the reverse complement.
TTTCCCCTCTTTTATTCTTTTCTCCTCTCTTTCGAAAGGGTAATTTTGTAACAAATAATGTTGTATATCTTTGACATATATATGCTTCTTTCGCTTGACTTGTTTGAGCGATTTTGTATCACCCTTTTCACAAAGGATATTTTGTAACAAACAACATTCTTTTGAATTACTTTTAAAAAAACATTAGTGGGGCAAAACAGGGCTTGATGTGGCCCTGTTTAGCCCCACTAATGTTTTTTTTAAGCTTCTATTAATCGTCGCTATATAGTTATGTTTGCCAGTGTCGCTATATAGCGATGTTTACCAGTGTCACTATATAGCGACACGTATATAGTGACCGTTCTTTTTCGACGCTAATAGCGATGTTTTTGTGCCCGTTAAAAAAAAACTTTCTAGTGTAAAAAAGGTCGGTATTTCCATCGGAAAAGGGCCTGTGCCTTGTAGTGCTTCTCCTTTCCTTCTCTTCTTTCCTTTCCTTCTCTTCTTTTTTCCTCACTTTTTCTCTTCTTTTCATAAGCATATGCCTATGCCTATGCATATCCTTCTCCTTTCTTTCTCTTCTTTTTTCCTCTCTTTTTCTCTTCTTTTCATAAGCATATGCCTATGCATATCCTTCTCCTTTCTTTCTCTTCTTTTTTTCTCTCTTTTTCTCTTCTTTTCATAAGCATATGCCTATGCCTATGCATGTCCTTCTCCTTCTCCTCCTTTCTTTCTCTTCTTTTTTCCTCTCTTTTTCTCTTCTTTTCATAAGCATATGCCTATGCCTATGCCTATGCCTATGCATGAGCATATGCTCATATGCTTATGCATAAGCATATGCTTTCTCAATGTATTCTCTTATGCTTTCTCAATGTATTCTCATATGCTTTCTCAATGTATTCTCTTGTTTTTTATTTTTTAATTTTGTGTTTGTGTCTATGTTAGACATGGGATCATGTCGCACGTTCGACGAGTACAAAAACCCTCGTAGGAGAAGACATCACGATCTCTATTCTCCAAAGGACTTTGATTCCCCTTAGGCGACACCTCAGGGGCCTACCCCTGTAACTACCTCTGGCCCCGACTCCTCTCGAACGTAGCACTGCAACTACCCCTCAGGGAACTCCTTTGCTAATAGCCCATGGCTTTGTCGGGAGTCCCGACGAGTTTGTAGCACAGATGATCGATGAGGAGGCAGCGAGATTCTTCTCTCTACTATCCCAGAGGACCCCAGTAATTTCCTCTCCTATACCGATGGACCTACTACCCAGCCATCCCCTCGTGCCCCTTCGACTGAGGGGTCATCACTTGGGCATGCCCATCGTAAGGGAAGGAAGAGTAGGAGGGGTCGCTTATGTTGTGCTAACTCGGAAGATGTAGATGAGTCAGCACACTCACATCCCTATAGGTCTCCACTTGGTCCCGAGACCCAGTACCAATCAGGTCCCTTGCCCTCTCTTACTCCCACTACTACTCCTCGCTCCGGAAGCACTTACACAAGCACCACTCGCTCTGACTCTGCCACCACCATGAGTTCTCCTTACCTACTAGTCGAGGACCTCTCCTATCAAATCATGGCTGCTGGAGAGATAATAGAAGATATTAAAAAGGGCAAAGCAGTGATGGCCACCATGAGGCAGTTGATGAGCCACCACTTCAAGAGCAGCATTGCTATTGATTGGTGGTATCAAGATGACCAAAAGAAGCAAGCGGTCATCGATGAATTGAAAGAAAAATACCCTAACCCCCCAAATTGGGAGTTCAATGAGAATTACATGCGAGAGTGCATGGGTTTGGTCTTGAAGCATCGTAGATCAAACTTGCATACTTCCATCGCAAAGGGGAGGGCTAAACCCAGCTAGGTAGACAAAGCTGATTGGAAGTTTTTCAAGAAGCAAAACAGGGACCATCCCAAAATGTTTGAGGGTCAGAGGAGGGCTATAAGAAGACAGCTAGACGCAGTAGGTAGTTCGCACTTTGGTGCACGCGGACGGTTGGCGTTCAAGGCAACCGTGGTAAGTCTACTTCTTCTCATTTAATGTATTGTTCTATTTGTTTTACTACATATTACATGCACTTTATCTAACTCTCATAAATTGGGTCCACAACAAGTTGCGATGGGTCGCCTTCCTACAAATGCAGAGATGCGACGCATGTTTCACGTAGGGACAAAGTCGTGGTTTATTGAGTAGAAGGCAATGGGAGTGACAGTCGATTGGGCTGAGGTGGCTTCTTGCACAGTATAAGTTTACTCCTACTTGTAATCTCACTTTTTAAATTGTTTTATTCTTTAAGTTCCAATCTAATTTCCAATCAATATGGTTTCACTCTTAGAGTCAAAGCTCAAGCGTCCCATCATCGGCGGAGGTAAGCGGTGACGAAGGCCAGGGATCAAGTGCAGCTCACGAGGGCCAGGGATCAGGCGCAGCTCACGAGTGCCAAGGTTCAGGCCAACACGATGAGGACGAGGAGGACAATGATGATTCGAATGAGTAGTAGTAGTAGTATTAGTAGTTTGCATATACTTCGCCATGTATATCCTTTTGTATATTGGCTCATTTGAGTGATTTTGTATCACCCTTTTTGAAAGGGTAATTTTGTTACAAACAATGTTGTATATCTTCGACATGTATATGCTTCTGTTGCTCGATAGGTTCATTTGAGCAATTTTGTATTACCCTTTTCGCAAGGAAAATTTTATAATTAAAAACTTTTTTTAATAATTACTAAAAAAAACATTAGTGGGGCAAAACAGGGCTTGCTGTGGCCTTGTTTAGCCCCACTAATGTTTTTTTTTAGTTCTGTTAATCGTTGCTATATAGTGACGTTTACCAGTGTCACTATATAGCGATGTTTACCAGTGTTGCTATATAGCGACATTGATATAGCGACCGTTCTTTTTTCGATGCTTATAACGATGTAAATAACAACCTTTGCGCTCGTCTCACCTTGTAGTAAAAGTAGGACTACAATTTCCTTTGCTTAAGAGCAAAATAGGGCTAAAATAGCTCCAACAACACACCGTTGTGGTTGCATGGAGATACATCTAGAAAATACAATTAAACTTTCAGAAAATGCAATTGACGATATGGACCTTAAGGAGTCCCCTCTAGGAGCAAGGGCCATATCGACATGCATTATATAATATCCAGGATGCCACTGGATAGATATGGCATGTCAATATGGCCCTTGTCCCTAAAGGGGACCCCTCAAGGGCCATATCGTCAATTGCATTTTTCTTGGTTGCACAAAGAAATACATTTTCCTTGGTACACAAATATACAACTCCAAGAACCAGCGCAGTGGTGGCCATCATAGATATCCTTCTATTTGCCAATGTGGTGGTCGTCATAGACCTCCTCCTGTTATACATAAAAATAGGTAACATAGCTATAACTCCAAGAACCAGCACTGTGGTTGCTAGCAGATAACCTTGAATTCTGGGCAATTACAGGTCATCAAGCCAAAGACTATGCTGAGAAAATGTTCAGAATGATAGATTGCATCTCATTATTACACCAAAAACTAGCGCAATGGTCTCTCCAAGCCAACCTATGATCTGCATGGATGCACTGCCAAGTGGCAGGTGGCAAAGCTACGGCAAAACGGTGCGCAATGATAGGTGGTCAAGCCAGAGACTACACTACAGTGGTGTTCAGAATGATAGATTACATCTCATTATTGCCCCAAGAACCAATGCGGTGGTCTCTCCAAGACAACCTTGAATTTTAATGATCTGCATGGATGCGCTGCCTAGTGACAAGCTATGGAAAAGCTACAGCAAAAAGGTTATGCAATGATAGGTGGTATGGCCAGAGATTGCACACTATAGAGATGCGCGATGTAGTGCAGATCTAGCTCTGTGGCATTCAGAATAAATAGATTATGTCTCATTATTATGCAATGCAGCATCATGATGTCGGGAAAATTTTCCACAAGAGCGATGTGGGTCCGCTCAAAATTTGAAATTTCACCCAAGAGCATGTCACATCGCAGTTCCAAATTGTTGAGATGATTCGTGAGCACCGTCATCCTTAGTGTGAAATCATGCATGTCTTTGCACTTCTATTGGAGGAGATTGTTGAGCATTAGAAATACATCCTCCTTATTGAGTTTGTACTAGAACCTTTTTATGAATGCGGCCTTCAAGTCCTCCCATGTCGTGAATTGCCCATCAAGATACTGGTCATACCATTCGATGGCTTTCTTGGCAATGTAGTGTAGAAAGTACATCAAGTACTCTTCTTTACAGGTGATTTCTAGGATCATCACTATCCTTAGAAAATGATGAACATGGGATCGGATTTTATCCCTCGACTACATTGAATTTTTGGAACTTCATTCATATTCTTCCTCCTCGTTCTTGGGCTTCCAGGTGGAGTGAATTCGCGACTCAAGCCTCCCTGTAGTCCTTGTTGCCTTCATAGGCCTCTCTTTTGTCACTCTTCTTTCCTTCCTTCTCTCATTTGGGTCTTTTCTTCATTCTCTTCATTCATACCTCCATCTTCTCTTCACTCTTCTTTTCTTTTGCCTTTAGCTCTTTCCATTTTGGCTTCAAGGTTTGATTGATCTAATCTTGATGAGGATCAAGTGAGGATCTTCTTTCTTATCCCTACCAAAACTCACCCAAAGTAATCAAAGTTGTGGTTCTTTGACTCTCTTGGTCAGTCCCTTTAATCTCTCAGTGTTCCGCATCGATGATGGTAAACTAGTTAGCGTATCCATGTGACCATGTCCCTCTCTTTAAGGATTCATCTCCATCAATCATGGCTGCTAGCCTTCTTTGTGTTAGGTTATCAAGTCTCGCAAGCATTTGCAAGTACCTTAGTTGTCTTCTTGCTCTTTTATTTTCTAGCTCTTTTGTTTGGTAGCTTCACCACTTCTCTTGGATCCCTCATACTATGTAGGGTTCTCCTACATATTGCTTGACATACACTTCCCAATGAATCACCAAACATTAATTCCAAGTTGCGTAGATGAGTGCTATAGTTTGGCCTATCATTCCATAGTTCCCTTTGCATGTCTGGGTGGTGGGGCAGTTTCTCTTCCCAAATAATTGATGAGTGCTGCCCTTCATTGAGAGTGTATGAGTCAAGTGCAAAAAATGCAAGGGGTTGTGCACGATGTAATGAACAACTTGAACAAGGAAGAGAGATTTGAATACAAAAAGAATGCAAGAAAAGTTGGAAAGTGAGTTATGGCCAAACAATTGGATACAATAGCATTTGACTTCCCTCCACACACACTAAACTTCTCCCAAATTGATGGATCCTATCTATTGATACTCATGGACCTTTCATACTAGGTGTGGTCTAACATTTGCTTGATAGAGGTGGTAGGTACCACCCACCACCTTTACAACAATTTGGTACTATGCTAGACCCTGACTAGCACAAATGCTAAAAATCCAACATTGTTCGAGCATTATTCACATTTTGGAAAGGGTCATGTACAAAAAATGTGACTATCATGTCTGTTCAAAAGAAGGGAATTTTTAAATCATTATTTTCAATAGAAATATAATTGTAGATCTAAGGTGTGAACTTTTTTTTTAAAATGAAGCAGCATAGTGCAAATGCTTTATTGCATCTCGGCATGCATACATTACACTTGCATTCACTTATTGCTCACTACATTCGTATTCATAGCTCCGATCTTCCCTTTTGAGCCTTGTATTTCATTAAGCTTAGGCCAATAGTATTGGTGTACTAGGCTTATGTGTATTGCACATGATTTATATTGTCATTTAGCTTAGTGGATTGTACTAAAGATGAAATGAAGGACATATTGCTTCTTGTGATGCCATGGAAATAAAGATGAAATGAAGGGCATATTGCTTCTTGTGATGCCAGTGGAAAGGCATATCTTCAATACTCAGTCCATATTTTGTTAAAGACTCTCGACCATTTTGGGTATCTATCATGACAAAATTTGTATGGCGAGAGGAAGGGGGAGAGCGAGCGAGAGAGAAAGAGAGAGAGATCTTATGACGAAAATACTCTGTACAATAGTGGAATTTCGGAACACTGTAAAGTACAAACCATAAAGCATGACGCAGCATAAATAGGCATATTAACATCTCCATGTTAATGGTCATGAGGCTGAACAGCTAATTCAGGAGTTGACCTCTTTGCAGCTCCTTCGAATCTGTCCCTGGGTTCCTGTCAATGGGTTGAGATTTCCTAGTCTAATCATGGAGTCCCTGAACTTGGAGAAGAAGAGAGTCTGGTCTGCTGCATAGGATTTTACAAGAGATTGAACATTCAGAGCTTGCACGAAGGAGGAACCCTGTCGAGAACTGGAGTAATCGATGGAATAGAGCTCTTGATCCGACTGAAGCAGCCCCTTTTGATTCATCAGGTTCTTGAAGTACTGGTTGGAGAAGGTATTTACGTTGACTGGCTCAAGTGGTACTACGGTGTTGGGGTCGCCACCGGTCTGTGGGCAGCTGCTTTGGAGAGCTTTTTGGTAATCGTTATCAAGCGTTGTGTCGGGCTTTTGGGTTCCGTTGAAATTGTACAACCGCGGGTTGACGAAGACACATCTTGCGCGACCGATTGTGTGAGCTCCTGTAACGAGAATATGAATAAAATTAACCTGGGATCTCTCACTCTCTCTCTCTCTCTCTCTCTCTCTCTCTCCCTCCCACCCGTGTGTGGCAAGTGCGCTCTGCTTTTGTGATCGTGTTCACTTTGCAATTGCAGCCATATTGGAAGCTCCTTGATTAATAGCACATCTTGCGATAACAATTTAAGTGACTTGGTCCGACGCAAAGCAGGAGCGTTCTCTCTCTCTCTCTCTCTCTCTCTTTTGAATGGCAAAATAAGCACTGCTGCTTCGCAAACCGGAATTTCGTCGCCGAGGGGGTGGGACCCGTACCACCCGCTACAGACAAACGTAAGAGCCCTAGATTTATCATCAGGCCAAAAATTACAATCGGAGACATCACGTCGACGGAGAGATTCTGGACTATGTAAATAGTGTATGTCTTTGGATATTTAATGGAAACCTGAATGGATAAAGTGTTAGTCGCTAATCACTACCTGACAGGGTAACCGCATCTTGTAGCGAGAGCCCAACTCTTTGGAACTTTGATACGAGATTCGACACGTTATCGAAAGGAGATGGTAAATTACTATTGGCCGCATCTCTGTTTGCAGTAGTGCCATCCCTTCTTCCGAGCAGCACCGGCCAGGATGGTCCTCCCGCCTAAAAGATCAATCATACGCATAAATTACGATAGCAGCTGAGCATGCACGCAGTTGAACACAGACTCTGGATCGGTCGGGCAATCGCGGAATGCATGAGTGTAGACGCAGCTAGGTGTAACTTCTATCATGCAGCAATGCAACACTCCTCCAGGAAAACAACAAGGCAGAGCAGCGTCTTTTTACCAATACAACTGAGTCTCGGGCTGCGATGGCGACAACGTCAGCACAAGACACTGTGCCTTTGCATGCAGCTTCCAAAGCCAGCTTTATGTCGTCGATAACAAAAAGAGCCCGGATGGAGTTGGCATTGGGTAGAGCCGTTTTCTCTCCCACAAAGCCTGGCTTGTCGTCCAGTAAGATAGATGCATCGCAACCCTACCCACAAAAATACATCATTCATCCTTCGTGAGATTTTTTAACGCATGATTCTCTCGATAGAAGCAGACGCACAGACATAGACAACGAGATGGATGTTTCCTGATCGATAGCCTGGTCACACAATGACGGTAAATTACCGTCACGAAGCAGTCGTGGAAGTGGAGGCGCAGCATCGAGGCTCCTATCCGAGCATCCTTGGCGATCTCCTGCTGCAAAACCAGCCGTGCGATGGACAGCGCGGAAGGGCAGGAATTCTGGTAGAATGATGCACTGAGCTGAGCATCGACGCCACGACCACCGCGCACTAGAATCACCATAGCTAGCAGGCAAGCAACTGCCCGTATCATCCAGTTTACAATTGCGCGCTCTTCAGCCATTTGTCTTCTCTCTTTCTCTCCCTCTCTCTCTCTCTCTCTCTCTCTCTAACACACACACACACACGTGACATGCACTCATGCACGCCCCCGCTCCCCACTCTCTGTCTCTCGCTCTCTCTAACTGATCATAACCGTCATTGCTACCCTTGCCATTACCACACGGCCCCTGCAGTCTGCATAAAAGCTCCCTCGCTACGAGATTTATAAACTTGTCGACATGCTGCAAGACTACGCAATCGTTATCAGCTCTCTCTGATCTCATCAAGTTGGTCACTCCACTATGAAATCTCGATCATCATTACTTGACACTAATATGTTTGACTTGCCGTTATAAATATCCTCTTCACATCTGCTCGTAATGATGCAGTTCTACGAGTGGGCATTGCATTCAGCTAATTGTTGAGTGGCCGCCGCCGCTCTAGCATCTTTTAACAAAGGCGTAAATCCGCGGCATTCCTTAGGCGTGAGTCTTGCGACTCCGACTAGCTGCAAAGTTCAAACAGGATTAGTGTTTAGCCCCAGGCCTCATTTTATGACTCCGACTAGCTTCCACGAGCCCAATAAAATACAATCCACCACTCGATTAGTGATGCTTATGAGCATGCATGATACCATCCACTAAGGAGCAGCATAAAAGTTTAAAACGTGCTGCATTGTGTCTTTTACATGGTAGTGCTCAAGCTTTGACAACGAGCTAAATTGGTAGGGCATGACCATGTTACAAACATGGTCATGCATGCGTGATACCATCCACTAAGGAGCAGCATAAAAGTTGAAAACGTGCTGCATTGTGTCTTTTACATGGTAGTGCTCAAGCTTTGACAACGAGCTAAATTGGTAGGGCATGACCATGTTTGTAACATGCTTTTTATATTGCTAAATAGAAATTCAAAATCATCAATACCCAAGTCACTATAGTGTAGTATATTTAAGCATCATTCCTTCATGAATAGTCTTATTTTTGTTTCGTGATGATAATCTACTCAACTTTTTAATTTGGAATTTTAAAAACTAGATTTTCAGCCAGGAGTTTTTCCATCATAGAGCAAGTAACTACTAACTCGAAATTGAAGCTAAATCCTTCTATTTTATGATCAATTATTTAAGGAAAAAAGAGAATAAGTAAAATAGTGGACATGAGAGGTGACACAAGGTCCGTCCTCCCTGCAATTGTCAGGGGTGGTGATTTATTATTGATTTTGTGATGTCCATATTTTGGAAGCTGAAGTCCAACAAATACATGAATAAAGCGATACAATAATTGATGCTCATTGCAGTTTTTACAATATTGTCACATGGACTACAACCATATGAATAATGGTGTATTTATTCTTCAATCTTGCATCCATCTTGGATTTCCTTGCTTCCTCACATCGATAACATGCATTAAACGAGAGGAATGTTGTAAAATTTCATATTAAAAACAAGAAATTTTAAATTGACCAATAATTGAAAATATTATATTATAATATATAATATATAATTATTATAACCACACAGTGTGGATGGGGAGGCAACGCGCTTCCTTCCCCAAAGAGTTATAATCCGAGGGAACGGACCCTTCCCTGGGTGCCGAGATAACGCCAAGAATATAAACGCTGAGAATATTAGCGTCGAGGATAAATCTCATGAATGGATAAGAAACTAGCATATTACCTGAATGTCAATAGTCGTAATCATAGTCGAACGCTGAGAGACAATATCCAAAAAACTTGCCAATGTGACCCTAAGAGGATCTGTGTGTGTCCTTGAGTGGGATGGTTCCAACATTCTCAAATCATTCAATAGACTCTAGATAGCACAAAAAGATAACTATCATTAGAGGAAGTCCGAAGTAGAGCACGTAACATTCTCACTCTCCACTTAGCCAGTGTTATGTGCCTCTCCAACCTTGAAAACAATATATCAGACTATTAGCTCTCACTTGCTGTCAAAAACATGCATAAAAACAAACAATTTCTAGTTAGCTAAAGTCGTAAATTTTTTGGAATTTAAGTTTGAATGTGTTGTAAAAATGGAGCTCTAAATATCCAATTCAAGTTCACAACAAGACAAAGCACCCATAGACGCGCGCACAGACGCGTTTCATGAACTAAATAAAAAACTTACGGGCGCGTCTATTTGCGCGTCAGGTGACCCGCGTCTATTAGCGCGTCTATATATCAGACTTATGCGCGTATAGACACGCTTATACATGCTTATATAGACGCGCAAATACACGCATTGATAGACGCATGTATAGACGCATATCGAACAGACAGACGCGAATATAAACGCGCTTGTAAACGCGCTGATAGACGTGCCTTTTTTTTTTTTTTTTTATAAACAGAATACTGTGTATGTTGTGTATGCTATATAGTTACAAGAATCCCATATCCACATTCTGTAATTCAATTCTTACAGCCAACCTCATTTTAATTACAATTCCAAATAAAATATTACAACTCCAAAACGCAATAAAATTGAAAGCTCAAAAAGTGCTTGTATATACATATAGCACGAAGCTAAGCCACGTCATGTGGCTCCAAGTACAAAAAATAAGGAAGCTAAGCCATGTCATGTGGCTTCAAGTACAAAAAATAAGAGGAGTCTATATACAAGAGGCACGAAGCCAAGCCAATGGCTTTAAGTACAAAAAAGAATAGTAGCACTACTTCTACGACTAATCCTCGCTGCCTTCCACGCTCCCTGATGCGCTGCCTTCTGCGCTCCCTTCTGCACCTCCTTCCTCGTCTTCCTCGTCGTCTTGTGCAGGGGCGCCCTGTAAACAAGGGACAACATATATCAATGTATGAAAAATCAAATCTTTACTTATAATTTTGGCATTATTTAATTACTTTCAAATACCTCGGGGGCATGTCCAGTCGCTCGGGTATACTGCTCCTCAGTAATCAACCCGTCATCATAGAAGTGCCTCCATGTATCTCCTCTACGATAGTGGCAGTGGTAGGCTGTCTCCACTGGAGTAGGGTATCTGCCCACGATCTCAAGCTGCATGACCGCGATACACTTTGTGGAGGGATTAGTACAAAGAAACAACCAACCTCCTAATAAACTACATAAGCAATATAATTTGAGATCGATACTTACAAATTGGGCCTCCCATGATTCAACGCCCCCTGCTCCAAAATGCGCGCTCCCATACTCCTCCATCTGGATCCTCCGTGCCTCCACGTGCTGCAGACTGGGCTCCTCCCTCGCTGACTTCATTGCCTTCTTCCACTCACGCTTCTGAGCGGTGTGGGGCGGGCCCCTTGGAGGTTGACCTGCCTCAAGTCTGGCAAGCTCCGCTAGTGCCTGCCTGTTAAGGGAAGATCTTTTATTGCTAAGTATCGTAACAATCTTTGACTTGGCCCATTTATCTGTGAACTAGCGATTGGGGGGGTTAGGATACCTAGAGCGAACAGTAGCGAGGGTCTCATCAGCCAACCTCTTTGGGTGGTCTTTATAGTGGATAAAGCAATCTCTGTAATTGTTAGCAATTACAGAGCGCATGAAGGCCATTACATCCTTCCCCCGCGCATCCATCAAGATGCCTCCTGTCTGGGTGATGTCATAATAAATCGTACCATCACCCAGAGGCACGTCCAAATCATAGGAATCATCATCCTCGGCCTCGCCGCCACATGGCCCAAAGCACTGTGCCATGCATCCGCCACCGCTCTCCCTACTACTACGCCTGCCACCCTGTCGTGTGGAGCTCATACGCTGGCCACTCGTAGCTGGGGACTGCGCGGGACTACGCTGACCACTCGTAGCTGGAGAACCGAGTCTCGACGGCTGGGGAGTACGTCAACGGCTCGCTGAGGCAGAAGGACCTCCTGAAGGCATGGGGGAAGGGGCATAAGACGGGATGGCAGAAGGGACATAAGACGGCATGGGGGAAGGGGCATAAGACGGTATGGGGAAAGGGGCATAAGACGGGGCATAAGACGGCTGTGCGGACTCCGCTGGGGTGATCTCAGGCGGTGTGGGGTGGCTCGGAGTCTGTACTGCTGACTCCTGGGGAGTGTTAAGGGTACCCGTCATGTACCCGTATAACTCCGCAGGACTAGGAGGGTGCCCTAAAATATTATATAAATCCTTCCACATCGATTCACGCGGATCAGGTGAGCTAGAAGCACTTCCTTCCCACATGTTAAACCAGAAAAAAATAAACAAATCTATTACTTTGGGAGCTGAGAAGAAAGGGGAAAAAAAAAAAAAGAGGCTCTGTTAGAGCACGTCTATAGACCCGTCTAATCTTCGCGTCTATAAACGCGTCTAACAGAGCGTTTAACAGTTCAAGTAAAAGCGCGTCTATCACCGCGTCTAACAGACCGTCAAAAAATCCGTCTAACAGTGCGTTAAAAAGCGCGTTTATCAGCCCGTCCACACATCCGTCTAACAACGCGTCTAAAAGCGCGTCTAACAATTCGTTTAAACATCTGTTTAACAGATCGTCTGTTTGACCTTTTTAGTATTAAATTTGTAAAATAAGAAAGTGGGGAAAAAAGCACATATGTGATGTATGGGGAGAGGTGGCATACTTCCCCTCCTATTATTTATAAGCTGAAAGAGCATGCCCCTTTCTCATTAGATTCTATTTTCAACTTTCCTTTCATTTTTGCTTTTAGCTCTTTTTTTTTCTCAGGGTTTTGTTATACTTTGATTATCTCATATGCAAAAATATTACCTTTGATGGGTTGGTAGTATGCTCCTCCTATAGATAATGCTAATGTCTAACTAGACATGTGCAAGGCAACCTATATGATCTCGTTGCTTTTATATAAAAAAGTCATAATACTTAGAGTGTATAGTAAAATATTAGTCTTATGTTCATTTGCATTGTGTTTGTTAAACATTGCAATAATGCTAACATGATAATTGTTAAGAAATAGTGCTAACATGATACTATTGTGTTTTTTATTTATAGGCAATAATTTATATGAGATTGCAACATTTCAAATAGTATTATTTCTTTTAATATTGAGGCCGGTGGCCTTTGAGGTTGTTGTATCCTTGTTCTCTTATTGTATTAAATTGTGATATGTATTCTTCTTCCATTGTAATTGCCTTGTCTATATTACTTGATTCTGCCAACACATCTACAATAAAACTTTCCTCAATAGGACTAAAATTTTAAATGTCTAATTTCATCTTCGGTGGAGGGTATTTTTTGTGGCTTTCTAACTGATTGTTGGTATGCCCGATGTATTTCATTCCATTATTGATGCATGTAATGGAGTGGATCAGATGGTTGTCTCCTGGTTGTCTTTACTTTTTCTTGATGTTTTGTTGGGCATCCATTAGTGTCTTTGATTCTTAATGGATCTACTTTCTGGACTAGCAATAATAGAATTTATATATCATTATCTTTAAGCCTCTGTATTTTAAATATTAAGTTTATAATTTTGATAATTATAAAATAGGTATAGAATGCATCGACATGGTATTATTGCTTTCTCTTTTGTTAGTGGAGTACTTTGCCTGGTATGGTGGTACCCGTAGTCATCTATAAATTTGTTCAATATATTTGATCCCATCTTATGATCCGAAGTTGTAAGCTGATCTAGTGAAATGTTGAAACCATAATGTAGAAGCTCAATACAATAGCAAGAAATTCCATTTGCTTTACTATCTAGCAATTCTTGAGCTTCATTTTGTATCATGAATTCATTGTGATCACTAATTTCTATATCCAGATTCCTTAGTATAGTTTGCATAAGTCTTGGATATCAATTGATTAGGCACTGATTAGGGAAAAATCATTATTATTCTTGTTGTTCATGAGTTGTTGCTTGTAATCACTAATGAAGTCATGCAGTATTGAGTACGTAAGAAATCCCAAGATGTATGAGGTTGGCTCTTCTCTAGTATTGTTAGCCATTTTCATTTGGGGATCACTACAAGGTATAGGCCCTTTTCTAACAAAAATACTGACGTTTTTTACATTAAAATTATTTTTTTTGACGGGCGCAAAGGTCGTTATTTGCATCGCTGTAAGCATCAAAAAAGAATGATTGCTATATAAGCGTCGCTATATAGCGACACTAATAAACGTCGCTATATAGCGATGTTGGTAAACGTCACTATATAGCGACACTGGTAAACGTTGCTATATAACGATAATTAACAAAAGCTTTAAAAAAACATTAGTGGGGCTAAACAGGGCCAGTAATGTTTTTTATTTAGTAATTACAAAAAAAGAATACAAAATTTTCCTTGTGGAAAGGGTGATACAAAATCGTTCAAATGAACCGATCGAGCGACAGAAGCATATACATGTCGAAGATATATAACATTATTTGTTACAAAATTACTCTTTCAAAAAGGGTGATACAAAATCGCTCAAACGAGCTGATATACAAAAGTATATACATGGCAAAGTATATGCAAAGTATAACTACTACTATTGCTCAACCGAATCGTCATCGCCCTCCTCCTCCTCATCTTGCTGGCCTGATCCTTGGCCCTCATGAGCTGCGCCTGATCCCTAGCCCTCGTGAGTTGCACCTGATCTCTGGCCCTCATTGAAGCCGTGTAAGCCTAATCCCTCATCATCACCGCTCATCTCCACTGATGGGATGCTCGAGCTTTGATTCTAAGAGTGAAACCATATTAATTGGAAATTAGATTAGAACTTAAAGAATAAAACAGTTTAAAAAGTGAGATTATAAGTAGGAGTAGACTTATATTGTGTGAGCAGCCACCTCAGCTCAATCAACATCATTCCCATTGCCTCCTGCTCAATAAACCATGGCATTATTCCTCTGCGAAATGTGCATCTCGTCTCTGTGTCTGTAGGAAGGCAATCCATCGTAGCTTGCTATGGGCCCAATTTATGAGAGTTAGATAAAGTGCATGCAATATGTAGTAAAATAAATAGAATAATACATTAAATGAGAAGAAGTATACTTACCACGATTGCCTCAAACACCAACCGTCTGCCTGCACCAAAGTGCGAAGTACCTATGACATCCAACCATCTCCTCGCAGCCCTCCTCTAACCCTCGAACATTTCGGGATGGTCCTTGTTCTGCTTCTTGAAAAACTTCCAATCATCTTTGTCTGCCTAGCTGGGTTTAGCCCTCCCCTTTGCGATGGAAGTATGCAAGGTTGACCTACGATGCTTCAAGACCAAACCCATGCGCTCTCGCATGTAATTCTCATTGAACTCCCAATTTATGGGGTTATGGTATTTTGATTTCAATTCATCAATGACCGCCTGCTTCTTTTGGTCATTTTGATACCGCTAGTCAGTAGCTATGCCACTCTTGAAGTGGTGGCTAATCAACCGCCTCATGGTGGCCACCACTGCTGTGTTCTTTTTATCTTCTATTATCTCTCTAGCAGCCGTGATTTGATAGGACAAGTCCTCGAGATAAGGAGGACTCATGGTAGTGGCAGAGTTAGAGCGAGTGGTGTTTGTGCCGACGCTTTTAGAGTGAGGAGTAGCAATGGGAGTAGGAGAGGGCAAGGGACCTAACTGATATTGGGTCTCGGGACTAAGTGGAGACTTGTAGGGATGTGAGTGTGCTGACTCGTCTACATCTCCCAAGTCAGCACAACATAAGTGACCCGTCCTACTCTTCCTTTCCTTACGATGAGCACGCTCAGATGATGACCCCTCAATCGAAGGGGCAAGAGGGGATGGTTGGGCAGTAGGTCCAGTCATCAGTGTAGGCGAGGGAATTGCTGAGGTCCTCTGGGATAGTAGAGAGAAGAATCTCGCTGCCTCCTCATCGGTCATCTATGCCACAAACTCGTCAGGACTCCCATCAAAGCCATGGACTGCTAGCAAAGGAGTTCCCTGAGGGGTAGTCACAATGCTATGTCCGAGAGGAGTCGGGTCATAGTGGTAGGCCCCTGAGGTGTCACCTGAGGGGAATCAAAGTCCTCTGGAGAATAGAGATCATGATGTCTCCTCCTACGAGGGTTTTCGTACTCGTCGAATGTGCGACGTGATCCCATGTCTAATGTAGATACAAACACAAAAATAAAAAACAAAAAACAAGAGTGGGTAAGAAGCGAAAAGCATATGAGGAAAAGCGAACAAAAGAAAAAGAGGAGAAGCATAAGAGAAGGAGAGGGGAAAAGAAGAGAAAGAAAAGGGAAAAAGAGATTGAAAGAGGGAAAAAAAACCAAATATGCATAAGAGAAAAAAGAGAATAAAAATGCATAAGAGAATACATTGAGAAAGCATATGAGGGAAAGCGAACAAAAGAAAAAGAGAAGGAGAAGCATAAGAGAAGGAGAGGGGAAAAGAAGAGAAAGAAAAGGGAAAAAGAGATTGAAAGAGGGAAAAAAAACCAAATATGCATAAGAGAAAAAAGAGAATAAAAATGCATAAGAGAATACATTGAGAAAGCATATGCTTATGCTTATGCATAGGCATATGAGCATAGGCATAGGCATAGGCATATGCTTATGAAAAGAAGAGAAAAAGAGAGGGAAAAAGAAGAGAATGAAAGGAGAAGGAGAAGGAGACATATGCTCATGCATAAGCATAAGCATAAGAGAAAGAAGAGGGAAAAAGAGCATAAGCATAAGAAAAAAGGAAAGAAAGCATATGCTTATGCTTATGCATGAGCATATGAGCATAAAAGAAAAAAAGAGAAAGCTTAAGCATAGGCAAATACATATGCTTATGAAAGGAGATTGAAAGAGGGGAAAGAGGGGGGGAAAGAGAGAGGAAAAGAGAAAAAGAGGAGAAGCAAAAGGAGAAGGAGACATATGCTCATGCATAAGCATAAGCATAAGAGAAGGAAGAGGGAAAAAGAGCATAAGCATGAGAGAAAAGGATAGAAAGCATATGCTTATGCTTATGCATAAGCATAAGCATAGGCAAATACATATGCTTATGAAAAGAGATTGAAAGAGGGGAAAGAGGGGGGGAAAGAGAGAGGAAAAGAGGAAAAGAGATTGAAAGAGGGAAAAAAGAAGAGAGGAAAATAGCATAAACATAAGAGAAGGAAGAGGGGGAAAGAGATTGAAAGAGGGGAAAAATAAGAGAAGGAAAGGAGGGAAAAAGAGATTGAAAGAGGGGAAAAAAGAAGAGGGGAAAAGAGATTGAAAGAGGGTCAAAAGAAGAGAAGAAAAGGAGGAAAAAAGAGATTGAAAGAGAAGAGGGGAAAAGAGATTGAAAGAGGAGAAAAAGAAGAGGGAAAAAGAAGAGAAGGAAGAGGAGGAAAGAGGGAAAGAAGAGGGAAAAAGAAAAGGAAGAGGGGAAAAGAGGGAAAGAAGAGAGAATAAGAAAAGAGAGGGAAAGAGAGGGTTCCTATGCCCATCACTGCAGCTAGCACTCAAGGCACTAGCTGCAAGCTAATGCAAGTAACAAAAATAACAAAAGAAAAAAAGAGGAAGCACTTTCTTACCTGGAATAGTCCCGCTCATTGTGGACTGGCCCTACGAAAGAGAGGAAACATACCATTTTTCAAATAACTAGTTAGAGGAAGGAGGAAATTAGAGAAGCAACTTCTCAAAGGGATTAGATTAAGGAGACAAGAATAAGCCTATAAAAAAGGAGAAAGCATAAGCCTACAAACAAGGAGAAAGAGAAGGACGAGAAATACCAAAAAGAGAAGAGGTGAGTCTTCTGTCTTTCACCAAATCTCGTTTTTTGTCCTTAACCTCTGAAAATCAAGCATGAAAACTAGCACATAGCCTTAGCAATACAAGGAGAAACATGCTTCGATACTCACAAAACAAAATCTCACAAAAAATACCTACATTGCTTAAAGAGACTCACCTTCTTGAAGAACTTCTTTTCACACAAGCAGAGAGGGAGAAGGGTAGAGAGGGAGCACAAGTGTTAGGAGAGGAGCTGGGTAGAGGTGAGGAGTAGAGAATAGAGAGGAGGAAAGTGAGGTTGTCGAATATAAGGTAGGAGGAGAGATTTTTGCTTTTCTCGCAATAGAGATGTCAAAGATAGTGTCGCGCAGGGTTTTGGGTTTGAGCCCCCAATGTCACTATATAGCAATGCTAGTCAGTCACTATATAACGATGTTTATATCCAAAAAACGTGGCTATATAGCAATGGAACAGGGCAAAGCATTGCTATATAGCGACGGTTTACGGCACTTATTGTTAAAAGAGAGAAAAGAAGCTCATGGGTGGCTATTTTTTGGATCTTAATAGATTTCCTTGCAGCTCATGTTGTGGTTTTGGAAGTGTGCAGATGGAAGGGACGAGTAGAAGCTCGTCAGATGATCTGCCAATGCCCGAGAGCACAGAGTGGCTTACGGAGAGGTTGTATTATCATTGCACTCATTACAAGCGAGAAGTACGACATCAACGTCGTATTATCATGCAACACTTGCGAATGTATGGGGAGGAGCCCGAACCAGTACCCACCATTGGTGCTGCACGTGGTGATGGATCATCAGTAAGTCAATGTTATTTGAGTGGACGGTTAATATCGGTTACTGTCATGACATGAAACCTTGAGACAAGATCTTATATTTACATGAAATCTTGAAACAAGATGAGGAGGGTGCGCATATACCTTCACAATTTGAGCAAGACTATAGTCTCCCGAATGATGACGAGGGTATGGTGGACATGACGAATTCTATTTTGAGGAGCGCTACATCACATGTACATGTGATGTCAAAGTCTGAGGTCAAAATGTGAGAGTTGCAATCAAAATAGTTGTACAAGGGTGCTAGGATGTCTAAACTACGGGCTTATCTCTCAATCTTGAATCTGCAAGCAAACTATGGGTGGTTGGATACAAGTGTCTCGGCCTTAATGAGGTACGGTTCCCGCATTAATTTGACTCATTATTTGGATATTGTTTGTTTTGAGAATCATCATGTATGTTTGAGAATCATCATTATTTGAAGCCTATGTATGTTTGAATTGTGACTCTCTTTTATCATTCTCTCTTTTATCCTCTCTTTTTGTCTCTTTTCTCCTCTCTTTTTCTCTCTTATCTCCTCTTCTCATCTCTTTTCCTCTCTTTTCTCCTCTCTTTCCTTCTCTTTTTTTCTCTTTTATCCCCACTTTTTCTCTTTTCACTTTCTCTCTTTTTCTCTCTTATCTCCTCTCTTTTTCTGTCTTTTTTCTCCTCTCTTTTCTCCTTTTTCTCCTCTCTTTTTCTCCTCTCTTTTCCTCTCTCTTTCCTTCTCTTTTTTCCCATGTGAAGCTTCAATATCCTACCATTGAGCAAACAAATACAGACTTCTATCACTCTGATTCAAAGAATGCAGGAGTCTATAAATGTTTGCTCAATGTCAAGCTATAGGATTCTAAGCTTGCTCAATGTCTTACAAGTATTCTAAGGTGTAGGATTAGTGACATGACTTCTTTGTTGCTTTGAGGATCATCATTATTCGAAGCCTATGTATGTTTGAATTATGATAGGTTGCTCCAGAAGATGTTGCCTACACCAAATACCATGCGTGCATCAAGAGATGAAGAAGAAGATGCTAACAACGGTGGGTATGGATTATGATACCATCCATGCATGCCGTAATGACTGTATTCTCTTTCATCGTGAGCATGGAGATTTGGCTAGTTGTCCGAAGTGTGGGGAACAATGATATAGAGATGACTTGCAAAGTGAGCAGATACTAGTAAAGGTCTTGAGACACTTTCCCATCATTGCAAGAATACAGCACATGTTCTAATGCAAATCCATAGCAGAGTTGATGACATGGCATGCATCTCATCGGTCGACTGATGACACATTGAGGATTCCCGCAGATTGTGCAACTTGGAAGCACATAGACAATCAGTGGTCGGACTTTGCGAGGGAGCCACCCAACTTACATCTTGGGCTTGCCATGGATGGTGTGAATCCTTTTGGGTTATGCTCAACATCTTGGTCGACATGGCCCATAGTCTTGGTGAATTACAATATCCCACCATGGCTAACAATAAAGAAGGGACACCTCATGCTTGCACTACTTGTGCAAGGGAAGTACAAGGCCAAAAATATGGACATATACATGGCACCTTTGATAGAGGAGTTACAGATCTTATGGAGAGGAGTGCAAGTCTTTGATATTTCTAGAGCTCTTAGACATACCAATGATATTTTGGTCAGGGGTATCTTGATGTGGACCATGCATGACTACCCAGGATATGGAGAGTGCATAGGTACGTGGTTGTGCCTTTACATGTATAATATAGGATTATGCTTTTATGACTCTCTTTTGCATGCATGTCTTATACTAACACATTCATGCACGCGTGCAAGACTTGTTACAAGTGGTACCATGCTTGTCCTGTTTGTGGACCAGGTTTAAAATCGCTTGCATGATACTTTAAACATATGAGGAAAAACGTTTATGAAGGTCATGCTCGATACCTTCCACTAGACCATCTTGCACGTGGAGTCAGCTTGATCCACCACCACCATATTTGAAGGCAAGTGATTGGATTCATGCTTGGAGGGCGAATGGAGAGGAACCTCCTTGTGGTATGAAGAGGCTATCGAACTTTTATGAGCTTCCTTATTGGGGTCAGTTACAAATCAATCATCTCTTGGATCCCATGCATATCTTCAAGAATGTGGGGGCTACTATTTGGGCACACTTGGTTGGTTCCAAAGACTTGAGAGAAGTGCGAGAAGACTTGTATGCTATGAATAGGATGTCTCGTTTGTGGCCCCAAGTGCATGCTTCAAGAAAAGTTATCCTCCCGAAAGCAACATGGATCCTCTCTACGAGAGAGAAGGCAGCGGTCAAGGCAAACATTGCCTCTTTTCAAACACCCACAGGGTACATGCGTTGCTTGAAAGGAGCATTTTCAAAGGGTAATAAGCTTAGTGGGCTCAAGTCCCATGATTGGCACAAGGTCTTACAGATATTCTAAGCTGTAGGATTAGTGTACCGATAATCATGATGCATTAGTGTAATTATGATTATGTTATATTGTTGACATGACTTCTTTGTTGCTTTGATAGTTCATCCTCCTAATTACAATAAAAGGGTGCTTACAAGAAGATGTTAGAAATGCTATATTCAAGATTAATGGTATTGTGAGGTATGCTTACTATCAAATTGCATTGATTGCATTTTCTTCAATTTAAGCTGAATAATCTGTGGACTGATTATGAATATATCTTACATGGGCATGTGAAATAGGTGGATATCTCAAAAAGAGATCTCCATATCGAGCATCGAGAACACTAGGGTGGAATCCATCGAAGCCATATGCTTGCTTGAGAAGCACTTTCCCTTGAGCATTATGACAACTCAAGTGCACTTGCTTGTGCACATAGTTGATGAGGTGGCCATTGCAGGTATCGTTCATAGTCGATGGATGTTTTTTCTCAAGCAGTTTATGAAAACTTTGAAGGGATTTGTAAGACAAAGAGCAAGACCAGAAGCAAGCATGGCAGAGGGAGGGCTTGTGCAAGAGTCATTAGTATATATCACAGAGTTTCTTGCGTCCACGGATCCCGATATGCCGCAAGCTTGGCATAACAAGGATGATGATCGCATCGTTGGCCACGTTCCCCAAGGAAAAGGGATTGAAAGAAAGATGAGTGAAGAGCAAATGGAGAAATTCAATAAGTTTTGTATCCTCAATAGCAAGGAGATGCAGAAGTGGATTGAGAGATATGAAGCGGCCAAAGCAGAAAGAATAAATGCAAGGACAAGATTTAGAGTAATGTACAAGCGATCACAACCATATCCATGGGATCTCGCCCTTCTCCCTACTCACATATCACTTGATTTGCTACAACTGGCTCTACGTAAAGCCGAACGCAATGGAGAGACAATAAATTAGTGCAAGTGAGAGTTATCATCTGGATGTATGATGCATGTAAGTTTCTTACCTCTTGACGTAATTAAGTAATTATTTGTGACAATATATGCTATAATATAGATGCATCTTCATTTTTTTAATGATGCCCTTTTACAGTACAAAAAGTACAGTGCATTATGGTCATATGGATGACGTTTTCATGTGGAATGCATCGATTCAAAGAGAGTCACGTATGATTGTGGAGTCATGGCTAACTTCACACAAGATAGCCGAGCAAGTGCTTCAGATACCAATCTTCTCTCCTCACAGTTGGATTATTGTGGAACCATGCGCGAAATCTATGAAATTAATTTCAGACGATTTAGTATTTTCATTCTTGATGTAAAATGGTTTAGAACTATTTAAATGGTCCCCATGTAACAATGAGAAAAGACAGTAGCGGTTTCTTTGTAATAGACTCCACAAACTTTGGACCGATGAAAGTGATACTTTTGTTCTTCCCGAGTAATGTGAGCAGGTGCATACTAATGATTTAATTAATCGAAGCTTTCGTTTTTAAAGATCCATTGATACATGTACTTAAGCATAATTTCATATATATAATTGATGGCATTTGGCACCCATCTTCAATATAGGTGGTTTTTCATCCAAATCATTCTGATCTAAGATGGTGGTACATGATCCAAGTTGCACCATGAAGTAAGCAAATTTTTAAAGATAGAGATGTGGATATGGAGATGCCACTACCAATGCTGGATCCAATTGATCCAAATGGATCTAGCGAAGAAGATGAAGATCATAATATAAGCCAAGAGGAAGATGCGCATAATGACATCATACGGGAGGAAGATGGAGATCACAATATTGAGGAAGAAGATAACGATCATCAAGAATCACCACACTTTATTGAAGAAGATAATCAAGTACTCTTAGGTGAACGTATGATGCTAGAGTACGATGATGATATAGGAGATCAACTCGGTATAGAGTTAGAGATAGACTTGTTTGGCACGTTAGACTTGGCTAGAATGAAACCATTGATGTAAATGCTCTTCATTGATTTTTTTTCATCTCAAACTTGGACATGAATATATGAGCTTCAAAGGCTTGATGTACATGCTCTTGTACTTTTATTCTCTCAAAGGATCAAACATGTATGAAAATGAAAAAAAAATTGTCATTGGAAAAAACTATCTTTTAAGTTTGGTATGGGAAAAAAAACTCTCTATAAAACATCGCTATAGAAAATTGTCTCACTATATAACGATCATTACCAATCTGATAAGGGTCGCTATATAGTGACTTTAGGCAAGCATCACTATATAGTGACGTTTGCCTAAAGTCACTATATAGTGACCCTTAACGAAGCCCGCTTCCAATACCAATGATTAGCGCCCCGCGCATGCTAAACATCGGTACTTAAGCATCACAATAGAATTCGTGTGTATTGTTTAAAAATTTTCATTAAGTCCTTTACTTACTGTAGGTATTTAATAACACAATAAAAGAAAAAAGGAAGTAAATTTACTTTAACTAAAACAAAATTAAAAGAGTCAAAAGGAAAACTCAAGAGAAAAGGTACTATTAATTAAAAGTGGGGATACAACCAGTACCAAATAAATGGAAAAGGAAAACGTCTAAGATAAATCACAAAGAATTGACAAAATAGTTCATTTTATTTGTTATCTCAACGTACATGCATAGAAAATTTAATCCATCTCAACAATGCATCTTTTAATTTTTAAACTTGTTTATTTACAATATAGTTTATTGAATTGGCTTAGCATCTTAATGTTTTATTGAATCTATTAAGATTGTACCAAGGTGCACTCCCTGACGTCAAATGCAAAAGGCGAGTACTTCATGAGCTACAGTTCCAAGTCCTATAACTCGAAAAAGGGGTCATTCATATACAAAGAAAGGGCAAAGAATAGAAGAGGAAGAACATGAAGAGGATGCGGAGGGTCTTGAAATGGAGTCAGATTCAAAAGCAGAAATGTTATCAACGAAGAACCTAAATCTTCGCTTGAATGAGGCTATGATAGATGAGGATCCAGGATATATATGGGGCCAGAAGACTCAAGTTATACATGCTTCAACAGTGGTCAAAGCAAGCGTCTTCACCAATAGTAGGACCTTATATATTTTCTATGCTGAAAAGATTTTTCATGCTTTAATTAATGGAAAAAAACTAGTTGTTTCTGATTTGGTACTCCGTCTAAGGGCATTTTGGCCAGTCAAAGAGATTCTAGTCAATCCATCAATTTATTTCAGCCCACAGATTTTGAGATGCAATTCACTAAGTTCCTCAGAAAACAAGTTTCCTCAGTTCAGCAAGAGAAATGCCAAGAGAAATTTCTTAGCTCATTGCACATTTGAGGCAATAGATGATCAGCACTATGCCTATGCTTGTAATGAGAGTTCTAGAGAGGCATACAATAAAGGAGAAATTAGTTATCAAAATATCGCGAGTGTGCCTCAATTCCACTGCTATTCTGCAAGCATTTGTATCTTCAAGAATGAGAAAAAATATTTGATTGAGTCAGAAAGACTTAATCATGACATTCATGCACTACAAAAGATCACCTCCACTTCAGAGATGTTGCTCAAAGCTAGGACCATATGGAGAACTTTTCATTCTCCTGTGACCACTCTCAAAAGAGCTACAACTAAAGTGGAAGTGGATAATCTTGTTGACTTCTACACATGCTTGACTGCCATTGTACCAAGGGGAAAGCAGGAAAGAATAGAGGTTATTACAAGCTTTAAGATAGTAAGGGACATGTATCAAGACTACACAAGCATACTTTCCCGTAGTGATGAAGTTTTTCATCAGATAAAAGACACATGTCTTACATCTGAGAAGGGAGATGTCACATATGAGGCTCCATCATTGATTAAAGACAAGGCAAAGAAGATCTCAAGAAGATTGAGAAAAAAGAGATGACGGCTCGGATGTGGAGGCCTCTAAGAAACTTGCCAGACAAATACGCAATTCTTGCTACAGAGAAATTAATGTCCAAAGAATGGTTTTTTTGTAAAAAGGATAAAGATCATTGCATGGAAGATTGCATCATCCAATAGGTCAAGCGTGATGCAGTAAAGAGTGCAATTGAATATTTATTGGCAAAAAAAAAATATTTCAATTAGCCAATGTAAAATTTATCGTAGCATTGTGAGGCAGATGGCATTAGCTTTACCGTCGGCTAAACAGAAGGCTTGGGCACATAAATGGGTGAAGGTAGAAGATGATGGATCTGAAATTACTCCTTCTAAGACCATATTAGATAATTCGGGAAAAACCCAATTCCCAGAATGGCAGTTTTGGAAGAAATTTTAGCTCCCCTCAATGAAAAAACAAGAAAAATATGTGAAAATAGACTAGATAGCCATTCATGAAGTGTGAAATATCAACTACATTCTCAAATAATAAATAGAATATCAGTGTCTAAACTACGTTATCATCAACAAAATAATAAACTTTGAAACCCATTTGAGTTAGATTCATCTCGTGAGCCATAGTGATGTTCAAAAACACCTTCATAATAGCTCTCTAGAATTTCCATTGATATTGAGACTCGCTTTGTTGTGAGCATTCTCATTTAAAAATCTCCAAAACACTGTTTAAAAAATGTAGAGTGTAGTTAATAACCATGAGTATTGCAATGAAAACGCACAGGCTCTTTAACTTGACCAAGTGTTTTTAGAGGAGAATGGATGCAAGATATGTAGTTGATGGAAAATCAATGGGCAATGACAAGCATTTGATGTAATTTAGGTGGCAATGACAATCATTTATTGTGCACTTTCAATGTTTAGACTGACTAGCATTATTGTAAAAGGATAACTTTACATGTCATATTGATTACTCATTGCAAAGTAAAAAAGTACACTTTAGGATGAAAACATAACAACTTGTCGATGCACCATTGAAATCCCTGAAATAAATCATGATTCCAAAGAAACTCTCAATTTCTAGCCCCAAAGAGAATGGCACCGGAAAGAATGGCACGAGAGAGACACTCCTTCAAAATACATTATGAATGTAGTTATGAACATGTTTGCATACTATTCACACACAACAATTACGCACTAATTTACATAGCTGGCAAGAAAGTAGTAATTCCCATAAGTAATGATTGTATAAAGAAATACAATGTTGTTATTCAAAACTCATAGTCTGCAAATAGCTCCTTTCCTGCATGTATATCATCTATGGATTCAATACAAATGTGACCATATTTTGTAATATCTATGTTCATCATGGGGTCATACCAAGGTGGAACATTAGGGGAAAATACATAACAAACGTTTGGCTTTACATTGGTATTTCTATTGCTGTTAATAAATCCTGCCACATTGCCATATTGAACATCACCAACAATATGCACCATATCCTTCATAGGGACAGTAGGGTCCTCTTGGATAGAGTACTTCTTTAGCCTTGGATGAACTCTACATAATTCCTTCCAATCTCTGTAGGAGTACTTGTCACCTCCATAATGGAGAATAGTAGTCCCTCTCTTGATGGAGTCATGCACAAACAAGCCCAAGCCAGCACGTGTAATGGTTAACTCATGCACCTCGAAAGCCACATTTTTTATCCAGAACACTTCGTTGATAGGGACATGTAACTTTGGTGGTCCAAATGGATCTCGTTCTGGTATGTACCTACTCAAGCTTGATTTGAACGTATATCTATCTACATCACAAAAGACAAATTCAATTAGCTGCAACAACAGTTATATAAACTTGAGATAAAATCAAAAAACACTTTGACATATGTACCTTCATGGAAAATACACATTCTATAGTCGGTTTATGTAGCCCTTAGCAATGTATTTCTTGATATAGCGACCTTTGTACCCTAGGTCTATAGCCAATTGAGAAACTTGCATAGCATTCATGCTAGAGAGTTGCGGAGCATTCCTTAAAAGTCTTATTTGGGATGCATTGAGTTTAGGCACCTGGCCATCACCACCATGGGTTGCCCTAGGGTGTACACCCTTTGGTTCTGTATTACCACCTATAGCCCTCTCTCTTAGTTGATCTGCAAGAGGAAGATTTCTTGTTTTATATTCCATTCTTGACCATGCATGATTTTCCTCCCTCCATTCATCAATTACTTTCTGGACAAGGTTGAAATCCTTATGCCCCTCCATCACAGGTAATTGTCCATACCGATTTGTCTCAATCATGCTGCGCACATCTTTAGTTTCATCGAGTTGTAGTAAGTACTGCATCAACTCTCTCAATAGAATATTATCATCCTTGTCTTGTACATCAAACGTTGAAGGAAATATGCAATTTGATGGAGGGCTAATGCAAGCCTTGTATGGGGAGTCATCAATAAGGATTGTCCTTCTAGCATCACATCCAAATGCCTTTGAGATTTTTGCTAAGGGTTTGAACATTGCCCCAACACCAACCTTGTCAGGCCTATTTATCCTCGTCTTACTGTAAGTGTAGCATCCTTGCTGAGACCATATAACAAAGAAAGGGAGGCTCTCATTTGCATAATTTTGCAGCTTTCCTACCATATCAAGTACGTTATACTCCATCGCAGTTGACTAGATACCTACATTAAATCTTTGTAGCAAGATTTTAAGAAATTCTATGCACCCAGGACGAACAACCATATAACTATTTTTGCCATGCATAATAGACGGATGTATTGGAGACTTGAATAGGCAGCGACTTAATAACAAGCCATTCAAGTCTAATATGATTGTTATTCGTGGCATATCCAAAGAAATTGTATGTGGATATAGATCCAAATTCTCCTTGAAGTTGCTGGCTTCTGACTCATCCAAATTGTCAGGTGCTATGTTTTCATACATGTTTGCAATAACAATAAGATTATCTAGTCTTGTCCCCAATGTTGAGACATTACGTTCATCCATGTTCTCTTCTAAAAGTATAGGATTCATGATATTCCTTGCAATTTTCTCCATTTTTGGGGTTATGTTTTCTTCTATACCTCCTGTATCCATCGCGTAATTGATAGTCCCCATTTTGGGTGGTATGTTGTCCTCTACATTTGATGTCTCCATATCCTTCCATGCATCATTGGTCCCTGTGGAAGTTGAGGAATATAGAAATATTTTGATTCTTTAGAGTGTATTCAACAATGTCGAAGCACAAAAGCATATGAAACTAATAAATAACAATAAAGTACGAACATTATCCATCGCTGTTCACTGATTCCATTGTCTTTTTGGGGAATGGCACTAGTGCCAATTTCTCTAAAGGTCAATTGAGAATGCAAATAGTGCAACCTTTCTCTCTGAACTCATAGAGAGAATGGCACTAGTGCCATTCTTCTCTTGGGATGGTGCTAGTGCCATTTTACATATAAGGTTATGGAGAATGGAGGGAGAATGCCACTAGTGCCTTTCTCTATATCCTCATTGGGAGGAGAGAATACTACTAGTGCCTCCCCCCATGTCCCAAAAGAAATGTACAATGCATGATCTGAAAGCATAGATATTGGATTACTTTGGTCCAATAGATTTGTAGAAAACACCCAAATCCAAACTTTGGTAGCATAGTCAATACTATACAATTTTTAATCTCTGTAATGCTTTCAACTAACATAGATTCAAGAAAGGAACATAATAGTATTACCATTTCTACATAACCACAAAGAGAGAATGGCACTAGTGCCATTCTCCATATGAGGTCACATAAAATGTTAATAGTACCTCTTACATATAACCCGACATAGGGAGAATGACACTAGTACCATTCCCCATGTCATTATGTCACACAATTTTATCATACCTAATGTTTAATCTCTTTAATATAATGAGAGTATGTACAATCGAGAAAATCCATAAAAGTCATATCATTTTGAAACTGAATACACAAGGCATAAATAAGTAGCTAAAGACCTTGCTCCAAATCTTCCAATGTAATCTTTGGGATAGCTTCAAGATATGCTTCAGTTAAAGGTCGCAAGTCTTCAATGTGATGCTCACCCTCTTTAATTCCTTCATCGATAGGTGAATCAGCTCTATGTGTCTCAAGAGGCCTCTCAATGCTAGACCAAATCTTAATATGGGGATTATTTGATGCATGTGCCACACACATAGCCTCGACCTTTGTCACGTGTTGGGATGTCTTCACCAGTGAGATCACTTTTCTTTTGCTTGAAAATGCCTGTAATGCCACACATCCATTAGTAAAGACGTCAACAACAACTTCATGTTCCCTACTACAATAGCACCTGATGCACTCCTTGATGATGCCATGCTTCACAACCACCTCTTTTTCATACTCATCATCCTCATCAGAATAAAGAATATTGTCCTCAATTATTGTTTATGGCCTTGTGTTTTCTAACATGTGCTCAAATCCATCAAACCCATCATGTGAGCTTACAAATGACAAAAAACAAAAGGTCTCAGACAAACCCTTTTGTGCACTCTCCGATTCATGGATAACACCCACAAACCTTCTATGCCAAAATCGAGCCTCTATCATTGCTTCCTTGAGATTTACCATCTCTGTCATTGTCATAAATGATAGCAATACATATTGTGACGGAGTGGCAATGGTCTCCATCAAGCCACAGAGCAACTTCTTGAAGGCATCCTTATCCCAACACATGCCTTTGGCAGATCCCTCTGAGATGTCAAGCACACACAAGCTGATTGGAAGTTGTCCCTTGGAGTGACGTGTTAGAAAGCTCTCCCCCTCCATCTCCATGTTCACTTGAATAATTGTCCAAGGAAAACAAGACTGCGATGTAGACTTGTTACCCTCTATTGAACTAATCACCCAATCAACATAGATTGACACGGCTTCTGGGAAATCAGGTGTGGACTTGCCAACTTACAGCTTCTCTTTGACCCATGACTCACATGAACCCTTGAAGCTCTGATAAACAATTGAATCAATTTTGAAGTAAGTTGCAAGGGCATCCCATGTTTGATGTTGGGGCAAAGGGTGACGTGAGTTGAACTCCTTGATGAGCGCTTCTTTCAGGGCTCTATCATGCTTAATCTCCATTGCCCATTGAGACATTTCAATGGAGTCCTTGTCTTTGCTTGACTTGACCAAGACTATTTCTTTAGACTCAATCTCTGCTTGAAGTGCACGTACATCTTCGTCTTCCAATCCTAGCAGACACCTCATATATGTTATTGTGGGATTTCGACCCTCAAGATCACCCTGCTTCACCAATGTCAAAATCCTAATCCATTGTTCGTAGATGTCATCATCGTATGTGACCATGTGTGTGTCCTTGGTAGCAAAGTTTGCACCCATCGATACACTTGCAACTCCTACAAAATTCTATTTAAAAAAATCAAAATCATCTTAGACATTCTTCTAATCCAAATCATGTAATAGAGATAATAATGACACTCGTGCGATTCTCCCATTACCATGTCAAAAGCATGACTTGGTAACTAGAAGAATGGCACTAGTGCCATTCTCACATCAGGGAATCGACACTACTATCATTTCTTTTACAAAGTCATAAACATTCTTGAAATAAAAAATGCATACAAAACAAAGTTTATTACTCACATCCCAACTTTGTCGATCTTTATGCCCTTTGACAAGGCCTTGGGCTGGTTTCTTTGGTCATCCAAATGCAATCCACTGCGCCCTTAGGTGTTGTAAGATATCGATATATGGTTGACTTTTCAAAACGGTCTGTGCCTCCATGTTGGCCATTGATGATATCTTACAACTTACTTCAACTGGTGCATTGACAACAATTCTCGCCTTCCTCCGTGTATAGAAACCTTTTTGTTGATTGAAGGCTTCTCCACGTGCTTTAGTTATAAACATCCTTGCAGCATAAATCGAATGCTACCCTACGAGAATCCAATAATTATACTTCTTTAACTTTTCCACCTTTATCTCTTCCTTGCACATCGGAGTATTTGTGCCTGTGTGGTAAGGCATAAGTTATGCACATGTTGCAGGAGGTCATGCATTCATTGCAAAACTCTTGACCAAGTCACTGACATAGCTGAGGGTCAATGTCCTATACACTTATTGGCTTGGTGCTCTAAAGCAATTCATCACTGGGATCAACACCTCAAACTCCAAACCAAATGGGAAGTACTCTACATACTCCATCAAGCCTGTCATACTTGTGTCCTTCCTTTCCAATTTCTTTTGTAGTGCCTTAAAGTCAACATCTGGCTGGATTTTCTTATACAGGATGATAGTTGCTTCAGATGACTTCTCACCATGTCCTATTATATGTGTCTCACCACTCCCCATTGCATCACCTCCACTTCCAGTTCCATCAGTGACTATTCCCGTACCTCCTTGTTTTCCTCCTAAAGTTGTCTCTTTATCTTTAGCTTCTTCATCCAGTTTATCCCCAATGCTTGTTTTTCCATCTGACCTTATTTCCTTCTCACCTGTTGTTTCCTCCTCACCGGTCTCTCTAGCCTTCTCTTTCAACGTGTTCCGAGACACTTGAGAGCTTGATCCCTCAACATCAATTTTCTTGGTTCTTTTCGAAACTTTTCTACTCTTTTTTATATCTTGCTTTATCCCTTTTGTTACCAAATCAAAGCTTTCTAATATCTATTGGTTGGTATAATTTTCTGGCTCATTAATCCAACCCCTAGATATCATCGTGTCCTCCCTAGTAGCATTCATCCTCGCATGATCAAAACAAGCAGAATCCAATTGATACACATTGCCACCCAATGTATGAATTTTGAGACAAGGAACGTTGTCTTTCTCGGTATCCTCCATCTCTTTAACTTGTCCAACATCTTCAAAAGTTGTTCCTTGGATGTTCACAAAACAATGCACTTTATGGAGTTTTTGGAGTTCGTTATTGTATATATCCAAAAACCATCCTCTTCCAGAACTAACGCCATCATAAACTGACACCTCTCGAACCTTTCTCTTTCCCTTGCTAGCCATTCTTGCAATGTTCTGTTAACAAAAGAACCAAGGACACAATGAAATGTATAATAGAAAATCATAAGTGTAGTAGGAAATATTACAACCACAATGCAACTTCTATTAACAAAATAACCAAGGCGAAGCAACTTATATATGCATTATGAAAAACTACACCCACATAGTAAGCAAATATACACAATATCAAAGTTAAGACGGTTATAATAAAGAATGGTATTCGTGCCATTCTCCAACATAATATGATGTTATGAAGAGTGTCACAAATGCCATTGAACACATGGATTGTGAGTTTTTTCAAAATGGCACAAGTGCCATCCTCCGTGAGAGTTTGAGGATAATGCCACTGGTGCCATCCTCCATGATGTTAAGGAGAATGGCAGAAGTTCGATTCATCACATGGATTGCAGAGAATCAGAGAATGGCACCAGTGCCATTCTCCTTATGTGAAGGTTATCACATGAGAGTTTTCTCACCTGACCTTCTAGAGAAGGGCAGTGATGCTAATAAGAATGCACATGTGAGTTTAGGCTTCTCAATGCCATTTTCTAGGGCCTAATAAGAGACTGGCACCACTGCCATTCTCCACTTGTACAAATGTTTACCCTACTATTCTAGGATGGGTATTCTAGGAGAGTGGTGTCCAATTCCAATCCACATGTGAGTTTGATGATCTCAGTGTGATTATGTAGTTGCCAGCATGAGATTGACATCACTGCCATTCTCCACTAGTGGTAGTCTAGACATTCCACTAATTTTATTGGCTACAGTAGGATAATGGCAAAAGTGCCAATGCACATGTGAGTTAGAATTCCTTGTGCATGTTTTCAGGTCATGGTATGAGATTGGCACCACTGCCATTCTCCACTGGTGGCATTCTCCATAGAGATTGACACAAATCCATATGATCTCTACACAGCAAAGTGATCACTACATAGAAGAATGCACATGTGAGTTTAGGCTTCTCAATGCCATTTCTTAGGGCCTAATAAGAGATTGGCACCACTGCCATTCTCCACTTGTACAAATGTTTACCCTACTATTCTAGGAGGGGTATTCCAGTAATCATAGAAGAGTGGTGTTCCACATGTGAGTTTGATGATCTCAGTGTCATTATGTAGTTGCCAGCATGAGATTGGCATCACTGCCATTCTCAACTAGTGGTAGTCTAGACAAACTAAACCTATAGATTGACATTCCACTAATTTTATTCGCTGCAGTAGGATAATGGTAAAAGTGCCAGTGACATGTGAGTTTAGGATTCCTTGTGCATGTTTTCAGGTCATGGTATGAGATTGGCACCACTGCCATTCTCCACTGGTGGCATTCTCCACAGAGATTGACACAATTCCATATGATCTCTACACAGCAAAGACTGTGATCACTACATAGAAGAATGCACATGTGAGTTTAGGCTTCTCAATGCGATTTCTTAGGGCCTAATAAGAGATTGGCACCACTGCCATTCTCCACTTGTACAAATGTTTAGCCTACTATTCTAGGAGGGGTATTCCAGTGATCATAGGAGAGTGGTGTCTGATTCCATTCCACATGTGAGTTTGTCGATCTCAGTGTCATTATGTAGTTGCCAGCATGAGATTGGCATCACTGCCATTCTCAAATAGTGGTAGTCTAGATAAACTAAACCTATAGATTAAGATTCCACTAAGTTTATTGGATACAGTAGGAGAATGGCAAAAGTGCCAATGCACATGTGAGTTTAGGATTCCTTGTGCATGTTTTCAGGTCATGCTATGAGATTGGCACCACTGCCATTCTCCACTGGTGGCATTCTCCACAGAGATTAACACAATTCCATTTGATCTCTACACAACGAAGACAGTGATCACTACATAGAAGAATGCACATGTGAGTTTAGGCTTCTCAATGCCATTTCTTAGGGCCTAATAAGAGATTGGCACCACTGCCATTCTCGACTTGTACAAATGTTTACCCTACTATTCTAGGAGGGGTATTCTAGGAGAGTGGTGTCCAATTCCAATCCACATGTGAGTTTGATGATCTCAGTGTGATTATGTAGTTGCCAGTGATCATAGGAGAGTGGTGTCCGATTCCATTCCACATGTGAGTTTGATGATCTCAGTGTCATTATGTAGTTTCCAGC
The DNA here is from genome assembly GCF_047967505.1 of Dipteris shenzhenensis. Taxonomy (NCBI): domain Eukaryota; kingdom Viridiplantae; phylum Streptophyta; class Polypodiopsida; order Gleicheniales; family Dipteridaceae; genus Dipteris; species Dipteris shenzhenensis. Next base: position 5,467,895 of record NC_141627.1, on the reverse strand, counting down.
ATGAGATTGGCATCACTGCCATTCTCCACTAATGATAATCTAGACAAACTTAACCTATAGATTGACATTCCACTAATTTTATTGGCTGCAGTAGATAATGGCAAAAGTGCAAATGCACATGTGAGTTTAGGATTCATTGTGCATGTTTTCAGGTCATGGTATGAGATTGGCACCGCTGCCATTCTCCACTGGTGGCATTCTCCACAGAGATTAACACAATTCCATATGATCTCTACACAGCGGAGATAGTGATCACTACTTAGAAGAATGCACATGTGAGTTTAGGATTCCTTGTGCATGTTTTCAGGTCATGGTATGAGATTGGCACCACTACCATTCTCCACCGGTGGCACTCTCCACAGAGATTGACACAATTCCATATGATCTCTACACAGCGGAGACAGTGATCACTACATAGAAGAATGCACATGTGAGTTTAGGATTCCTTGTGCATGTTTTCAGGTTATGGTATGAGATTGGCACCACTACCAATCTCCACTGGTGGCATTCTCCACAGAGATTGACACAATTCCATATGATCTCTACATAGCGGAGACAGTGATCACTACATAGAAGAATGCACATGTGAGTTTAGGCTTCTCAATGCCATTTCTTAGGGCCTAATAAGAGATTGGCACCATTGCCATTCTCCACTTGTACAAATGTTTACCCTACTATTCTAAGAGGGGTATTCCAGTGATCCTAGGAGAATGGTGTCCGATTCCAATCCAAATGTGAGTTTGATGATCTCAGTGTCATTATATAGTTGCCAGCATGAGATTGGCATCACTGCCATTCTCCACTAGTGGTAGTCTAGACAAACTAAACCTATAGATTGACATTCGAGGGCCTAATAAGAGATTGACACAATTCCATATGATCTCTATACAGCGGAGATAGTGATCACTACATAGAAGAATGCACATGTGAGTTTAGGCTTCTCAATGCCATTTCTTAGGGCTAGCATGAGATTGGCATCACTGCCATTCTCCATTAGTGGTAGTCTAGACAAACTAAACCTATAGATTGATATTCCAGTAATTTTATTGGCTGCAGTAGGATAATGGCAAAAGTGCCAATGCACATGTGAGTTTAGGATTCCTTGTGCATGTTTTCAGGTCATGGTATGAGATTGGCACCACTGCCATTCTCCATTGGTGGCATTCTCCACAGAGATTGACACAATTCCATCTGATCTCTACACAGCGGAGACTGTGATCACTACATAGAAGAATGCACATGTGAGTTTAGGCTTCTCAAAGCCATTTTCTAGGTCCTAATAAGAGATTGGCACCACTGCCATTCTCCACCTATACAATGTTTACCCTACTATTCTAGGAGGGGTATTCCAGTGATCATAGGAGAGTGGTGTTCGATTCCAATCCACATGTGAGTTTGATGATCTCAGTGTCATTATGTAGGTGCCAGCATGAGTTTGGCATCACTGCCATTCTCCACTAGTGGTAATCTAGACAAACTAAACCTATAGATTGACATTCCACTAATTTTATTGGCTGCAATAGGATAATGGCAAAAGTGCCAATGCACATGTGAGTTTAGGATTCCTTGTGCATGTTTTCACGTCATGGTATGAGATTGGCACCACTGCCATTCTCCACTGCTGGCATTCTCCACACAGATTAACACAATTCCATATGATCTCTACACAGCGGAGACAGTGATCACTATATAGAAGAATGCACATGTGAGTTTAGGCTTCTCAATGCCATTTTCTAGGGCCTAATAATAGATTGGCACCACTGCCATTCTCCACTTGTACAAATGTTTACCCCACTATTCTTGGAGGGGTATTCTAGGAGAGTGGTGTCCAATTCCAATCCACATGTGAGTTTGATGATCTCAGTGTGATTATGTAGTTGCCAGCATGAGATTGGCATCACTGCCATTCTCCACTAGTGGTAGTCTAGACATTCCACTAATTTTATTAGCTGAAGTAGGATAATGGCAAAAGTGCCAATGCACATGTGAGTTTAGGATTCCTTGTGCATGTTTTCAGGTCATGCTATGAGATTGTCACCACTGCCATTCTCCACTCATGTGAGTTTAGGCTTCTCAATGCCATTTCTTAGGGCCTAATAAGAGATTGGCACCACTACCATTCTCCACTTGTACAAATGTTTACCCTACTATTCTAGGAGGGGTATTCCATTGATCATAGCAGAATGGTGTCTGATTCCAATCCACGTGTGAGTTTGGGGTTCTAAGTGCCATTTTCTAGGTCCTAGCATGAGATTGGCATCATTGCCATTCTCCACTGGTGGCAATCTGCACAAAATCAACATGTAGATTGGCATTCCACTGATTTTATTAGAAGTAGGATAATGGCACAAGTGCCAATGCACATGTGAGTTTAGGATTCCTAGGCCCATTTTTCAAGTCTTGGTATGAGATTGGCAACACTTTTATCCTCCATTGGTGGCATTCTCCACAAAAAGACATGAAGACTGACACAAAGCCATATGATCTCTACACATGAGAGACTATGATCACTACATAGGAGGAAAGTTGAATTTCCCTAATCTACCCTATATATTTCAAAGATGAATTTACTGTATACTTGGTGTATACTTGGAGAGTGGCATCTGAAAGATGAGTATCTTGCCATAATCTATCATATACATTTTGTGCCACTATAGCAGTGGGAGAATGGCATTTAAAAGCTGAATTTCACATTTTTGGCTGTATTATGCCCTATGTATTGATAAGATATTACTGAGAGAATGGAGTTTCAAAGATGAATTTCACATTTCTTGCAAGTCCAGCATTGTGTAGTGTCATGTGATCAATAGGGTAGTGGCATTCCAATTATCATATTGGCATTAGGAGAATGGCACAGGTGCCAATCTACATTTAAGTTTGGGGTTCATAGTGATACTTTCTAGGTTTCGGCTTGGCACCCCTGCCATTCGCCATTGGTGTTTTATAGGATGGCTCCACTGCCATTCTCCACCAATGGAACATAGAATAATGCACATGTGAGTTTAGGCTTCTCAATGCCATTTTCTAGGCATGGCACTTGTGCCAATGTATCTTTAATTGACATAAATCTTTTACTTAAAGCATTTCCATTTTTGCCATTCTTTAGAATATTTTTAAATAATTTTTAATTTTAGAATGGTACTGGTACCAAATCTTACTCCGAAATCTTGATTATTGTTTCACGTCTTTCACTTTATAGCTAGAAATTTCCAAATTATCAAAATTTATTTATCTCAAGGGATAATGGCACTAGTCCCACTCTCAAGGACTTCTTATGAGGTCTTGGAGAATGTATAAAATTTGAATTCCAATCTCTAAATTTGCCATTCAGACATGAAAATCAAGATTGAGATTGAAGTTTAACTTGAAATCAAAATTTGAAAACTGGAATTTAGGTTTTGAAATACAATTTCAAACACAATTTATATATTTGAACTACAATTTGAAATTAAAATATCAATATTAATTTGAATTTGAATTTAATATTGGAGAGAATGGCACAAGTGCCACTCTATATATCCAAAATTCAAAAAGGAACAATGGCGAGAAAAGCTATATTTTAAAATTTTAATTATTTAGTACTTTCAAATTATCATTTTAAATTTCAAAATCTACATTGCAACCAAATCAAGTCCTTTCTATTGATGCCTTTCCTTGAGAGAGAGAGATTCGAATGTGCCTAACCTTTTACAACGCATAGGGTTCTTGTACCGTGCTCTTCCCTCTGCCTTCACGCTGCAGTTGTGCCACGAAATTTAAAAAATCTCGCAATTAGGCATCCTATCTCTCGATCGAACGTAGTTTGAGGAGTCACCAACAGAGCCGATTCAGAGTTTCAGATGAATGCGACGAATAAACTCGCTGCCCCGCATCTGTACATTCATCTTTTGGACGAGAGGAAAGTTTCGTACCTCTGGAAATGCTACATCTACCCGTCTATGCTGCTCTCGGCTCTATTCACAATAAGGAGATATTGGACAGCTCTTTCAACCGTGTTTCTGCTAAAGAGTCCGTGTTCAAAAAGCAACGTCAGAAAACATCTTGTCAGTTGACGCCAGTGCGGCTGCACACTCCTCAAACTGTGTGCAAAGCCTGCCAAAGCAAGGACCAGCATTAGAGCCTTTGATTCAAGATCTAGACAAGGCTAGCCCTCGCATTTCTTGCTTTAAGCATTTTCTTTGATGGGCAGCGGACGCGACTCGCAAACAGAATTTTGACTGGTGAAAGATCAAGGCGCCTGGGCCCTACGATAATGCAAAGAAAGTTGCACGCAATGCACGGACTCTGGAGAATTGAGGGAAATGAATGAGGAGTCTTGACATTGAGGATTGCCACCACACGCAGGGCAATGAGGAGGGGGAAACAGCCTGGGGAAGGGGGCGATGGAGTGATGTACCTTAGAATGCGGGCGGCTTCTCTGCAATAAATGGAGACGGTGATGGAGGCGATCGTCGATCTTGGTTGGAGCAGCTCGTTTTTCGTGGCGATTTTCCGCTTCTTCTCCAATTGAGGCCCAGCGCAGTGAGCAGTAGGAATCTCCAGTGAGCAGTAGCAAACTCAGACATAGGTCTGAGTTCCTTGAGGACAGTGAGTAGGATCTTGACCGCCTTCAACCTCCCTCTGATGCCGACCATCAGCGGCCTAGCGTACTGCTCAGTGCTAAGAATCAAGATTCGTCCACAAGGGCGGAATATCGAAGTTGAAGCTTCTTGGTACTACAACAGAAGAAACAGAGGAATGCAGTTGTGGTAGCTTCTTGGAGTCTACAAATTGATGGCATGACTGAGCGGCTCAACTGAATGAGCGTGACTGAGCGGCTCAGCTGAATGTCTGAGGATTGAGCGTGACTCAGCTGGCTGTAGGGCTAAATGTCTGAGGATAGACACCAGAGAAGGAGAAGAAGAAATTTCAAAGCAACGACAGAAAGTTCAAGACCGCAACAACGACAGGCTTCCAAGGTAACTAGGGTAACAGTAGGGTTTTTTTTTATAAATAAAATAAAATAAGCTTCCAATGGTAAATTACACACATTAGCATGGTGATAGACATTTAGGTTTACATTTTTGCAAGAGTGTTTGAGAAAGAAATGCCACATGCAAGAAGGTTAGTGTTGGTAGTGGTAATGTTTTGATTGGGTGATAGAGAGCATGGGCACCATGAGATATGAGTTTTTAGGAAAGTTTGGCACCCACCTTGGGAATAACACAAGCACCTAGGATCTTGTGAGGTTCTCCATCTTGGATTGTGACGGTCCACTTGCAAGTCTTCTTAGGTTCATTATGGGCCATTTAGGATGCTTTGGAGTGCTAGATGGATCCCATGTTGGGGGACCAGGTCGGTCGTGACTCCGATCGTGACTCAATTTGGCAATGTCGGTTAACATGATCAATTGGAGGGCTGACATGATCGGGCCGCCGTAGGCAACCATAAGGGCTATATAATAGACACTTGTTTGCTCAGCAAGAGGCACATATTTGAAGCAGCAACCCCTACCATGTATGTGGTTGATCTCTACCATGTAGCAGCAACCTCTACCATATGTATGTGGTTGATCTCACCATTGAGGGTGCAGTGTGAGGCTTCAAGTCACAGAAAGCTTAAATATTCCAAGAGATAGGTTTTTGGAATAGGAGGGAATAGGAGAGAATACTCTACAAATAGATGAAAATCCAAAATCCTTGGAACACTTCTAATGGGAAGAATAAAGTACCACTCATGAAAGGCATAGGCTAGGCTAGCAAACGATGGGGAGGTAATAGGGTGTGTCGACGGCCTTAGAGTGGTTCATGTTGGCTAACCGGCTCCAGCATAGATTAGTCTTGATTTGTGCTCCTTGAGTGTGGGCCTTGGGCACAGCCCCTTTGTAGGGCCACATTTTTTATAAGGTCTTATAGGGGCTTGAGTCTTGACCCCCCTCCCTCCCCCCCCCCCTTTCTAAAGTCGGCACATTAAATTTTGCATTTCTTTAAAAAGTAAATAAATTAACTTGACCTATCTAACCTATTCAACCTCGGTATAGCCTATCTAACCTATTCCACGTATTTAATCTATGATGCTCCTTTTCTTCCCTTTATCTATGTAAACAACTTGGGATTGTGACTAGATATATAAATTTTAGTCTCTAAGAGAATTCCAAATCTTCCATAAAGTTTTTATATAATATACCCCCATGTGACCATACAAGTCACGATTAGAAAATTTAGGACTTTCAGTTGCATATGCCTATCCAAAATCTAATAACTGTTGAGAATACTTCCATTTCCATGGCCACTTGTTCATGTATACCAAATTTCTTTTGGCATTGGAACTAGTAACTATCAATGAGAAGCTATTTTTGCTTAGCATATTGTGCGTCTAGCTGTCTAGATCGATGGGTAGTAGTAGTTCATCTACACCAAGTTTGTCTTTTGCATCTATTGTTGCTAATACTACAAATGTTTTATAATATTTGAATCAATTTTGAATGCATTTTTAAAAGTATAATTAAAATAATCAAGGGACATTTTGGGGTCACAAAAGGTCCCCCTAAATCTTTTCTTCCACCTTTTTAATCTATGTCACTCCTTTTCTTCCACCTATGCACTCCTTTTATTTTAACCTATGCTTGCGATCTATTGCTCTGATGAGCATGATTCCACAATTTTTTTTTTTTTATGTGGAGAAAATTCACGTGCTCGTCAACTAATTCAGTCTGCAACTTAAAATTTTACATTAATTGGACCTTGATCAAGGTAAGCATACTCTAACATAAAAATATGTAACTCAAAATAACTAAGCTAACATGAATAAACTCACACAACTAAAGTAATATCGATCAAGTATTTAACCTATGCTTTTCTTTTATTTAACATATTTCTTTTATTTAGCCTATGCATATCTTTTATTTAACATACTTAACCTATGCATTTCTTTTATTTAACAAATCTAACCTATGCATTTCTTTTTTTAACCTATGCATTTCTTTAATTTCTTTCATTTAATTTTTTATTTAACCAATTTATTTCTATTTTACATTTTCCACACTCATTTTCTTCCTTTTTTACATTGTCCTCACGCCTTTTATTTAACCTATTCTCATCTTCCTTTAAAAAATTCCATAGCTTGCGATCTAATGATGAGCATGATTTAAAACATCCTCCAAAATCACATGCTTGTCAACTAATTCAATCTTCAACTTAAAATTTTACATTACTTGGACCTTGATCAAGAAAACATACTCTAACATAAAAATTTGTAACTCAACCTACCTAGCCAAAATAAATTTAATTTTCACTTTGCTCCACTGCCATTCTCCCATTGCAATGTCCCAATTCAAAACTTTAGCTTTGCAAGGGGGGAATGGCACCAGTGCCATTCTCCCAATGCATTGTCCTGATTCAAAAATTTTGCTTCACAAAGGGAGAATGGCGCTTGTGCCATTCTCCCATTGCAATTTCCTTATTCAAATCTTGGCTTTGCAAAAAAAGGACCAGGGCCATTCTCCCGATGCAATTTCCTGATTCAAAATTTTTGCTTCACAAAGGGATAATACCACTAGTGCTATTCTCCCATCACAATGTATCGATTCAAAATGTAGGCTTTGCAAAGGGACAATGGCACCAGTGCCATTCTCCCAGATTCAAAATCTTGGCTTCACAGAGTGAGAATGGCACTAGTGAAAATATGAATCAAGGTATTGCATTGGGAGAATGGCACCAGTGCAATTCTCCCAATGCAATGTCCTAGTTCAAAAATTTGGCTTCATAAAGGTAGAATGGCACTAGTGCCATTCTCCCATTGGAATGTCCTAAAGATAAAAATAATGTATGGTTTCAAATGAATACCACATTTATGAACACAACACACACACACACACACACACAGTGTATGGTTTCAATTTCTAGCATTACAATGGGAGAATGGCACTCCTATTCTTTTGTTACAATCTTTTGTTACAATTTTCCAATTCAAAACTTTGGCTTTGCAAAGGTAGAATGGCACTGGTGCCATTCTCCCCATGCAATGTCCAGATTCAAAATTTCTTCACAAAGGCAACATGGCACTAGTGCCATTCTCCCATTGCAATGTCATGATTCAAAATCTTGGCTTTGTAAAGGGAAATTGGGGTTTTCATTTTTGCTTGGTTTGATACTTTTCTGAAACATGTCATGTTTGTAAAATGCATGAAATCATGCAAGTCGCTCAGAATAAAAAAAAGGTGGATATCCATTTTCAAATAGATGTAGAGAATGCACCATTTTTAAAGAGAAATAAATCCTCCTTAGCAAGTGAAAGTGATTTAGTAGCTCTTCGAAATCAAGGAAAAGCACATATGGATTTGTGGTTAGAAGGGAACATATATCCAGTAGATGCACAAACTTGTCAGACTCCTCAATTCCATGGATTGACCAGCTTAATAAAGTTTCTATGTAAGGGTGAGAATGGTTTGTTAGGATATTATCGAAGGTTGATTGGTCATGGAGCAAGTAGCCTTCACAACCAATATCAATCTTTGCTTAATGAAAGAGACAAAAGGATCGCAATGTTGGAGGCTTGGAATCAACATTTGGTATCATGTATGCAAGCTACAAGTGTTCAAATGTCTACATATGATGGCATAGAGAAGAAAAATCAAGAATTACAGGCAAAGGTTCAAACATTAGATGCTCAATTGGGAGAGAGCACTATAAATGCAATTCACTTACAGATGCAAAACACAGTTCTAAAGGATGAGATCAAGAAGTTAGAGAAAACATTATCATTCATGAAGGATACTCCAATGAGTTCAAGACTATGTAAGAGGAAATTGCATCCAATGGATGAATATTCAAGAAAAGTGGTCACTGGAAGCGTCGAGTGAGAGCTTGTAGGAGTGTCTCAAAACTCATGTCTATCCATGATGAGCACTATGGTGCTATGGGTGAAGTGTTTAGAAAAAAAATGTTGGAGTCTGTTATACAATGCAGTGTCTTGATTCAAAATTTTGGCTTCACAAAGGGAGAATGGCACCAATGCCATTCTCCCATTGCAATTCCTTGATATAAAATTTTGGCTTTGCAAAGAGAGCATGGCACCAGTGGTATTATTCCAAGGCAAAGTCTCAAGTCAAAATTTCATCTTCACAAAGGAAGAATGGCACCAGTCTGTTCTCCCCTTATGAAGCCAAATTTTTTTCTCAAGTCAATGCATGGGAGAATGGCACTGGTGCCATTCCCCTTTGCAAGGAAAAATTTTTGAATCAAGACATTGCAATGCTAGATTCACACTAGTGCGATTCTCCCATCTTAAAGACAAAATTTTGAATCACGGCATTGCAGTTTGCAAAGCAAAAATTTAGGACATTGTAACAGGAGAGTGGCACTAGTGCCACTCTCCGTTTGCAAATTTGCAAATTTGAGAGCTTTGTAATGGGATAATGGCACCTAGGTCCATTCTCACATTGGATTGTTGTAATTTAAAAGATTGGCTCTCTCATTTTATGAAGCTAGAATTTGCACACTTGAACGTCATTAGACTAGGCTTGTGAATCCCTTTGGCTGCATTCTACTCGCTTTCTTATTTTCCATGATTGAAATGACAGGGAATGGCTACTAAATGTGGGGATAATGTTAAGATGGTGGGGAATGAAGTGGTTACAACAGGTTCAGTTTGTATACTAATCGATGCAAATGGGTGATGTAGTGGTGTGAAGATTGAGGTAGGTAATATATCAGTGATAGTGGAGATGGGATATGCCATTCTCCATAGGAAAGCCAGATTCACATGGAGAATGGCACTGGTGCCATTCTCCACAATCCCACATGGAGAATGGCACTGGTGCCATTCTCCCCCACTACAAGGACATCTTTGTTGGTCTTATGAAATTCTTTGGTTGTAGTTTGTTCATTATTAATTTCCTGTAATCGTAATAAGAGAGGATGGCTATCAGATGCGGGAACAAGGTCATGACGATGGTGAAAATAACTCATGACTTAGAAAAAGTTTTATCAAATTACTAAAATTTTTAGGGAAGTAATTCATGCTTTCATGAAAATTTTGTATAGACTCATCCATGGATTCTAGAGATTGGCACCAGTGCCATTCTTCCCCACTACAAGGACATCTTTGTTGGTCTTATGAAATTATTTGGTTGTAGTTTGTTCATAATTAATTCTTCGTAATCGTAATGATAGGGGATGGCTATCAGAAGCGGGGACAAGGTCATGATGATGGTGGGGAATGAAGTGGTTGGAGTTGGTGCAGTGTGTGCAATAGATCCGGAGGCCTATTGTAGTGGTGTGAAGATTGGGGCAAAAAATGTATCAGTGATAGTGGAGAAGTCTATCAATAGTGACATGCTCTTGCCATTTCCCACTTTGGATGCAGTGCTTATTGGGAGGCACTTTGGAGCATTGTCAAGTGGCCTAAGGGCTCTCTAAAACATGTTGGTAATTCTTTAGATGATCTAGTTAACACACCAAGTGAGCCTAAGAAACCTTATGTTGAGGCAATGCCAGTTTCTTCATTGGAAACTGACGATTCCATTCGTGAATCTGGGAAAGAGAAAAAGGTTGTCTTGTGGATGAGAGCAAAATAAAGATTGTGGGGGAAGGTGTGATCTTATATGTTTTCCCGAGTGACTCTATAAACTTTAACCTATTGGGTAACGATGGCATTGGTGTGGGTATTGAAAAGAAAGAACAAATTACAGGAAGTGACTTAGGGTCTTCTATGTAAGATGTCGCCTCTCTCAGTCTAGTTAAGTGGCCCGTCAAGCAGATTACCTTACTTGAAGGAAGCCCATTGCAACAATATGTGCCCATGGACCATGCTATTGGGATAGAGGAGTTAGTCAATGATCAAATGTTGAAAAGGGATGATCTAACGTCAAAGAAAAGAAGGTACACTTTCATTAACAGGGTGCCTAAACAAAGAGAGCCTCCAACACCAATGTACAAAATGTCAATAGATTCAGTGTAGCAAGTTTCTTCCATCGATTGTTGTGGGAGTAGGTGTTGCCAACATGCTGGGCAAGATCTCTTAATGACTCTAAGGAAGAACTTTTGGGACAACTGCTTGGAGTCTCATACAAACTTTATATATGATGTTTTGTCAACGGCTTGGCATCTTGACTACACTGGGAGGATACGCTACAACTTCACGGTAAACAGTAAGGATGTGTGTTGCAGAGCATGGTATGAGATGCATGGAATTCCAAGGACATCATTTTATCAATACAGGGTGAAATTTGAGAGTGGTGTGCAACGATATGTGCATGGGAATTCAAGGACTGTGAGGAGGAGCAAGGAGCACACAGGTATGGGAGGGTCTCTCATTCAACACTTTGTGGATAATAGCATAGAGTAGAACCATGCAAGATGGTTCTAGAGAAGGTTCTAGAGAGACACAACAAGTGATACCTAAAGTGTATAAGAAGATAGTCATCATGCGTGAGGTCAACACTTCACTTAATAAACATGGTTATCAGAGCCTATCCACTTCCACATTTGGTAGGATTTGGAAATCAAACTTAAAAAATGTAGCCCTTGCTAAGACGAATGAATTCTCTAAATGTAGCTTGTGCAGTCGAATCAAGGCTCAATTGGCAGCCACAAAAAATAAAGATGAGGGCAATTTGTTGATGGAGGAGAGAAAGATGCATATGATACAGCAACAAAGTTGTAGGAAGTTATACTATGCATGGTGTAGGTACTATGAGATGGATCCAAAAAAGTATGTATGCATAATCCATGATAAGATGGACCAAAAAAAGATGGCAATTCCAGGACTTCGGGTGAGATCCAAGGACACCAATTTTGCATGGTAATTACAGGTTTCACTCATTGGAATGATTAACCACGGGCATGGACACAGTCATTATGGACACTTCACCCTCAATGGTTTGTGGCCATCTGATCCCAACCTGATGATTGGATCGCTCTCAAGTTGTTTGCGCAACCTCGAGAGGATGGATATGCATGAACTTGAAGACCTTGCTACTAATGGGATTGCAAGAAGTAGTGCTCGCCTTTTTAATGCTCTATACTCAAGAAACGCTTTGGACTCCCATTATAGTTCTGAAGGTGCACATCTTTCCACAAGTAGAGCTAGCTTGTCTGAAAATGTAGATGTCACGATGACAAATGCAAATCTAGGAACTGTATCGCAGAGTGACCCGAATTCTATCACGGATGCCATGACCACTTCCATTGCAAGGGCTGCAAACACATGTATGAATTTGTTGCCATCAAATACAAGAGAAAACCCACCCTCTTCAAAGGGAAGTGTTGCTGTTGAGCCACCATTCCAAAAGTTACCAAGGAACTTGCTACTCTAACTAGATAATTGTGGGTATGAGAACAAAAATAGATATTTGTTTGCATGCCTTTCTCTTCTAGGTGCACATCTTTCCACAAGTAGAGCTAGCTTGTCTCAAAATGTAGATGTCACGATAACAAATGCAAATCTAGGAACTGTATCAAAGAGTGACCCGAATTCTATCATGGATGCCATAACTTCCATTGCAAGGGCTACAGACACATGTATGAATTTGTTGCCATCAAATACAAGAGAAAACCCACCCTCTTCAAAGGGAAGTGTTGCTATTGAGCCACCATTCCAAAAGTTACCAAGGAACTTACTACTCTAACTAGATAATTGTGGGTATGAGAACAAAAATAGATATTTTTTTGCATGCCTTTCTCTTCTTATAGCAAGGGGCATTTTCAAGATAGTTCCATTGGGCTTCTTGATGGTAGGGCACACACATGAGGACATTGATGCAATGTTTAGTAGGTTCTCTGAGAGCTTGCGAGTGGGACAAACATTCACTTTCCCGCATCTGATGGATACATTCAAAAATTGTACATCATCTTCACTAGCACCATTTCTTCTTACACGAGTTCCTAACTTCAAGGATTATGTGGATGGCTACCTATGTGATGGCAAGAAATTCTAGTTGGTCATTCAAAGCCATTACAATTCTGATTTTACATGCAAGGTGATAGACCTATGATGCAGTACAAGGTGCATCCAAAATCATCGAATTGGATGCCCATTGAAGGAGGAATTGAGCTATGGAAGAAAGATAGTTAGGGTTGACCATTGCTGCCAACAGGTTGTCTAGATATACTGCTAATGGCTGAATTTCTGAGAGATCACTTGCAAGTAATATCAGGGATAAAGGATTACATTAAATTTTGGGAGAGATGTGCGAGTGGAAAGAATGCATCATATGAATCCTACATTAGGCCAGTGATAGACTATTGGAAAGCCATGATTGGTGAGCTCGAATAAGAAAACATATCAGAGATAGGAGTGTACAGAGAGTTTTGGCCAAGAACACAATCGCCTGATGAAGAGGATGATATAGATGCTTGCATTAATGAGTTCCAAGGCTATGAGGAATGGAATGATCACTATTGCGGGCCTCTAAAAGGTAAGCCAAGGGAAGAGTTTAGACCCATGGTGGATGTTAAGCAAGGTGACTTTGTCTTGGTGAGGCCATCAGACCCTATATACCCCATATGGCTTGGGGTTGCCGTATGAGGTGTCGAGATGGATGCTTCATCTCCTAACTTCATGAAATTATTAATTCAGTATTGGGCACCATCAGTTAAGAGAAAGGGGCTCAATGATGCAACCTATGTTGATTGTTGGAACAAGTATTGGGCAGAGAATAGGTTGGATCCATAGGGATGGGAGTGTATTGATGCGGTCTTCTATCATGGACATCAAAAGCCATAAATAGACCCAAGAAGATTAAGATTCCATAAAGTGTATGTATTAAAGCACAGGAGAGCTTGCTTGGTATCAGAGCATAGAAAATGATGTCGATTTTCTCCTTGTTAATCTCCCAAGCTTCCATTGTAATGTGTGTTCTCATGTGATGTTTCTCAATTGTTGTTATCTTGTTAATGGATATTTACATATTATTAATATGACAATTTTCAAAAGCTGCCCTTCACCAACTACTTTGTTTCTAGTGGTTCACTATGCACGGTGTTTGTTAACGCCACCAATTGGTGTTTCTTAACACCTCAAGTAAAATATACATGTTGTCCCCAAACAGTGTTTATTAACACCACCAAATACATGATTTTCAAACTCTGCCACAGATGCTTTTTTTCGGTTGATATACACAATGGAATGTTTCACAACCAATAAAGTTTTTTATAATCATTGGAATTTCCAAATATAGCATATTCAATATTGGCAAAATTCCCACAATCCATAAAAAATTTCCCAAATTTAATGAAGCCTTTCCCAATTTTAATGAAATCCACCCAATTTTGAAATTCCCAAAATGCAACTTTTGTCCCACTTTATCTAATACGGTGTTTTCTATGGCAAGTAACATTTCAAAAAATGTGTATGCATATGCACAAAAAGTCATCAATAAGCACACTCTCAGAAAAGCAAAAACTTTGAACAAGGACTTTTTTTTCATACATGAGATCATTTCAAAGTCTGGAAAGAGTGTTGAGTGCAAGGGAGTTTCATTGAATGATTTCTTGTTCAATGACACTGCTTGGGAGAGGCCTCAGCTTTTCTTTGTCTATGAAATATCATCGGATGACATTTGTCAACTCCTGGACAAATATTACATACCACCATTGGTAGAGTGGGATTATGTAACATAGTCATATTTACTAATAAAGATGACAAGGAAAAAATGTCTGCTACCCTAGAAAAACAATATGGCAATGAGCTTAAGATTTACAATGGTATATACTCAAGAAAGAGGGACAAGAGAGAATGCGATCTCAAGATACAGAGTCTTGAAACCTTTTTCTTGTGCATAAAGAGCCCTTACAATGATCACTCCTTACAGAACAACATAAGAGGGAATGTAAAGAGATTGCAACTAGTGCTGGAAGAGCATGAAGCTCCAAGTCCCCTCCATCGCAACACAGATCACTATAAAAGGCCAGCAAAAAGTGCTGATCTTTTAATTAGTATGATTGAATTTTTGCTGCCATCCAGATGGGAAGTCACATTGTGTCGAATGGGGCATTTGTTTGAAGCTCTTATCAAAAAAGGACACCATGTAAATATTATTGAGAGCCCTGCTTGCTTGGAATACCTTGATACCATGGCTTCTCTCAGAATAAAGTATGATAAGAAAGGTCCGATCTCACATGAAGAGGATGCTGACATAGAGATGACCATGTATGATGAGAGCAAGAAAGATGATGAAAATGCTAAAAGCTCTAGATATGATAGTTAGTGAGGACACCAGCGATAGTAAGGAAGCTGAAGGAGATGGATATGACACTGACCTTGCCTCAGAAGGTTACATAAAAATACCACGAAGATATTTAGAGGTATGAAAACTTATCTTTAATTTTCTTTATTTATTTAAAAGCCTTTTTTTAATTATAATTAATTTAAACTTTTGAATCTCATAATTATTTTATCTTTTATAGGAGGAGGATAAGGAGGACATACTGGAGTAGAGAATATAGTCCTGAAGCTCATCTCAAGAAAGAAAAGCTGCTCTGGCTATCCATTAAATGAGTCTAGAAAATAAGCATACCTTGTAGCAAATGGAGAAGTTATTTCAAGTTAGGTTTCAAGTTCAAGAACAACCTCTTACTTTTCTATTCGATGAAGAGGACATTTCAATCCTTTTAAACTCCAAGAAAGAGGTTAATGACATGGTCATAATAGCCATCCTCAAGTTTTGACACAAACTTTTTCTTGACTTTATGCTTTTGTATTTTCATTGGATCAAATGAATTAATATTCTTTTCTTTTTATTGCAGTAGTATGGTTTTAGAACAGCTTTCCCTATATATATAGAGATGTGCATATATGGTTGATCCTCTTGTTTCTAATGTACTTAGTAATAAGCAAAAGACCATAGATGATGTTTTTAAGTGGTTGCAACCTGTTGATTTGACTGCGACACGAGTTATCGTTACTGCATATCATGAGGAGTGAGTATCAATCCCTACTTAGCTTATCTCTTACATTGTGGACGATTATGTCAAATAATAATTATTCTTAATTGATAATGCAACTCACATTGGAGCTTGGTGACTATCTCGTGACTATGGACATCTTAGCCAAGCAATGTTTCTTTGTCAATTCAATAGCATCTATCCATGGCAGTGTGTTATAGTAAGTATAACCTACTTGTGTCACAATTACATCAATGAGATGCATCCTATGCAATGCGCAAAGCAGAATGATGGCCATAGTTGTGGGTGGAGAGTCGAATATAACTGCTTTTTGCTCCTTGCACAAATTTTCAATTTGAGCGACGGTGAAACCTCATTGTCGACATATACAGACTTGCATCTACACACATTTATGTCATCTATCATTAAGGCATTTATTGATAACGTGGTGGAGCATCTAGAGGAAACATTGGTTGCTATGCCCATAAGTTATCCTAATGTAACCACCACTATATTGGATGAAATGGGGAGCTCTTTTCAAGGTTATCATTAGCAAGCAACCTCATGTTCTGACATTTGGTAGCGAGGAAGTTACAATCCTCTCCGACCCTTTGAAAGAGACTAATGACAAAGTCATGATGGCCATCCTTAGATTTGATATGAACATCTCTTGGCTTGATACTTCAATCATTTGATTCAATCTACTTCTAACATTTGTTTATTTATTACTGCAGTACGTTATATCTCACTTTCCTAGATTAGTACAAAATCATGTGTGTATGCTCGATTCTCTCCTTTCAACTATACTTAGTGATACCAAGAAGATGGTAGATGATGTCTGTTCAATGCTACAACCTTTAGACTTGGATGGCATGCAAGTCATCTTAATGCCATATTATGAGAAGTAAGTATCATCTCAATCTTTATTTTACTCTTTTATTTGTAATATTGTGTCAATTAATACTTAATATTATGATAAATCTCATCACTCTTTATTGGTGATGTAGCTCACATTGGAGCTTGATAGTATGGGATCTTGATGATAACCATTGTTAGTTTGTCAATTCATTTACAGGCTTTCATGGGGTGTTCAAGTGTTCTTTTATCATATCATTATGAACATGCATCTTACTATTTACTACACAAATTCACTTTGTCATATGTCATGATGGACAGGTCTGCAAACAAGTTAGTATCTGCGAATATGAAAATCAAGGAGCATCAAGACTGACCAAATTTCTAGACATGCCTCGCAATGGAGCAAAAAGACAAGTTTAGCAGTGGGTGGAGAGTTGCCTACAGCTTCATGTTGTTCCTCAATGAAATTTTTGAACGTCTCAAAAGAAGCATATACAAATCTTGAGCTATAAGATTTTATGGCTAAGACTATTCACTACCTAACTGCTACCATTGGGAAACAACGTGATGGACTCGATGAAGAACCTGAGGGAGCCAAAGAAAAACAAGAGACAATTCAGTCTCCTTCTGCATCACAGCCTCAAGCAGAGGCATTATAGTCTCCACTTGAATTAGAGACTCAATGCATTCTTCCTACACAAGAAGTAGAGACTCAATGTGCATCTACAACATCACATCTTGCAAAGGAGGAAGAGATTGATTCTATCCCGATTACACCAGAAGTAAAAACTCAATGTATACCATCTACACAAGAAGTAGAGACTCAATGTACTCTCAGATCATCACAACCTCAAGAGGACTCATCAGACTCTATTTCGTTGTAAAGCATGTAGAAAGAAACATGAGTCCTTGAATATTTTTATCTTGTTTGTGTTGACTGATGATAGTATTTTTTTAACTTATGTTAAATGTTACAATTTATTAGGATATTTACTTATGATATTTATTCAATTTGTATTATTATTGTATTAGCAATTCTTAAAAATAAATTGTATTAGCAATTCTAATATGATCTGCTCAGCCCTATTAGCAGGCTTGTTGCAGAGAATACAAAACTATTACAGGCCACAAAGGCCGAGATCACACTAGAAGATCTCATCATTAGTATCTCTTATCTTCTCAACAATCCAATCTTCCATAGACTCCATGTCCGTATCCTCAACATAATTACAATTAAGGAAGAAATTCAAGCAGTCATGGTGGACAAGATAGAGAGGCCGAGATCACACTAGAAGATCTCATCATTAGTATCTCTTATCTTCTCAACAATCCAATCTTCCACAGACTCCACGTCTGTATCCTCAACATAATTACAATGAAGAAAGAAATTCAAGCAGTCACAAATTACTTCTTTATGAATCTCTTTGGGAGGCCTTTATTGTTCTTTCAGCATCCCAATCAAATTGGCCATACCAAGTGCTTCGATAACATAGGTTGCTTACGAAGTCCAAGAGATCTTGTCGTGCTTTTATAATACATTGTAAAAGTCTTTCACTCTCTACTATCTTTTAAGTCTCCTCCCTCTCTGTCTGGCTCTGTGCATCAAATTCCTCTCTCTCCATCTGTGTCAGTGGTGGAGAGCCTTGTCGAATTCTTGCATCTCTCCTTGCTCCTTAGTCAGCAACCCATTCTTTGAGATTGACGATTCCAGACTCCATGTCTCCAACAATGCCAAGAACATCCATGGTGGATGGAGAGATGATAAATTAAGAGTGATAAATGAAGAATGTGCTTGTAGAAGAACTAGGATGGACAAAAGAAGGGAGTCTAATTATATTATTCTTGTCTTCAATCACTTTATTTCATAGATTTAAACCGATTCAAAATCTATCATCTCATGTGTCTCTCACATTTATGATCTTTCATTTTTTACTTCACTCAATGGACGACTCGCCTCTCTCAATTTATTAAATCGGTTTTACTTTTTTCAAAGTCTAACTTATTATATATAATAAATATCTCATGATGAGAATCTAATAATTATATCATTATTGTGTTCCATCACTTTATTTTATAGATTTCAATGTACTCAAAATCTATCATCTCACATGTCTCGCATTACGGTCTTGCATCAGCAAGTCTAACTTATTATATTAAAAAAATATCTCATGATGAGATTCTAGTAATTATATCATTCTTGTGTTCCATCATTTTATTTTATAGATTTCAATGTACTCACTATCTTACATGTCTCGCATTACGGTCTTACATCTGTTACTTCAAACAATCTAGTCATCTCAGCCTCTCCCAATTCTTTATTCTAATTCTTTCACCTCACATTATGAGTCTGCAGTTCTATAAATCCCTCTGTAGTCGTTCGTCTTCTATATCTCGCCCGCAGCAAACACTTCTTCCACTTTGCTCTTCTTACCTTACTCCTCTCCTCAAGCTTACTCCTTCCATCTTGCCCGTAGCCTTTCACCCGTAGCCTTACCTCCTCTCCTCAAGCATAGTCCTTCCATCTTGCCTTACCTCCTCGCTCTCGTTACCTTTCTCCTCTCGTTTCCATGGATCTTTTTGAAGTAATCAATTCCCTTGAGCAAGCCATTAGCAACACCAAACTATGGATTGCCGAGAACTAGGGAAAGAGAAGAGAGAGAGCGAAATCCAGCTCTATTAACCCAGTACGAGAAGGATGAATTTGCTTGTCAGAAGGGCTTAGAGAAGGAGGAGAAAAGAAAAATAAGTATGGCTACTAGTGAAATAGATAAATTGCAATCATATAGGAGAGAGCTGATAGACTTTCAAAGTGAGATATCTTCGCGTGTGGCTCATTATGAAAGATTTCCACCCCAGGAAGCGCAAGCCATTCGGAATAAACAAAGTGTTATACAGGGGAAAATTCATCAATCCTTACTTGAACTCTTCTGTAATTTTAACTACATCGATGAGGATGAGATGAGCTCAGCTCTTGAATGGGTTGAATTTAGGATAGAGAGAGAGAGAGAGAGAGAGAGAATAGATATGCCTTCCAATGAGAGGCTTATTGTAACTTTTGGTGTTTTTCAACACCTTTATAAATATTGTGAGAGTTTGCTACTTCCACTTGTAACTTTTGAAAGTGTTTCCTAAATACCATTATAAATATTAAGAGAGTTTACAATTGCTGAATCTTATTTTTTAATATAACTTATCTCAGGCTTATTGTAACTTTTGGTGTTTGTCAACACCTTTATAAATATGGTGAGAATTTTCTTAATATTGTAACTTTTGAAGATGTCTATTAACACCATTAAATATTAAGAGAGTTTACAACTGTTGAATCTTATTTTTTCGTGTAACTTATCAAGGCTGCGTTAAATTTTATAATTTTAGTTTCATCTCCTTAAAAAATATCAAAACAAATGCTTGTTTTTATGTTTTTATATGTGCTTTGAAGATTGCGTTTTTCTTGAATTTTATTTAAAAACTAATCCAAAAGTATATTTAAAAATGAATTTGTATATTGACAAGTCTAAAATTAATGAAATAAGTGTTACTACCAAGCTCCAATATAAGCTACATGACCAATAAAGAACAACTATTAATTGACATAAGAGAATAAACAACAAATATTAATTAACATAATATTACAAATAAAAGAGTAAACGAAAGGTTGGGATGATACTTACTTATTGTAATATGCCATAAACACAAGTAGCACGCCATCCAAATCTAAAGGTTACGAACATCATCTATCCTTTTCTTGATATCGTTAAGTACAAGTGAAAGGAGAGAATCAAGCATATACACACAATTCTATAATGATCTAGAAAAGTGAGATATAACCATACTATAGTAATAAATAAACAAATATTAGCAGATTGAGTTAATAGATTGAAGTATGAAGCCAAGAGAAGTTCATATCAAAACCTGAGGATGGCCATCATGACTTTTTCATTAATCTCTTTCAAAGGGTTGGAGAGGATTGTAACTTCCTTGCTACCAAATGTCAAAACTTGAGGTTTCTGAACAATGATAACCCTAACATCAAAAGAGCTACCCATTTTGTCCAATATAATGGTTACATTAGAATAGCTTATGGGTGTAGTGGCCAATGTTCTCTCTCGACACTCCACAATGTTATCAATAAATGCTTTAATGGTAGATGCAAGTTTGTATATGTTGACAATGAGGTTTCACCGCTGCCCAAATTAAAAATTTGAGCAAGGAGCAATAAGCAGTTATACCCGACTCTCCACCCACAACTGTGGCCATCATTTTGCTTTGTTGCCGAGCATGTTACATACTTTATTTGATCTTCTAAGTCACCTTCCAATTGCATAACTGCGTCTATTGCACCTACCAACTTTTGAGCTGACCTACACATCATAAGAGATAACATAAATGAATGTGTGCATTGCATATGATGCATCTCATGGAAGTAATTGTGGCACAGGTAGGTTATACTTATGCTGAGACACTGCCATGGACAGATGCTATTAAATTGACAAAGAAACATTGCTTGGCTAAGATGTCCACAGTCACCGAACTCTAATGCAAGCTGCATTTTCAATTAAGAATAACTACTAGTTGACATAATCCTCCATAATGTAAGAGAAAATATAAGTAAGCATTGATACTCACTCGTAATATGCAATAAAGATAACTCGTGCCTCAATAGAATCAATAGGTTGAAACCACTTACAAACATCATCTATGGTCTTTTGCTTGTACATTAGAAACAAGAGGATCGACCATATATGCACATCTTTGTATATATAGAGGAAGTTGTACTAATACCATATTGCAATAAAAGAAAAGAATATTAGTTCATTAGATCCAATCAAAATACAAAGCATAAAGTCAAGAAAAATTTTGTGTCAAGCCTGAGGATGGCTATTATGACTTTGTCATTAACCTATTTCTTGGGATTTAAGAGGATTAAAATGTCCTCTTCATGGAATAGAAAAGTAAGAGATTGTTGTCAAACTTGAAACCTAACATCATATAACTTTTGCATCTACTGCAAGGTATGATTATTTTCTAGACTCATCCAATGGACAGCGAGAGCAACTTTGTTTTCTTGAGATGAGCTTCCTATATTCTCTATTGTAGCTATGTCCTCATCCTTCTCATTTTCCTCCCCCTATAAAATGATAAAAAAATTATGAGATTTAAAATTTTGTATTAATTATAATTAAAACAAGACTGTTAAAGAAATGAAGAGAAATAAGGATAAGTTTTCATACCTCAAGATATCTTCGTGGTCTGAGGCAATATCAATGCCATATCCATCTCCTTCATCTCTAGCTTCCTCACTATCGTTGGTGTCCTCACTATCATATCCATCACTTTCACCATTTTCATCCTCTTTCTTGCTCTCACCATACATAGCCATCTCTATGTCAGCATCCTTTTCATGTGAGGTTGAACCTTTTTTATTAAACTTAATTGTGAGAGCAGACATGGTATCAAGATATTCCAAGTAAGCATTGCTCTCACTAACGTTTACAGAATATCCTTTCTGATAAGAGCTTCAAACAAATGTCCCATTTGACATGGGTGACTTCCCATCCAGGGGGCAGCAACAATTCCATCATACTAATTAAAAGATCAATACTTTTTGCTGGCCTTTCATAGTGATTGGCATTACAATGGAGGAGACTTGGAGTTTCATGCTCTTCCAGCATTAGTTGCAATCTCTTTGCATTCCCTCTTATGTTATTCTATAAGGAGTGATCATTGTGAGGGCTCTTCATGAATAAGAAAAAGGTTTCAAGACTCTATATTTTGAGACCGTATTCTCTCTTGTCTCTCTTTCTTATATTTTGAGACCGTATTCTCTCTTGTCTCTCTTTCTTGAGTGTACATCATTGTAAACCTTAAGCTCTCGGCCATATTGTCTTTCTACGATAGTAGACATTTTTTTCTTGTCTTCTTTATCAGTAAATATGATGATGTTACATAGTCCCACTCTACCAATGGTGGTATGTAATATTCTAGCAAGGAGTTGACGAATATCATTGTGTGATATTTCATAGACAAACAAAAGTTGAGGCCTCTCCCAAGCTGTGTCATCGGATAAGAAGTCATTCAAGGAAACTCCCTTAAACTCTACACTCTTTCCAAACTTTGAAATTATCTTATAAGCCCCTATTCAAAGTTTTTGCTTTTCTGAGAGTGTGCTCATTGATGATTTTTTGTACATATGCATGCACATTTTCTCGGCTGTCATTCGTTATATAAGGAGTAACTTCTGACCCATTCTCTTCTACCTTCACCCATTTGTGCGTCCAAGCCTTCTATTTAGCCAATGGTAAAGCTGATGCCATCTGCTTCAATTGGAATATTTTTTTCCTATCAGCAAATATTTAATCGCACTCTTTACTAATCATGCTTGACCTACTAGATGATGCAATCTTCCATGTAATGATCTTTGTCCCTTTTACCAAAAAACCATTCTTTGGACATCAATTTCTCTGCAGCTATACTTGCATACTTGTCTAGCACGTTTCTTATAGGCCTCCACATTCGAGCCGTTTCTTACAGGCAAGTTTCTTACAAGCCTCCACATTCGAGCTGTCATCTCTTTTTTCTCATTCTTCTTTGCCGTGTCTTTAATAAATGAGAGAGACTTATATGTGACATCTTCCTTCTCACATGCAAGATAGACTTTTGTTATCTAATCAAAAACTTCATCACTGCGGAAAAGTATACTTTTGTAGTCTTGATACTTGTCCCTTAGTGTCTTAAAACTTGTCATTACCTCTGTCCTTTCTTGCTTTCCCCTTAGTACAATTGCACTCAAGTATGTGTATAAGTCAACAAGATTCTCTGCTTCTACTTTAGTAGTAGTTCGTTTGAGAGTGGTCACAGGAGCATTAAAAGTTTTCCATATGGTCCTAGCTTTGACCAACATCTTTGAAGTGGAAGTGATCTTACCTGTCATTTAAAATCACAAGTTTGCAAGATATGTTATACAAAATTTATAATATCTTGAGCAAAGACTAATTTGGAAGGCGATAGTTTACATACCTCAAATGATCCCAACCACCATACGTGCTTTTTCGATTGGATACTGAAGTACTTTGAGCTAGACTTTGTGATCGATTGATCAAGTGCTTGATTCATCAAAGTGATAGAAACTCTCTCTATCTCTTTTTCCTTGACAATTTCACACTCATCTAGCTTCACAAAAAACTTTAAAACTCCTTTATATTCTTCAAATGTGATACTATAGAACTCAACCATTAGTCTTTATAGTTTTTCAAGATCTACAAAAATATTATTCCAAGCATTATATGTAGTGCTTCCCTTTTCACTTTTATATACACTTTCAATATAAAAGTGCTATCTAATGAACTTATCAATTTCTTAGTTAAGAAGACCTCGTTCCTTCCACACTTGTGCTAGTGTTGGTAACAACACATGTTTTATCCATTGATCTTTTAATGTTAATGACAACTTTAAAAATTGAAGCATATCCTTTTCTTCTCACTCCACTCACATCAAGAGCCTCTTGAATTTTAGTGACATCAGCTCTACTTTCCGATACAAAGTCTTCAAGAACTTCACGTTTTACCTTCTTAAAATTTTTTTCATCGATCATGTTCTTTGCAACAATAGTGGAGACTAAACCCTTCATTTTTTTCATAGGAATTAAATTAGGATCAATGTATTCTTTCTAAGGTCTCAAAATTTTCCTGCAACAAGTACACTTTGCAATATCACAGATTTGCTTGCAAGAAAGACATACATATACAAATACAATGGCCAAACAAGATGTGCTCTTACCTTGCTCTCTATACTCTGTGCTTGTCACATTCTTCCATGCACAGATGCACATGTGTGTAGATGATGCATAAATTAAGGAGTATTGGTCCTCCAAATGGAGTGGAAGGAGTGCCCACGTGCGTGATTTTTTGCTAGACTCTTCTCTACATGCTCCACACAAGCCACAAACCATATGCATGCAAAATGCACATACGCACACACCATGAATGCACGACAGGGTGCAACCCTCATGCCTCTTAGGATCACATCCCTTGGGCATACCCCATTATTTTACCCTTAGCCTATTACTCTTTATGCCTACCATTGATTAATGCAATACAAATGCACAATGCTACCCTTTCCTAACATCCTAGGACCTAATGCATACGCGCATGTTTTATTATATTCAATTGGCCAATTTACAATGTTACAACCATAGGGTAATCGCCAGATTTCCTAGAATGATCCACAAGGATCTAATACAAATAATCATGCCGTGACATGCCCTCTTGCTTAAAGAAGCAGATGTCCTCATCTGTGCACCTTCAAATAATCTTCAACAAGTGCGGGGTAATCCTTCAAGTGATCTTCATCGAACCATTGACCATCTTCCATAGGATATCCTTTAAACTTTACCAAATATCAAGATCTCTATCTATTCTTGGTACTCCTGACCTCATGGAACAGTATTCGTTCTGAAACAAGTAATTCTACCCCATCTTCAAGTTCTGGTTCTTCTTCTTCAATAGGCCTCACCGGTGGTTCACCTTTAAATGGCTTCAAGATTCTAACATGGAAACCATTCTTCATCCTCCAACTGTTGGTAGGCAATGTCAACTTGTATGATGTTGGAGTTCCTTCTGGATGTATAACCTCTGAAACCTGGAAAGGTCCATAATATTTTACTGCTAGCTTTACAAACTTGGTATTTCCTCGGATTGTCTTTATATGCCTTTTATCATATTGTCTTTATATGCCTTTTATCAATCTTTAAAAGAACGCAATCTCCCATCTTTGCAAACTTCTTGTACACTTCTTAAGCTCGTTGAATATGTGATTTAACCTGTGTAAATACTTCTTGCACATCTTCAGCGAACTGATCAGCAGCCAAAATCCTACCTCCTAAATGTGCAACGAGTGTGGGAAGGACTTGGCCATAGATGATCTCAAATGGTGCAAAGGCTTATCAAAATCCCACAAAACTAACACAGTGCTAGTCATTAAAAGCAACCTTCAAGTTCTTAAAAGCACTCGAATGTCTATTACTCCAGTGATACATTGACTGCTTCTTAAGTAGATCAGTAAATGGTGATGCAATCTTAGAGAAATTCAAGATGAATCTCCTATAATAACTACATAAACCGAGAAAAGATCTTAGTTCATGTACATTCATAGGGACAGGCCAGTCCTTTATAACTTTCACCTTGATTGGAGCAACCTGAATGCCTTGTTCATTGATGACATGGCCTAAATATTCTATTTCCTTCTTAAAGAACTCACTCTTCTTAATATTCAGGAGGAGTTGATTGTCTCAAAGAATTCCATCACTTGTGCAAGATGTTGCTTGTGTTCTTCTTCATTTTGGCTAAAAATTAAAATATCATCAAAGAACACAACTACAAACTTGCCTATGTATGGTCGAAGAACTCTTCTCATTAGCCTACAAAAGGTAACAGGTGCATTAGTCAACCCAAAGGACATAACTACAAATTCACAATGTCTTGTTTATATTCTAAAGGCAGTCTTATGCACATCTTCTTCCCTCATCCTAACTTGATGATATCCCAACTTTAAATCCAATTTGCTAAATACCCTGGTACCTTTCAAGGAGTCTAACAAGTCGTCAACTCTAGGTATAGGAAACCTATTCTTAATTGTCAACTTGTTAAGGGCTCTATAATCAACACATCCTAAAGGTTTCATCCTTCTTTTTCACTAGAAGGACTGGAGCCCCAAAAGGCGAACGACTAGGCCTGATTAGACCTTTCTCTAGCAAGTCCGCAACTTGCTTTTCCACCTCCTCTTGCTATACCTTATTCATTCAATAGGGAGCTCTACATGGAGGAGAGGACCCTGGGATCAACTCAATAGTATGATCTTCAGGTCTAGAGATAGGCAACTCATGCCAATCATCACTAGCAAATCGATCATCGAATTGCTTAAGGAACTCTAAATGTTGACGTTCCTGATTACTATGTTCGGGCTTTACTTCCCTAACATATATCACACTGCAACTCACTCCCTTACGTAACTCTCTTTTAACTCTAGTATGAGATATGAGCGAAATATGGGAAATATCTCGCTCACCTTTTAAGGTGATCCTCGTACCTTGGTGCTCAAAGGTACAAGTATGTTTCCTTACATCCATAGATGGTTGGAAATCATACCTCCAAGACTTGCCTAGGATCATGTCGACTTCTTGCAGAGGAGCAACAACAAAGTCTCTACGATCTTTATACTTTTGGATTATGAAGGGAAAGTTCTTGACTTTAGAAGTACGTTGCTCTTCATTACCTCTAAACGCACCACTAATACTCATATCCCTCAATGGCCATTTCTTAGCTTTAACTATATTAGCCAACCTATCTGAGATAATATCATAGTTACTACCATCATCCATGAGGACAATGATACGTTGACCCCGAACATATCCATGTAACTTAAATAAATCGTGTCGACCAAAGGTGTAATGCAAACTAGCATTATTGCTCTTTTTTTTATTTTCAATATTTTTACAAGAAGGCTCACCCTCTTGCTTAGGGTGAGAAGCCCTAGTTACATTGGTCTTACCCATCTTCTTCTTTAACTCCGGACAATCATAGAATCTATGATCTATCGCCTTTTTGCATCCAAAACATTTTCTTTTCTTAAACAATCTATCCCTTTCTTGAGGAGACATAAATGGAATTTTCACACGTCCTCCTAGAGGGGGTTTTCCTGTTGGCTTGCTATTAATTGTTCGTACTCCCGCTCGCCTAGGAAAATGTCGTCCATTTTGTTTAGAGTTAGCAATTGAACAAAGGGTCTACTTTGTGAAGTTGACGCCTCATATGTTACTTCTCTCCTTCTAGGATTGACTTTCCTTTTTGCTGCCTTGGCCAATCTAATGGCGTTCTTTAACTTAGTCAGACACAGGAGTTCCAAATCATGTCGGATGTTGGGTCTAAGACCCGAGAGAGACTAATATAATTTATCCTCTTCCGTCTTCATTGTGAACTCTAGAGATAAACACCAAAATTTTGTAGTGTATTTGCTCATTGTCTCCCTATCAAATTGATGTAGTTTCTCCCATTTAAACATTTGGTCCTCCTTATACTTAAGTGGGAGAAACGTCGTCTTTAATTCTTCCAAGAATTTAGACCACTCCTTGATTGGACTACTTTCCGATTGGCGTACGGACCACCAAAGTAACACATCCTTCTCCAAATGTAGAGTAGCTCGTGCTAACTTCTCGTCTTTCGTACGATCAAATTGAGCAAAGTACAATTGAAAATGTCTAATCCAATCAAGGAGTTTCTCCGGATGCCTAGCCCCATCATACTTTGGAAACTCAAGCCGCTCCTTAGGAGATATCCAAGCCTCATCAATGACTCCTATGATACCCCTCATCCCCCTGAAGGAAGGAGCCCCTTCAAGAAGAAGATTTGTGTGGTGGGTACAAAAAAGGATGATCTCCTCTCCTAACCTTTCACATCCTCATCATGGCAAACAAAATTTCCATCCCAAGATTTGGGGATTCAAGAAAGCTCGACAGAACTAATTATCCCCTCTGGAAGATGAAGATTCAAAGCCACCTTGTGCTAAGAATTCGCGACAAGAATGCAGCTACAGCCCATGGACACCAAGAACACAATGGGGCCAATGACGACACCAACAGATCCCTTTGTAGAGAGGGATTGGATACTGTGTGATGCAAAGGTCCTAGCCATCATCATTGGCACAACTGTCCTTTAGCTTGCAGAGATTGCTTTTGATGCAAGACCATCCTCAAAGATATGTATGAGTCAACAAGGATCCTCGAACATGCACATGTATGAGGGGAACTCATGTCAAGATCGCATCACCAAGATGAAGGTGGTAAGAGATCAACCCTCTGCAATTGGTCAACACAAAGGTTCAAGCCAGATTGCTAGGTAGGCTCCCGCTTCGCATGTTCCCTAGAAGCTACAAGGGTTTCGTAACGACCATGGTTGTAGGGCAATAGTCGACACAAGTCACTTTTGTACAACCAATGCCCCTTCTCTTGCAAGAAGTGGCGCGGGAGAAGAAATTGGACAGATCTAGCGACAATTCTTTTCTTGCAAAAGGTAAAGGCTAAAAGATAATCTTGAAAAAGGCAAGCCCAAGGACGATGATGACTCCAAAGGCGACAAGTCAGAAGACAATGGAGACAAGAGAAGACAAATAGGGATGGGAAGTGTTTCTACTATGATAAGCCATGCCACATAGCAAAGGATTGCCATAGCAAAGGATTGCCAAAAGAAAAAGGCAAACCAAAAGCGAAAGGAAGGTGACAAGCCCACATAAGGGTCAAAGTTAGATTCAACAAATGTGGCAAAAGAGGAGCTCTTTCTAGTCATAGAGCACTACTTAGCTCGCACAATGACTAGGGATAGTAAAGCCTCGTATGCTGATAGTGATGCCTCCAAACACGTCAACAACAAGAATTTGTTTTCAACCTACACATCAAGATTCACATGTAACCGTTGGAGAGCTCAATCGAAGGAATTGGGAGCATTCCATTCACCACGGATTCTAGTGTTCTTTATGTTCCAAATCTCTACAAGAATGTTCTATCTGAATCAGATCACAAAGAACATAATGATGGCTGAGTTTGATGATGGAAAAGTGTTAATATGATCTTAAGTGTGGCATGAAAGGTCTAGGTATGTCAGCTATGGAACTTTCTCAGAAATGTAGAGAGCTAGATTAGTGGATGACTTCTACATATTGCAGATAGCGGTGAAGCATGCCAAGGTTGCATGGAGGGCAAGCAACACCAAGAGGCATTCTCAAGGAAGGCTATGCAATGAGCCAAGGTTGTTCCACTCTGACATAAGTGGAAAGATGTCCACGACCGGGTATTGCAATGATTTAAGTAGGATGATTTGGATCTACTGTATTGCAAAGGAGTCTCGAGCCTTCGCCGAGTTGAAGGCTTGGATCGAGAAAGAGTCCGGAACGAAGATCAATCAAGACCTTCAAAACCGACAAAGGGGGAAGAGTTCACCTCAGAGGCTTTTGACACCTATTGCAAGAAAGAAGGATCAAAAGACAACTCATTCCTATGCACACATGCCAACAGAATGAAGTATCAGAAAGAAAGAACCAAACAATCACAAAAATGAGGCTATGTATGCTTAGAGGGAGGGAGGAAGCTTTTGTGGTGAGGTAGTTCATACGGTTGTTCACATCTTGAATAGAACAAAAACCAAAGTAGTGTAAGGGAAAACTCCATACGAAACGTATTTTGGTAAGAAGCATATTATTTCTCATTTAAGGATTTTTGGTTCAGATGCTTATGTGCATGTAAACAAAGCAAATAAGACTAAGTTGGATCCTCGGAGCAAGAGGTGTATCTTCGTTGGGTAATAGTGAGGAATCAAAGGCCTATCGACCTAGAGACGAAGCTAGTAGTAAGCAAGGATGTTGTGTTCCAAGAGGAATCAAAGGCCTATCGACCCAGAGACGAAGAAGCTAGTAGTAAGCAAGGATGTTGTGTTCCAAGAGACGAGTCCAAGAAACAAGCAATTGCACCAAAACCTTCACCTGTTCCTTAGAAACTGAGACTTGCTATCACGCAAGAAAAGGAGGCAAAGGATCAAGAAACTACGGATCAGAGTCTATGAGTCTTAACACACCCATGCCAACAAGACAGACCCCGGCGAAGGAACGGAAGTTACCAAAATCGTACCTGAAGACCATGACGGATTCAGGAATCACATGTATTCCAAAAAGCAGTTCGGATGCAAGGAAGTCTCACAGAAAAACACCCACTATGAACAATGCATTGATGGTGCAGATCCAAAAGATAGGTTCAGATCTACAAGATCGTGGAACAAAGGCCTTTGAAGAAGTGAAGAGAATCCCAGCGTTGGCAGGCTGCTATGAAAGCAAAAATGGAGACAATTTTGAAGAACCACCACTTGGGACCTTATTAATAGACCCTAGAACAGGAAATAGGGTTAACCACACCAAGTACAAATCTGAAGGTACTTTGGATAAGTATAAAACAAAACTTGTGGTCAAAGCCTATGCACAAGCAGAGCAACTTAACTACAGCCAAGATGACTATCATACACACAGTCATAGCTTTGGCTGCCTACCATTGGTGGCCAATTTTTCTGATGGATGTGGAGTCTGCCTTTCTAAATGGTAAGCTTCAAGAAGAAGTGTATGTTGAGCAACCAGACTGGTTCTGACATCCAGGTGATTGAAAGAAGGTATGCAGACTTCGTAGGGCGCCTTACGGGCTGAAACAGGTACGGAGGGCATGGTAGCCAAGAATAAATGACTGCTTCCATGAGATAGGATTATCGCCTAGTCCATCTGATCCTAACCTCTACCTCTTCTCAGGAGGTAAACCATGATCATTTTATACCTTTGTAAGACTAGAATATGTCCAATCATACAAATTTAGAATTTTTGTTGTCCAACCATGATCATTATCCTTTATGCGATGATTTATTTATCACGGGTGATCACCAAAGAAGATCCAAGAGGTCAAAGGACTCTTGATGCAGGAGTTCAAAATGACAGATTTCATATTATTTCTTTGGTATAGAAGTCTGGCAAAAGAATGACAGCATTTTCATATGTCAAGAGAGGTATCATCAGAAGGCCCTGAAAAGATTTCACATGCAGGAAGGCAAAGAAGCACCAACCCCAATGGAGGTCAGAACAAAGCTGAGCAATGAGAACATGTCTCAGTTGGTTGATGCAGCAGCCTATTGAAGAAAAACTTCCTTACAACATTGAAGCAGATCTAGTCGGCCAATTACCAGACCCAGTCAGGTTCCTACAGACCAGTCGGCTATTTTTGGCAGGTTCAAGACCCCCTTCACTACCTATAAATAGGTAGCTCTTTTCTGGACATTCTATGCAGCCACTGAAGCCTCTAAAGGCCCCGCAGACTGACTACAGTTGACAGACTTTCTCTTCTGTAGATCTCAGTAGAAGGCAACCATCCTCGATTGCTATTTTGCCCAGCATCTCTGACTGGATGTATCTGGCTCCTCCTTGAACAGTTTTCCCACAATTGTAGATGAATATACTGAGTTCCTCTCCTCTCCATTTCGTATTGCCTGAAATTTCAGTGAGTGAGTGCTTGCTGCTGTTCTGAGGGAGATCAGCAAGGGATTTGAATTTATTACGTTGAGTTAGGATTTATGTCCAAATCATCCCTAAATTTTAAGACAATGGCCTTCAAAAAGTGATTGTTTGCATCCATCATTTAAAAGCATACTTTTGTTTGACACATTTTGGCCATGTTCCTTGTTATGTCATCATTGCTGACTTATTTCAGTAAAATCTATTGAAGCTAATGCCATAACAGATTTTGACATAAAGATAAATATGATCTGACAAATACAGATCAGGTTTCCAGACTGGACCTGGACAACAAAAGAGAAAATCTATGAGTAATCAGGCAATGACATGATTAGTGATGGGGACAAACTCTGGCGATTCAATAAATTCTGGAGCACACTGATAGACTACCGATGCACATCGGATCAAAATGGCAGCAGTCAGGCCCCATATAAGGAATTTCTCATTGTTTGCTTCAAAGTCAAAATAATGAACACGATATGCATACCCGATCCACTCTCTCTCCTCACATCGATGATTCTCATCCTGCAAACATGAGAATGTAGACTTTAAATATGACGTCCTTACCACATCTTCTACCCTTAAAAGTGAAGTCCTAATCCAATTTTTCCTGCCTGATGAAAATTGCAAAATATAAAAAAGCAAGCTCAAATGATGCATATATGTGTCAGAAACAGGATAACATCATGAAGAGAATGGATAAGCAGAACCACGAGAAGATGTCTATCTCTTGTTATTCCACTGCTACCTTCATCTATTCTATATTTTCATATTTTACTGCAAAAACTTGCATTGCTTGTTGGTGTGCATTTTTAACGCTTGATGAAAATTTGTGATATCTAAATCAAAAGTACAAGCACCACCACAAATATTTGAGAATCATCATCACTTGTACTGTAGAAAACAACATCTTGTACGTCTGCCATGAGCAAGAATTAAACTCCTTTGTACTATGACTTTGATGGATGATAAAGATCTTCAACAATAACCACAATTATCTCGATGCAAATCAAAAATCGTGCTCTACATGATATATTTCTATTGGCAAATTCAAACAGTGTGATAGGATTTAAGAGTGGCCCCATTCTAGCAAGCCAAACCTAAAGCTCTCTGACTGTAAGTGTAGATATTGGTGGGAGATGTCTGACCAACATCAAGATTTGCATGTAGTTTCCATAGCCAGATACATCCACCGTAGTTGTGAAAGCTGCCTTGTACTCAGCTTCACAACTAGAAGTAGCAATTGTAGGCTGCTTTTTGCTGAAACAAGAGATGCATGAAGCTCCAAGGATAAAACAATTGCCAATATGTGACACTCTAGTGTCATAGCATCCAACCCAGCCAGTATTTGTAAAAGCATGCAAAGTGAAGATAAAGGCCCAAACCTTGAGTGCCTTTCAAGTATCGCGTGACACGATGTGCACAATTTCTAACTGCTGCTCCTATCTGCTTGTCAGAGGGCTGCTCCAAGTGATGAAGAATGGGGCCCCAAATGGCCCCTTTTATAGGGCTGAAGCCCTTGCCAAAACAACCAACCAGTAGGGGGCATCCTGGCCGACTTGAACAGCCCCCCCCACCGACTTTTCTTTGCAGCCTATAAAGCCCCCTTGAGGGCACACTTTCAGACCTTTGGCTGGCCCTGCCTGGCCACGTAGCAGGCTGCCACTGGCCCAGGCAGGCCTGCCCATATTCAGCCTATTTTCCAGGCACATAGGCCCTCCAAAACACCCGCGATTCCTGTCCTTTCTGTCTGCTACAGATCTGCCTCTGTTTAGGTCACGTCTAGCCTCCAGAATTGCTCCAGAACAGTCCATACATGCTGACATGGTAACAGATGCTGACGTCATAGCTGATTCATCGCAGCCTTGCTTGCTGGTTCTCCCTGTGCAGTCTGTGTCTCCAATCATGGACAGCATCTGGAACCATCTCTACCAGATCTGCCCTTCATGGTGGATCTCCTCTGCGAGGTGCTCTCTCTCTCTCTCTCTCTCTCTCTCTCTCTCTCTCTCTCTCACACACACCTCCCCTCTCCCCGCTCAGCCCCTCCCGCCCCTCCTCCCTCCCTCCTCCCTCTCCTCCCGCCCCTTCTCTCCCTCGCAGGCTCCTCCTGGCTGTCGCACCAGCCCCCCTGCACCATCCCGCCTCTTGCACTGCGTAGGTGCCTCCTGCGCCACCCTCACCACTTCTTGCGCCACCTAAAGCGCTGCTGCGCCACCCTTAGCTGCAGCGCCTGCAGCAGCGCAGCCATAGGGGCTGATGCACCACCCCTAGCTGCAGCACAGGCCATATAGGCCCTGCATAGGCTGCCAGAGCCTCTAGGCTCTTCCACAACTCTCACAGCTCGGGCCTTCGCTCCAACTCCACTCCATCGCTCCTACCAGCTCCAATACCCGCAACAAATCAAGAAAGCAGGGTCTCAAATCAAGAAAGTGCACTGGAATATGCAATAAATAGTGAACAGCTCCAGCCATTGGAAATGACGACACGAGGCTATGTAAAAGCCCTTGAAAGTGCAATGACAGCCTACATGCCAGGATCACCACCCAAAAACACCTCTAAGGTTCTGACTCACCTTAGTAAAATTTGTATGGCTTTGATTGAGAAAGTAGACAGCCTCGAGACCACCAATGTGGTGTTGATGGTAGAGAAAGCACATATTGACAAGACACTCAATGAAGTCAAGAAGCAAGGAGGGCGTATGCAAGAGGAATCAAGAAAGGAGAGAAACAAGAAGAATGAGTGGGAGAAGAGAAGGCAGCGTGGGAAACTGAAAAGACCAGCCTCAATGACAAATGCAAGCTATGGGGGCAGAATTACAGCAACTAAGAGACATGCAAGGAGCACCGGAAGAGGCACACAAGGCAATGGAAGAACTGAAACTTGAGAATGAGAAGCTCAAGAAGGAGATGGCAGCCTTGTAGACAACCAGCCAAGGAAAACATCCTGAATTTACACAGGCTCTTCCCCACACGTGTATTGTGTTCAGAAGTACTCCAATAGCTTCATTCAGCTCCAAGCAGCTCACTTCAGATCCTTTGTCATCTCCAGCTTGCCCACACTGTCAGTGGACTGTTTTGCAGGTGGTTTGGGCCAAGGTGCACTGAGCTGTATATTTCACTTCGGGACTGTTTTTGCAGCCCATACTCTTGCACTCTCAGGTGCATTTGCAGATACTCTGCATTGTTGGGTGCATTTGCAATTACTTTATAGTTGTGGATGCCTTTGAGCTCCGTTGGATGCATTTGAGCACTTGTGGGTGTGCTATTTCAGATTTGGGTTGTGCATTTTCAGTTTGGAATTGCACTTCAGATTGCAACAGAGTGCAGTGATTGGTTGATGCCGTTTTTACAGTGATTGCATTGCGCAGTCAGTGGCATTTCAGAGCAGCCAATCGTACTTTGCGTTTGCAGCCAGCATTAGTTTGGGATTTGCAGGCACATTTGCAGCCAGTTGCACTTTGGACTTGCAGTTCTTTTTGCAGGTACATTTGCAGCTTGTGGGTATCCCATTTTGCATCATGTCAACTCTTTCAGACAGTTTTGGCAATTTGTCCGAGGGTCACAAGCTGGATGGACCAAACTATGCCTTGTGGTCATTCATGCTTAAGAACATCTTGGTTGGTAAGGGCTTGTCGGATATTGTTAGTGGGGATGAGGTGAGGCCAGCAGGCTCATCTACATCCAGCACAGCTTCTTTGGGTCAGACTACAGGCAATTAGCAGACTGCTACAGCCCCTCCTGCTAGTCCCATAGCATCGACGGAGGAGCAGAAAAAGTTTGACCGCCGCAGTGTCCAAGCGATGTTCCAAGCGATGTTTTTGACTGCCACAAATGTGAAGAGGCACATTATGACGTCTATCAAGTCGTGCAAGGATGGGAAAGATTGGCAAACATGCATCATGTTAAGAATGAGGCAAGGACCATTGCCTTGACAAATCAGCTCAAGGATCTCGAGATGCAGGAAGGCCAGGCCATCACTGATCCTATTGCCAGGATCACTGATCTACGTGATCAGCTCGCAAGTATTGATGAGGAAATAGAAGACAAGAAGCTCGTCTCTATTACTCTCAATAGCTTAGCGCCCTCATATGGCACATTCATCACTTCATTGACCATTGTTCTCAAGGCAGCCCCACTCTCATTCGATGAGTTAGTTGGGCTTTTGTTGCAAGAAGAGGAGAGATGCTCAAATTTTGCCAAAGCCTCTCGTCAGGGTGAGCAAGCGCTTGCCATGGGTGGAAAGGGCAAATTTCAGAGAAAGTTTGAGCCAAAACACAACCATACAACTCAGCCCAAGGAGGGGAATGCAAGCAGTTCAAGCAAAAATCAGAAAAAGAAAAAATGCAACTATTGCAAGAAGCCAGGACATTACATCGCAGAGTGTCAGAAAAGGACTGCCAATGAAAAGAAAAGACAAAGGGACAGCTCTAGTAGTAATTTTGTTGCCCCCACTGAAACTCGTGCTTCAGATACACATGGTGAAGCTCATCTTGCCCAAGGTGATAGAGATTTTGTGTTTGCTGCATTTAATGAGAAGATGGATGCCAAGGGGGATTTGAATGCTGAAAATCAATCAAGGGATGCTTCCCTTGTTGCAAGTGATACATGGTATATCAACAGTGGTGCTACTAAGCACATGACTCCTCACAAGGAGTGGTTTGAAAATAAAAGCATCACACCTGTTCATGGCAAACAGGTTACATGTGCCAATGATGCTTCTCAAGACATCATCGGAGTTGGGCACATTCCTATTCAGCTTGATGATGGGAAAGTTTAAGTATATCCGAGATGTTTGGTATGTTCCAAATTTGAGACAAAATCTGATTTCAGTTTCAAACATTGCCCATGATCAACATATGTTGGTCGAATTTCAGGATAACCAATGCACGATCAAGGATCCAAAGAAAGGGTATGAGGTTGTAGCAACAGGCACATATGACAGAGGCTTATACAAGCTTGATGCTCAGCCTTATGATCAGAAGGTATTGGCTGTAGCAAACACTTCCCAGGCTGATTTATGGCATGCCAGGTTTGGACATGTCTATCACTTGTACAACAATAATATGACTCAGGGAATGCCAAAATTGCAACAACCAGCAAATGAAGTGTGTGAGGGGTGTGCACTTGGCAAATTCCATCGCTTGCCATTCAGCAAACAAGGCAAGAATTGGGTCAAGACAACCAGAGTGTTACAGATAGTGCACAGTGATGTATGTGGCCCCATGACTATTCCCATGCATAGAGGAGCAAGGTACTTTGTGACCTTTATAGATGACTTCTCCAGTTCACATGGCTTTTTCTCATGAAGGAAAAATCTGAGGTGTTCTATTGGTTTCAAGAGTTCAAAGCTATGGTTGAGAACCAAACCAATTGTAGAATTGGAACACTCAACAACTCAGATAGAGGGGGAGAGTACATGTCACATGCATTCCAAGGATTTTTGAAGCAGCATGAGATTAAACATCACTTGACATGCCCTTACACACCACAGCAAAATCCACTCCCTGAGAGGAAGAATCGTACATGGAGATGACGACATGCATGCTGAAATTCAAGAGAGTCTCAAAGGCTTTTTGGGGAGAAGCAGTTGTGACAACCACTTATATTCAAAACAGATGCCCTACCAAAGCTTTGGTTAATGTGACTCCATTTGAGGCTTTGTATGGCTTTAAGCCAAAGGTTAGTCATTTCAGAGTTTTTGGCTCAGTGGCAAATGCTTTGGTTCCAAATGCACATCGGACAAAGCTTGATGACAAGAGTGTCAAATGCATTTTCGTGGGGTATAGCACTGAAAGCAGGGGATTCAGGCTTTATAATCCCGCTACCAGGAAAGTAATAATCAACAAAGATGTTCTCTTTGCTGAGAATGAGTGCATGCAGCCCGCTAGTGCAGACTTGCCACCATATGATGACACCCCTTTGGACATCATCCAATTTGGGGATGATGAGATGGAGTCTCTTGATGCTTCCCCTTCTACTTCTCATAGTTCAAATGGCTTGCCACATGTTGAGCATGGCTCTCCCTCAAATGTTTCAGATTTGCAACCAATTATTTAGAGTAGATAGCCTCATGTTTGGAAATATTATCAACGTCGTGAGGTCACTAAGGATCAATCAATTGTGTCTGGATTCCCACAATGGCAATCTACTAACCCATCTGGATCTCCAGCAACATCAGACAACAATAGCTGCAGCAGAACACTAGGAGACCCCCTCTGGATGTGCCTGGTCATAACGTCCAAACAAAATAGAAACTGGTAACATACTACCACCTGAGTCAGAAGGAACAACTCCTTGTGGCTCACCACTCGAGGTCCTGCCTGAACGCCTGCCTCGATAAATGACTCCCTGCTCCCTGCACCTGATCGGCAGGCTGCCACAAACAAACAAGCAATCCTCCATCTGGATTTGGAAAGCCTGCTTGCAGTGCCTGCCAAGTGCTACTAAAAGGTTGGAGTATACGTGGTCGTAGCAGTAACACTTTGGCCATTTGGTTACTGGACCCCTCAACATTCCTAAGGGACACTGACGCCAATAATGACCTTTCTCACCACAACGGTTACACGTACAGGATCCCTTGAGAGCTTCTCATTCCTCAGCTGTCAACTGCTTTCTGCCTTTTCAATCAGCTGTCAAAGCCTCTGGCTAACTGTCATAGGTACGATCGACGAAATGCTCCTCTTGGTCAAGCACCATGGGGACCAATTCCTCCCAGGTCAACTCATTCACCCTACCACTGGTGATTAAGGATAAATAGAAGGCCCCATACTGAGAGGATAACTGGGATAGTAGAGAACGGCCATGTCCTCTGATGAAATCTACTTCCCCGCCTAGAGGATCTCTTGTTGAAGTTCCTGTAACTTGATGTAGTCCCACATCGATGAAGACTTCTTGGGATCCAACAACCACATTTGGACCTCCAGTGAGACCCTCTTCATGGGAGAGGTTCGATTATACATGGACGCCCAAATGCTCCCATATACTTTTGTCCACTGACATGTGCTTTATGTGATTAATCACCTGAGGAGTACAGTTAAGAAATATGAATGATCTTACCCTTCCATTGACACGGTCCCACAGCTCGTACAAAGTCTCGGCCTCCATCTAAGCCAAGATGCCAAGGCCCTTTGCAAGGGAATTTGGTCGGGCAACACCAATCAAGATGAAATCTGCCAAATTATATGACTGTAACAAAGACTCCATCATCACCCGCTAGACGTCGTAATTGAGCCCATCCAACTGCAGTCAACAGGGAACATGGGTACCACTGGAATTTTTGTATTGTTCTCTGCCATCTCACACAAAGTCGCCATGTTAGAGTGAAGAGGACGATGACCTGAAAGAGAAGGTGGATGGGATAGAAGGAACTGAGGGTCGAAGAAAGGAGAAGGTTGAAGACGAAGATGAAGGGGCTGACAGCCCAATGTACCTTCACACCTCGATTTCCGTCACTCGCGAACACCTCCTCTTTGATCTGAAAAAACCCTTCAAAATCACCCTTTGCTGGTCACCCAAACAGTCCACTCCTCGCACACGCTCCTCCTCAAAGACACTTCCGAACAGCACCCTAATCCTCCTCTTTGTGTGTTGGCTCAACACTCCCTCTGCACCTTGGGTCTCAAGCCAACCGTGGCTCTGATACCATGTGAGAAGTGCAGCATAAATGAACCAAAGAGAGAGAAAGAAAGATTCGCAAGAGGCCTCGCAGGCCTATGGGACAAAGTGACACCAGAAAGGAAAAACTCATACAAGCCACAAAGGGCTGAAGCAAAGGGCACTTCCTAAGTGCTATGCTAAAATAAAGAGAGCTCAGTAGCTCAAGCAAAGTCAAGTACAAAACATATCATATCATATCATGTGCTATCTGCTACCTAGAGAAAGCTGAGAGCTGGAGCTGGAACTTAGAAACTGAAACTCGGCACTGTGGTAGCTTGTCTATGAGCGGTGAAAATGTCTCAGATCTGAGTCTATCTGGCTGTCTCATGCTATGGTGGCAGAGGGGGGCGTGGTCTCCTCGATCTCTGAACCCGCTTAGCTATATTCAGAGTGATCCCTCATCTCAGGCGGTCCCCTCTGAGAAAAGATGTGATAGGACCGACCTCAATCGACTGTGCTCTGGTCACTCTCCGTGTCGTGGATGGCCTCTGCAATCCTCTCTCGGTAATCTAGACTACCCGCATAGCAGTTAGCTCCTCCTCCTCCACTCCACTGTGTCGTGGAGCTGACTCAAATGTATAGAAATCTGTGACATGCCGCTGTGTCTAGTCATTCTCTATATCCTGTGGTCTGATCGCCTCCTGTTGCTCTCTGCTCTGTCGTAGCAGGGTCTCCCTGTGTCGGCGCATCTCAAGCAGATAGAGCCCAATGCAGACCTGGTCATGGAAGTGGATCAATCGCGATAGTGGGCCGAAGCCACTCCCATCCTGATAGAGACAGTGGTATTGCCCCCACACCTCGCAATAGGTTGGGCAGGCACAGAGAAAGTGTTCCTCTGTCTCAACCACTCTCAGTGTGCATAGCGTGTAGGCCCGCTACTCTCTGGATATACGTGTTGCTCTCCCTGTCTCAATCCTCAGCTGATAGGATGAAACCTGCATCTGCCCAATGGCAATCCTCAGTGCATGTGGGACTCTTCTGTCCTCGACATAGAGGGGTCTAATGATGAATCCCTCCTCCGAGACATTCAGGACATGATCACGATAGAACTGTGTCTTGGCGGGGACCTCCTGATCTCCCCCCCAAGCCCGAGACGTGTGGAGCTAGAGAAGATCTAACCATATGATACAGTTAATCTCATGTCATGGGATCGACTCAGGGGGTGCATCCATACTATACTGAAAGGGAGAGAGCCTGTCCATCTAAATCCCCTGTCTGGCAAACCATGTGGATATACGTGCATACCATGTGTCTGCCCCACCCTCAGCTAGTTGTCTAGATGACTCTAGAGCCAGCCTCAATAGTCTCCAATGAGAAAAGTCCCGGACTCTATGAATGAAAGGCACTATCTAAATCAATCTGTAGTGGTGTCATGGCGAACTCTACCTGTACTATCTCATGCGGGACTAAGGGCTTGCTCTGAATCATCCTAGATTCCATGGTCACCTGTAGCCGCTCAAATCTCCTCCACACTGCTATCAATAGATCTCATCCCCAGAAGCGTGCTGCATACATGGCAGTCGGTCGCACTAGCATATCGAAGAGCCAGCACTTCGTTGGTGGATCCTGAAAGTGTATTCAGCATTCATAGCATCCCAACCACTCTCTGCTTTCAAAAACATTGTTAGGTTCCTCATCATAGGCTGTGGCAATCAAAGAAACATCCAAAAGATTGCCAAGCATATGTCTTTGTGCAACTCTAGCGCAGGCAGCCAATGCTTCAGCCTTCTTGCTGTCCCCAAGGGTATCCAACAGCCATCCAGGGACTTTTTTCTATTCTCTGATGACAGCTCTCTCCTCTGCAATTGCTTGTTCAATCGCATGATAATCAAACTGAGGCAAATCAGGCTGAGAGGCAGCAATGAATCAAACACATCTGAGGCATTTACAGGGGCTGTTTGAAAGTCCAGCCAAGGCAAAGCTGAATTCTCACCAGAAACAAAATCTCTGTTGGCAGTAACCTTCCTCGTGCTAGGCTATAGACTCTATCGCCTTGCTGTAGCCAATGAATACGCATTTCATTACTTTGTCCTCCAGTTTGTGCCTCAATTGAGAGGGAACATGTGCAAATGCCAAATGCCCAATTACCCACATTGTTAGAAACGAGGAGGGAATGAATCACTCAATCCTCCACCCAAGATCTCTCCAACTCTTACACACTCAACTTAGATAGGTGATCACAGATGCGACAAAAAACACACTCAGAAATAACAGTAAATATAGACGGAGAGAGAGAGTATATTCATCCACCGGATGGTGGGCAGAAAATGGCTCCAAGGGAGCAATACAAATCACAGCAGAGTGCTGGAGAAAACTGATGAACTCTCTCTCAGAAAACTGTCCCAAATCTGAGTGCTGAACACAGCCTTGAAGAAGGGCTTTCTGTATTGCACTGGATGCTGGGCTGAATGCAGAAGTGGGCCTTTTATAGGCTCTACCCAGGCCCCTTCAAATGACAGACCAGCAGGGTCGGTTACCCTGTCTGGTGGCCGACCACAAGGGCCCCATAAACCGACCAGGATTGGCCCTGGTCGGTGGCCCTGGTTGGGCCGACTTGGCCAGCCACAGGCCCCTATATAAGGGTGCCCTGGGCAGCCAGTCTATGCTGCTGCTGGTGCCTCCATGTGAGGCCTAGAGCCCCCTTATACCTGCTGTTGCAGGCTGCGACCAGCCCGTGTGCTGGTCATGTGATCCTCCCTCTGATGCCGGCCTGGGTCTCTCCCCAGCCCTCCTACCTCTCACTGCCCCTTGTCCCCTCAAATCGGGGGCTCACAGGTGGGCACAGTGAGATTCTAACACCCCCCCTCAATGTCACAACTGTGGGGCCAATCCCCATACGTCTGATGAGGTGCTCCATCTGTTCTCGAGGGAGTGCCTTCGTGAAGAGGTCGGACACGTTGTCAGCGGTCGGGCAGTACATGAGCTCGAGCACGTCGTTGATGACGAGCTCTCGAACAAAGTGGTAACGAACTTCGATGTGCTTGGTCTACGCATGGAACACTGAATTCTTGGCAATGGCTATGCAACTCTGATTGTCGCACATCAGCATTGTTGCGTCCTCCTGACTCACGTCCATGTCCTCCAAAATCCACCTCAACCACAGTGTCTCACAAGCTGCTGTACATGCGGCTTTGTACTCTGCCTCGGTGGATGAAAGGGCCACTATGGGTTGCTTCTTACTCAGCCAAGAGATGGCACCAGATGCAAGTAAGAAGCAATACCCTGTTGTTGATCTTCTAGTGTCAGCATCACCCACCCAATCACTGTCACAGAACCCGCCTAGTTTGATGCCTTTGGTGTAGGTGATCCCGTAGGTGCAAGTACCCTTCAGATACCTCAGCACCCGTAAACCTGCATCCCAATGACTCTTCCTGGGAGAAGCAGAGAACTGGCATAATAGCCCAACTGCATAACAAATATCAGGTCGTCCCAAGGAAGTAGTGTAATAACCCAAGGTCAGTCATCTCAAACTCAGTCATGAGTAGCTCCTTGACCTAGGAAATCTTCTTAACATGGTCACCTGTCAAGATAAGATCATCAACATAGAGGATGAGTACCAATCGCAACCCCTTCTCAATGAACAAGTAGAGGTTTGCCTCAGAAGGGCTCCGACTTAGCCCTATCTTCTAAAAGAATACATCTATCCTTTGGTACCAAGCTCTGGGGGCCTGTTTCAACCTGTATAACACCTTCTTCAACCTGCAGACTTTTAATGGGGACCCTGGATCTTGAAAGCCCTGTGGCTGCTCTACGTACACCTCCTCCTTGAAGGGTTCCATTAAGAAATGCGGACTTCATGTCCATTTGAAAAATAGGCCAATGGAATTGGGCAACAAGGGCAATCACTGTCCGGATAGTAACCATGCGAGCTGTGGGAGCAAAAGTTTCATCAAAATCCATGCCTTCAGTCTGAGCAAAACCTTTGACCACTAATCTTGCTTTGTACTTATCCACGCCACTATCCGATTTGAATTTAAGTTTGTATACCCACTTAGTGCCGATGACTTTCCATCGCGGGGGCCTGGCCACTAAGTCCCAGGTATTGTTCTTCAGGATAGCATCCATCTCTACCTGCATGGCAGCCTGCCATTCTTGGATTGTCCTTCGCCTCCTCGAAGGACCTTGGCTCTTCAAGCTGAGCCACCAACGCAAAGTTCACGGATGGGGTCTGCTTAAGTCGTTGGGACCGACACAATCCAGAACTGCTACTCTCAGGTATATCGGTGACTCGAGAGTCTTCCAATGTTCTTAGGTACCATTGAGGCAACTTCTTCTGCTTCTCAGTGGGAGGAGGAGCTCGAACTACTTCTAGAACATCCTGCTCTTCCTCAATACCTTGTGGAACATCAGCTTCCGATTTCTCCACCTCTTGGATGGTCAACCTGAGGCAGGGTGGGTTCAGGGATTGAACAATCTCCTCCTCAATCTGAGGCTCCTCCTAGGGTTCAAGTTCCTTTTCCTCGAAGATGACATACCGACTGATAAGGATCTGCTTCTTTACTGGGTCGAAGAGACAATAGGCCTTGGATTCTTCACTATACCCAACAAAGATACATGCTCTGGGAATCAAGCTTGGTCCTCTCTTCCTTGTGCACATGCACCCATGCGTTAGAACCAAAAATGCGAAGATGAGTGATAGAGGGCTTCTTACCATAAAATGCCTCATATGGAGTCTTTTCCTTGACGGCCTTCGTCTTGGTCCTGTTGAGGATGTGTACTGTTGTATTGACAACTTCACTCCAATAGGCTTTAGAAAGGTTCCTCCCTCGTATCATAGCAAGCCCTGTCTCTGTGGTGGTTCTGTGCTTCCTCTCGGCTACCCCGTTCTGCTGAGATGTATGTGCTGTGGTGAGTTGTCGCTTGATCCCATGCTTGCGACAAAATGTGTTGAACTCATTGGATGTGAATTCTCCCCCCCTGTCTGTACGGAACATCTTGACATTCTCCCTTGTCTCCTTTTCAACTCTCGCCTTCCAGTCCTTGAATTTCTCAAAAGCCTGTGACTTTTTAGCCAAGCAATACACCCAGGTCATTCTATTGAAATCATCCACAAAGAGAAGTGAGTACCTGGATCCTGCCCACGATGTTGTAGACATTGGGCCACAAATGTCGGCATGAACCAACTCAAGTGGTTTGCTGGCCCGAAACGAGGCCTCTTATGGGAACTTGTCCCTCTGCTACTTGCCTTCTAGACAAGCCCTACAGATACCATCATTGCCTGTAATGGGTGGAAGTCCATCCACCATCTTCGACTTTGACATTTCAGCCAAGGTTCCACAGCTGACGTGACCGAAGCGCTCATGCCAAAGTTTGAACATTCCGTTTTCTTCGACTCCTTGAGCCACCATCTGTCCATTTGCTTTGGATGTCACAGTGACCTTACCGTCCTCAAAG
The DNA here is from genome assembly GCF_047967505.1 of Dipteris shenzhenensis. Lineage (NCBI taxonomy): Eukaryota > Viridiplantae > Streptophyta > Polypodiopsida > Gleicheniales > Dipteridaceae > Dipteris > Dipteris shenzhenensis. The sequence goes on along the minus strand of NC_141627.1, from coordinate 5,423,041 downwards.
ACAACTGACATGTTGTTCTTGTCCATCTGACTTAAAGACAGTAAGTTATTGCAAAGGTTGGGTACATAAAGTACTCCAAAGATATCCTTCTCCTCTCCCACGGTCGTAATGAAAGGAATGCTACCAATGCCCTTCACAGGACATGTCCGGCTATCCCCGACAAAAACTTTGGAATCCGAGTGTGAACCAAGTCTTTCTGTTAGACATGTGCTTTGAAGCTCCGCTATCAACATACCAACTCTCTTTTCCTTCATTGACTGCATATGCTGAACAATGTTCACTGATTAAAAACAACTGTCCTATTGTCACATTGGCAGAGTCATTCTTAGGCTCTTCTTTGATCCTGGCTTCTTTCTTCCGCTTCTGATCCGCCTTCTTCTTTCGGCATTCTTTGGCGGAGTAGCCAAGCTTTTCACAGTAAAAGCACTTCATTTTCTTCTTTCAGTCTACATCCTCTGACTTCTTGAATTCCTTTGACTTGCCTTTTCTAAGCTTGTCTTTGGCCACTAATGCCTTTTCGTTGGTTTGCGTAAGGAGTTTCTCTCGAGCCTCCTCCTAAAGCAGTAGTGGACCAAGCTTCTCAAAGATGAGTGGCTTAGTCCGTTGACCCGCAGTGACCGTAGTCACAAAACTTTTGAAACTCCATGGCAACTTGTGGAGTGTGAGCAACGCCAATTGACTCGAGTCCACCTTCTAACCAACCGCTGCGAGCTAGTCCCGCACGACTTTCACCTTTGTTAGATGGTCATGCACAGTATCACCCTCATTCATATCAAGATTATAAAGTTGATGCTAAAGAGTAATGATATAGGTTGTATTGTCGGTTTCATACAGCTCCTTCAGTGTGGCCCACGCCTCTGGAGATGTCTCTGCCAACTGGATATGAGGGATCATAGCATCCGCTGTCGTGCCGATTAGCATTGCTAAGGCTTGAGCATCCCTCTCCTCCCATGCACTGAGTTCATCCGCATCTGCTTCAAATAGAACATCGCCTCTTTTGTCCACAATGTCCTCCGACTTCACCTCGGTCCAATCACTATCGTCCACAGCTTCCGTGCCACCACCTTCGGATCTTGACTTTCCAAATTGGATAGTTCGTCCCATCGAGCTTTCCAGCTTCACCAAAATTGGGAATGAATGAAGAAGGAAGATGACTGAAGGAGGAGGAAGGACGAGCAGTGGGTGTAGAGGCTTCTAAACGCTGATCCATCTCGGTGAATAGCAAACTGAAAAAACTGAAGCAAAAAGATGTACTAACCTCCCATGCTAGCCTGAGCTGAAAACGGAATCGCCTTTCTGCCAAGGGACTCCTTCCTTCAAAGAGTGCTTTGATGAAGAAGAGTTGAGAGCCTAGTGCTCTGATACCATGTTAGAAACGAGGAGGGAATGAATCACTCAATCCTCCACCCAAGATCTCTCCAACTCTTACACACTCAACTTAGATAGGTGATCACAGATGCGACAAAAAACACACTCAGAAATAACAGTAAATATAGACGGAGAGAGAGAGTATATTCATCCACCGGATGGTGGGCAGAAAATGGCTCCAAGGGAGCAATACAAATCACAGCAGAGTGTTGGAGAAAACTGATGAACTCTCTCTCAGAAAACTGTCCCAGATCTGAGTGCTGAACACAGCCTTGAAGAAGGGCTTTCTGTATTGCACTGGATGCTGGGCTGAATGCAGAAGTGGGCCTTTTATAGGCTCTGTCCAGGCCCCTTCAAATGAGAGACCAGCAGGGTTGGTTACCCTGTCTGGCGGCCGACCATAGGGGCCCCATAAACCGACCATGGTTGGCCCTGGTCGCCAACCCTAGTCGGTGGCCCTGGTTGGGGGCCAACTTGGCCAGCCACAGGCCCCTATATAAGGGTGCCCTGGGCGGCCAGTCTGTGCTGCTGCTGGTGCCTCCATGTGAGGCCTAGAGCCCCCTCATACCTGCTGTTGCAGGCTGCGACCAGCCCGTGTGCTGGTCGCCTATATTTACCATGCGATCCTCCCTCTGATGCCGACCTCTTCCCGGCCCTCCTACCTCTCACTGCCCCTTGTCCCCTCCAATAGGGGGCTCACAGGTGGGCACAGTGAGATTCTAACACACATATGTGAAATCACAGGCTTCTAGCATGTCCATGCTTCATAGGGATTGATTCTCTTCAATGCCCATGTGGGTGCTCTAGTGAGCACATAGTTGGCACACATGATTGAGAGGGGAAGAGAAGTGGAAGGGAGCAAGAGAGTGAGAGTGAGAGAGAGAGTGACACTCTAGTGCGGGTGTGAAGTGAGAGTGAGCCACACCACAAACTCACTTATGTTTTATTAGGATTAGGTTTACCCTATGACTGTCTTAGGACAGTCATAGGTGTCCTATCTTTTAAAGAAGGGTTGGCAATGTGCCTTTACCCCAACAACCTCCCACCTAAAGGCCAATGTGCCTAAAGGGGAGAAAAGAATAAAAAATTACAGCAATATACAGTTACTGTATACAAGACCATAAAATAAGAATGGTCTCATCCTAATCCCATGATGTGGCGGCAATGTGCAAACCGCTCTGTAGGCAAGCTCTTAGTGAGCAAATCTGCAGGATTATCATCAGTATGCACTTTCACAAGCTCAAGTCGCTTGTCTTCCAGTACCTCCCTGATGAAATGATATTTCACTTCTATGTGCTTGGTCTTCTGATGAAAGACCGGATTCTTTGCCAACATGATAGCACTCTGACTATCACAATGCAAAACTGGCATATCTCCTGTAATTCCCAAATCTCCCACCAGCCGAGTAAGCCATATTGCTTCCTTGCAAGCCTCAGTGGCTGCAACATATTCAGCTTCTGTGGTTGACAGTGCAACGCATTTCTGCAACCGAGACACCCATGATATAGCACCTCCTGCAAATGTGAAAATATAACCGGTAGTAGACTTCCGGTTATCCGCATTCCCTGCATAGTCTGAATCTGTAAAGCCATGCACCAATGCATCCTGCCTACCATAGCATATGCAAAAGTCTTTGGTACCCTTGAGATACCTCAAGACACCTTTCACTGCTTCCCAATGCCGCTTGCCTGGATTTGCCATATACCTACTGATGACTCCCACCGCAAAAGCAATATCCGGACGAGTGGCAACCATGGCATACATCAAAGATCCAACTGCAGATGCATACGGAACCTTGGCCATTTCAGCCTTATCATCATCTGATCTGGGGCTGTCCTTACTGCTGAGTTTTAAATGTGGAGGCAACGCGGTACTAATGGACTTCCCCCCCTCCATTTTAAACCTCTGCAGTACTTTGTCAATATACTCTTTCTGTGACAGAAACAAAAGTCCCTTGGACCTGTCACGAGTAATACGCATGCCAAGAATATGATTTGCATCACCCAAGTCTTTCATGTCAAAAGACTTATGCAGTTGTTTCTTCAAAGCACTAATCTCATGCTGAGATTTACTGGCAATAAGCATGTCATCCACATATAGAATGAGTAGCATCAAACTGCCATCCTTTGCCCGTTTGGTGTACAAGCAATGATCGGTCTCACACCGATGATACCCTTGGGACTGCATGAAGGCATCAAACTTCTTGTACCATTCTCTTGGCGCCTGCTTGAGTCCATACAAGCTCCTTTTGAGCTTACACACAAGCTGCTCTTTCCCTTTAACAGCATATCCCTCTGGCTGACTCATATAGATCTCATCATGGAGATCTCCGTGAAGAAAAGCTGTCTTCACATCCATCTGACATAAATCCATGTCATCATGAGCAACAAGAGCTAACACTGCTCTCAAAGTAGTCATTTTGACTACAGGGGGAAAAATCTCATCAAAGTCAATGCCCTTCTCCTGCTTAAATCCCTTGGCAACCAATCTGGCCTTATACCTCGGTAAAGCATTTGAATCCACTTTGACTTTGTAAACCCACTTGCATGGCAAAACTTTTCTGCCTGCAGGTAACTGCACCAAGTCCCATGTATCATTCTGAAGTAGGGAGTCCATTTCTGACTGCATGGCTTTCTCCCACTTCTTTTTCTCTGTTCTTCCCATAGCTTCCTTGAAGCTGGAAGGCTCACCACAATCAGTCAGCATGATGAAATCAGCCACATTATTGGCTCCTGGAACAAACCTGGCAGGAGGCCATTGTGCACGGGTGCTCCTCCTCACAAAATGTTCCGGATTAGGCTGCTGTTCAGCCTGTTCTTCATGCATGACGGGTGGCTGTACCACCATATCTGGCTGTTCTACAGCCCCATCTGTTGGCACATCAAGTGGTGCATCATTGGCAAAATTATCTGGCTGATTTTCAGCCTGTATACCCTCTTGAACAGGGTGATCTGCAGCAGCCTGCTGCTGCATATAAATGGGCATATTTTGCTGTCCAACATCATCATAAATAACCCTCCTGTATTCCACAGGTTGCACGGGTTCCTTGTGTACACTATCTTCTTTAAAGATGACATCATTGCTGCGTATAATCTTCCGTTTAACGGGATCCCATAATCTGTACCCCATTTCACCTTCGTCACCATAACCCATAAAGATGCATCTGATAGACTTTGGATCCAGTTTGGTGCGCAGTTCTTTGCGTACATGAGCAAAGCACTCGCAGCCAAATACACGTAAGTGCTTATATGAAGGTGGCTTGCCAGACCACACCTCCTCTGGCACTTTCAACTCCAAAGCCTTGTTTGGCGACCTGTTAATAATGTGAACTGCTGTTTGCACGGCTTCTGCCCAAAAGCCATGGGGTAATGCAGCATAAGACAACATACATCGAACCTTCTCCTGAATAGTTCGATTCATCCGCTCACTTGCACCATTTTGAGATGCATTATGAGGGGCTGTGAGTTCCTGTTTGATGCCCTTAGCTTGGCAAAACTACACAAAAGCATGTGACACATACTCACCCCCATTATCGGATCTGAGGCATTTCAGCCTACGACCTGTCCGATTCTCAACCTGAGCGACAAACTTCTTGAAAGCATCTAAGGCATCTCCCTTATGCTTCAAGAAAAAGACCCACACCTTACGTGTGGCATCATCAATGAAAGTAATAAAATATTTTGCACCCCCTAGTGATAACTGTGGCATCTCACACAAATCAGTGTGCACTAGATCAAGTGGTGCTCTATTCTGGGGAGGTCTCCTCTTATGAGGAGTCACAGAATGCTTGCCAAAAATACAATGATCACAAGTAGGCAAATCTGAAAAAGAGAGAGGCGGCAGATAACCCAAACGTGACAGTTCTTGCATTCCTTTAACAGACATGTGTCCCAACCGGCTATGCCACAATGAAACCTTTGGCAGCTCGGTTATGGCAACAACATGATTACCCACACTGGAAACATAAAGAGGGTACAAGGTATCACTCTTAAACCCTCAGCCACTACAGTCTGGCCATCAGTAATCACCCATTTGGAATCCCCAAATGTGGTGTGGTAACCACTGTCATCTAATAAGCCAGTGCTAATCAGATTTTTCTTGATTTGCGGCACATGGCGAACACCATCAAGCATAAATGACTGTCCATCAGGAAATACTATCTGTATACTGCCAATCCCTGCAATCTGACATGCATAGTTGTTCCCAAGATGAACAACTCCATGAGTACCTGTGTAGGATATAAACCACTCCCTATGAGGAGTAACATGAAAAGAAGCACCTGAATCCAAGAGCCAGGTGTGCATGTCATGGCCATCAATAACCAAAGCATGTGCTATTACAGCAGAAGAGCATAAAACATCATGTATGTCACTGTCACTGTCCTCTGCTGCAACATTCACTGCATCCAAGTCATCTGCCTTGGCCTTGCCTTTGCCTTTGCTTGCATTTCCTGCATCCTTTGTTTCAGCCTTCTTGGCTTTCTGATCCCGTATGAACTTGAAGCACTTCGACTTCACATGTCCCTTCTTGCCACAATAAAAGCATTCAATGTCCTTTTTGCCACGGGACTGACTGCGGGATTTGGACTTACTAGCAGATCTCCCCTTCTGCTGAGTCCTGCCTCTGTCCTGTACCTGCAAAGCATTTGAAGACTTGCTGCCCGCATTATTCTTCCTGCTCATCTCCTCCATAAGGAGAGAGCTCTCTACATCAGCATAAATAAGAGTGGCATTCGAGTTTGACAGGGTGGTCTTGAAAGTGTCCCAACTCTCAGGGAGGGTACACAGCAAGAAAGTAGCCTTGAACTCCTCATCAAGGTTCAACCCCTGTGCAATCAGCTGTGTAAAGATAGCATTGAACTCACTCAAGTGTGAGGTCATAGCTGTACCTTCCTTCATGCGAAGATCAACCAGCTTCTTCAGCCAATAAACCTTACTGGCTGAGCTCTTTTGGGCATATAATTCTTCTAGTCTTTGCCATAGACCATAAGAGGTCTTTTCAGCCTGTACATTGAACACAAGAGTGTCTGAAATAGTGAGCATGATAGCTGCCCTCGCGGACAAATCAAGCTCTTCCCAGTCATCAGCTGCCATATCAGATGGCTTGACACCCTTCACCCTTATGGGCTTAGCAATCTTCTTTAACAGAAGTACATTCAAGCACTGTTCTGCCCATAATGCATAGTTATGTGCTCCTTCCAGTTTCTTTATGTTCAGAATTGAAGAATCACCTCCTCCTGATGCCATATCAGATGAGGAAAGTACCTGACTCCCTGGAAGTAAAAAGGCTGAATAAAGGTTCTGATTTCTCAGAAAAGGCCTGCTCTATTCTAGAGCCAGAAGCACTCTCAATGGTGCTGTTTTTTACTGTCAGTAAAATCTGCAGCAAAACAGTAAATGTCCCTGCAACTACTGTACCTTCTGACAAACTGTTCTGAGCTCAGAGAGGCATAAAAAACAGTAATTTCAGACTGCTGCTGCTGCTCAACAAGTGCTTAACAGTGCACAATCATCTGACAAAAACACCAACACTGCTGTAAACACTGCTGTACTGACTGTACTGATCACTTCTCCCACCTCAGATGAGGTATTGCACTGAGTTAAATTGCAGAAACCAATGACTAACACCCCAAGAAAAAAACAGTAAATGAGCCTTCAGCCTGTCACAAAGCCTGCAACAGTAAATGGGATAAATCCCAAGCAATCACCCTTATACCAAGGGAAGAAAATGCATTTGAAGATCTCTGTCGGTAACCGAAGTGCTATCAAACAAAGTCTGGGCAAAAGCCCCTTGATCTGACACCTGAATCAAGTGGAGAACACCTCAACACTGAGGTAGCACGCAATATGAAATCTCTCTGACACTTGTACCTGACAATGTGCAATGCATAGACTGCCCCTGTGTACTCGGTAACAATACAAATCACAAAATACAAACACCAAGAAGAAAATCTTTTGAGCACTGTCAACGATGGGCAGTTAGGGACCGAGTAAACTCGATGCGCCCTGACCAAGCGTGGCTCAACTGAGATTTTCAAAGTGCGTACAAAGAATGTGACCTGCAACAAATGTCACCAAGTGCACTGCGGAAACAAAGCAAATGTGTGCTCCTGGCTACACACTGCCTCAAGGCATATACTGCAAACACATCCAGGCAAAAGCCCTTTGAAATGGTCACCCAAAACTGAGAATTGCACTCAGTAAATGCATAGAAGCTTCTGCAAAACAAGCATCTGACCTTCCTGAATGACAAGTAACTGCACAAACACCACCACTGTGGCACAAGTCACCTCAAGCGTGAGTGACACGAGAGTACCTGATGTACCTCAACAAATGCACAGTATACTGCTAGAATGCTCCAGGAATGTATCAGAAATGCTTCATGTACTGCTGTACTTCTGTCCTCGCAGCAGCACGCTTCCCCCCGAAAAAAAATCGAGTTGAGTCTTTGCAGCAAAACAAACAAGTCCTGCTGTACTTCTGTACCCTGCTGTCGACGCCAGCCTTACTGTACCTGCAGGTGGATGAAGGACTGTTGTCCGTACAGTTGTACGGCAGTCCGTACAACTGTACGGACAGTCCGTACGGCTGCTGTGGAATAGCTGCGCCACGCAGCTATGGAGCTGCCTGATGCAGTATCGCAACCCGACGACGCCCTGATCTGCTGCCCTGCGCCCTCACAATGCCTCGAGAGGCTTAGCAGCTAGTAGCAGCTGCTATGCAGCTGCTGGCTGCTAGCTGGATGCGGCGCCTCGAGCTGCAGCTAGCAGCTCCTGTGCAAGGAGACCCGCGACCAGCGACCACCACCGTGACCACGCCCGTGACCTCGATCTGACCCGCGCCCGCGCTGTCGCCCTGTTCGCCGCCGCTTGCGCACTGTTCGTCGCAGTCCGTCCGTACAGTTGTACAAACGACGTACGTCCGTACGGATCTGGCCGTACGTCCGTACGGAAAGGGGTAGGCAAGGAAGAGGAGGCTTGGGAGAGGAGGCTCTGATACCAGTTGAGAGGGGAAGAGAAGTGGAAGGGAGCAAGAGAGTGAGAGTGAGAGAGAGAGTGACACTCTAGTGCGGGTGTGAAGTGAGAGTGAGCCACACCACAAACTCACTTATGTTTTATTAGGATTAGGTTTACCCTATGACTGTCTTAGGACAGTCATAGGTGTCCTATCTTTTAAAGAAGGGTTGGCAATGTGCCTTTACCCCAACAATGATTGCATCTAAGCAAAACTTATTGGGCCAAGACTTACCCTTAAGCATGCAAGTGGCCATTTCCATCAAACCTGATTCTTCCGCTTTGCAAATCCATTTTGCTGCGGAGTTTATGGCATTGTGCACTGATGTGTAAAGTCCCCCGGGATGCTAATAAGTCAAAAATTCATGGGACATGTCCTATCAGTGCGCAAGACTGTCCCAAATCTTTGCAAGTTTGACTGCCCCAAATGGCTTCTCAAATCTGAGCCAAATGCACTGATCTGTCCACAAAGTCTGGCTGCAAAAGTCTGTCCAACAAAATTCTGTCCAGCCAAGGAAAGTATGTCTAACTACTAATTCAAGGGCAAATTCTGCTCAAGTCTACTTGTAGGTACCTAAAGAGGAGAATCCCCAAAGCACGATGGCCAATGCAAGGCAATGGGAGCAAAAGACCCAATTTCTGGCAAGCCAATTGTGTTAAAATTGGAGGATAAGTCCTTACTAGGCACTCACAAGATGATAGGCAGCAAATGTGGCAAAAGCCCCAAATTTTGGGTGACAAATCGATTAGAATACTATGCATGCAAACCAAACTGCAACCGAAATCTGTCGGTGTTGAACTGCAACAAGAGATTTTTGTTCCAAATCTAAATAGAACTTGCAGACTGCAAATGGAACTGCAAATGGAAGCTGGTTTCAAAATGACTGGAAATGTCAACCTGGAAATGCCAACCCCTAGAGCTGTATGGGAATTTGTACAGAGCTGGATTAGAAGTGACAAAGAAGGCGAAACAACTCTATGGACAAAGACGGGCAAGGATTCCGTACAACCATATAGATTGTACGGACACCCGTACAATACGGACTGATAGTGTATGAATGCAGTTCGGCACAGTATTGTGTAGGTCCAACTACAAGTCTAGGTCTAGAGCAATAGGCAGCAGAAGCAAGTGCACACGGGGGGAGAGCACTCAGGATCGAAAACAAGCTACTCTGAGACCACTATTGGATGGATTGAAAATGGAAGGAAACGTGGAATGCAATGGAGTGTACTTGCAAATGTATAGAGTCAAAGTACAAGTGATTGGCCATATAGGCCCAAGTACAACCTAGATGTCCTAGGCATTCTAAGAGGACCAAGTGTCCTAACTGGCCTACAAGGCCATACCAGGAGCTAGTTGCTGCTGATTGGATCAGGCATGGTAGTTTGTGGCAAGAAGAAGCGAGGAGGTGTTAAAAGTTTGCTTGCGTCTCTTCTTTCTTTTCTTTTCCACCCACCCTCCTTTTTACAAGAGCAAGCTCACCCCATGAGATGGCAAGTTTGCTAGAGATGGCTCAGAAGACGTCCAAGATCCTGATTTTACATACTTTCCTAGTAGACTGACAGTTGGAAGGCAATGACTACGGTGTGTGGGAGGTAATGATGGGCTTAGTGTTGCAATCATATGACTTGGCTATTTCATTCTCATTAGGCCAAATCTAGATGAAGAGGGTCTTGGCATCATGGACCGAAGGAGCGGGAGACCTTGGCACAATTGTGGGACCGGGTCAATGCCCGAGTACATTCCTTTATTTTCCTCAACTACACCCTTTACCTTTGGCCAGCATCATGGACTTCACATGATTGAGAACCTATTCGGAACACTTGGCTCATGTAGCCCTTCCAGCTATGTCAATTTGAGATCTACTAATTCTGCCTCCTCCATCTATCACTCATATGCTAGCCCTCAATCTCCAAGGGTAGCATTGTTTCCGTGCCATACATAAGCTCAAGGGGTGTGTGTCTCATAGGAGTCTTGTGTAGGTCCAAGTTGCCTCTTTAACTTTTAAATCCCAATGGTTGTGGTGCCCTGGAACAGCTTCCAAATAGACTTAGACAAGGTTGCATTTGTTCTTTCAACTTGAACATTGGTAGTAGGATAATATATGCTTGAAGTTCTATGTTTGATGCACATGCGTTGCATTTATTAATCCAAAGGCTCATTGAGAAAATGGGAACCATGGTCTGAAATGTGAGGGTGCCAAACCAAGTGCATATCATATCATAGACGAAGTTGCTAACCACCTTACCATTGGCTACTAGAACAATTCAGGTGCAACCAGAGGCCAAGTCAGGTCAGTTGCATGCCAGAAGACAATTCGCCCACTTTGGTGTGTGCAAGGAGCTGCCAGAGGAATTGCGATTTCATTCCTACTGTTCCCAGACTGACAGATCTGATCAAGGCGAGCTGATCCTAGCGGTATGCGAGCTGTTCTGGAGCAAGATTTGACGAGGCAATGTACATGGGGCTTAATTTTGTTGATTTCCAAGCAAGGGAGGCAGGGCGATTTCATTCTCGTGCTAGGGAAGAAGCGTGATTTCACCTAGAGGGGATTCTTGCTCATCTAGGGGCCAGGAAGCAAGGTATTTCTGTTGATTTCTAGGTCCACGAGCAAGGCGACTTGACTCTACGGCTGCGCATGTACTCCCAAAGAGTGCCAGGACAGGGGCGATTTGCTTCGTAGCAATTCTGGGCTGTTCAAGGGCTTCTACAAGCTGGACGAACTGTGGGAAGCGATGGACTATACTTGCAAATGGGTAGAGTTAAAGTACAAGCGAGTGGCCATATAGGCCCAAGTACATCTTAGACGTCCTAGGCATTGCAAGTGTGCCCTAATTGGCCTACCGTAACAGGGCTAGAAATACGTAGAAACTAAATCATGGTTGCACATGTTCATCCATGATTGACAACCTATGATAGTATGGGGAAAGTAGAATCATGTAACAAAAGGTACCAAGTGAAGGTACCAAGTGTAAAGCTTGCCAAAAAGCTTCAAACTTGGGTCACAATAGAGCCTTTGTGAAGTGCTAAGGCATCCTCTATTGGAATATAGGACAAGTGTATGTCCCACTTGACAGTTGCTATCTAACATAGTAATAGTGAACCTTGGTATACGCATGAAAGACAGGATTGAGCGAGATAGCCAAAGCGCTTTGGCTGCTACTATAAATGTTAGTGGAAGATGCCTAGCCCACATCAAGATCTGCAAGTAGCTTATGAAGCTAGACACACTCTACGGTAGCTGTAAGGGCTGCCCTGTACTCAAACTCACAACTAGAAGTAAGCAATTCTAGGCTGCTTCTTGCTGAACCAAGAAGTGCATGAAACAGTTGCCACTGTGAGACACCTGCATGTTGTAACAACCAGCCCAATCATTGTCCTTACAAGCATGCATCACCAGTGAAGGCTTATCTTCATATAGAAGCCCTAAATGATGTATGCCTTTCAAGTATTGGAAGACACGTTTCACTGGCTGCCAATGCTGTGAACTGGGTTTGTGCATGAACCTACTTAACTGAGAAATTGCATGCTGCAGGTCAGGCCTAGTGTGACACAAATAGATTAGGCAGCCATCAGCCTGTTGATAAAGAGTGGCATCAAATGGATCCCTCCCAACCTCGGAAGAGAAATGGAAGCTAGACTCTAAAGGTGTTGAAACCAGCTCATAATCCTCAAAATGAAAGCGATGTAAGAGCTGTCCAATGTACTTAGATTGGCTCATCATAATGCCCCCCCTCAAAATGAGCAAACTGGATGCCAAGATACTAATGCAAGTGGCCCATATCTCTAATCACCCTTTCTTCATCTAGATCCTTTATTTGAGACTTGATGTCTTAGGTTACAGATGACCAACAGATATGCATTCTCACTCTTTGATGCAAACATCTGGATGTGGGCTTCAATACCATCCATACCTCTTGGTCGATTGTTTATACAGTCCCTCCAAAATCTATTTGGACGATGCTACTGTGAGATGAAAATACCATCACTGTCCTGATATACCTCCATCCCAAGAAAGGAATGCAACAACCCAAGGCCAACATCTGAAATTCTTTCTCAAGAGTGATTGGATTTCTTCGATCGTCTCCTCGTGGTCACCTATAAAGGTTAGATCTTCAAACTAGAAAATAAGAAGAACTCTTTTATCCTTTTCCCAAAAAAGATACGAGTTGAAAATAAGAAGAACTCTTTTATCCTTTTCCCAAAAAAGATACGAGTTGGCATCTAAAGGAAATGCAATCCATCTAACATACTCGTCAATATCTGTGTACCAAGCCCTTGGGTCTATTTCATAGAGTGCCTCCCAGACGTCGTTTCCCAAAAATTCAAACCCGGAAGGCTAACTTCCTCTTCTATGTCTCCATTTAGGAATGTGGGCTTCACATGGTACAGGCCATTTGTGATGTGTGGCAAGTACGATAGCCATTCTAATGGTGGTCCTTCTTGCACGTGGAGCAAATGCTTCCTGGTAATCAAATCCTTCCGCTTAAGCATATCCTATATCTAAGAGTCTAGCCTTGTACTTCTCCAAAGAGCCATAAAACTTATACTTCACTGCAATGACCCATTTGTGGTATCTATGGCATTCCTCTTCTTGCATGCCTAGCCACAATTTGCAAAGTATGACTTCCATTTCAACTTTCATAGCTTCCTAACAGTTTGGGTCCCCTTCGCTTCATCAAACTCCTACAAAGCCTTTATTTGAGACTTGATGTCTCAGGTTACAAATGACCAACAAGTATGCATTTTCTCACTCTTTGATGCAAACTTCCCTCTTTTGTGGATGTGGGCTTAAATACCATCCATGCCTCGTGGTTGATTGTTTATACAGTCCCTCGAAAATCTCTTTGGATGATGCTACTGTGAGATGAAAATACCATCACTGTCCTGATATACCTCCATCCCAAGAAAGGAATGCAACAACCCAAGGTCAACATCTGAATACTTTCTTCAAGAGTGATTGGATTTCTTCGATCTTCTCCTCGTGGTCACGTATAAAGGTTAGATCATCAAACTAGACAATAATAAAAACTATTTTATCTTTTTCCCAAAAAAGATACGAGTTGGCATCTAAAGGACTACGGTACAATGCAATCCATCTAAAACACTCGTCAGTTTGTGTGTATCAAGACCTTGGGTCTATTTCATAGAGTGCCTCCCAGACGACGTTTCCCAAAAATTCAAACCTGACGGCTATTCTACATAAACGTCCTCTTCTATGTCTCCATTTAAGAATGTGGGCTTCACATGGTACAGGCCATTTTTCATGTGCGGAAAGTACGAGAGCCATTCTAATGGTGGTCCTTCTTGCACGCAGAGCAAATGTTTCCTAGTAATCAAATCCTTCCACTTGAGCATATCCTTTATCTAAGAGTCTAGCCTTATAGTTCTCATTTTTATCACTGAGGTGCATTTGCATATAATTTCCATGTTTGATTAGAAAATACATCTCTCAGAGGACTTGCGATTTGAAGACAAGTCATAGTTAAAAAATATGCCTAGCTGAATCCAGGAACATTCCCAAACTCATCCTCTAAAAACACAACATAGTGCAGTTTCAATCTCACGAGAGTCACTCATAAGATTGAGAACCATAAACTCCATCATGCATAGCACGGACTAGCTACTATGACATCCCCACTGACGTCATCAGCCCCAACAGCGGGTGTGGACCATAGTATAAAAGTATGCTCTCACACATACAAATCCACACACCCACACATACTTGAGCATCCATTTATACAAAGTCTTCGTACTGAGTTTCTGTCGGCACTCCGGAGGTGAAGGGCAAACTCAGCCATGACAAAGGCTAGAACTAAAGGAGAAGGCTAATCAAAAAGTAGCCCAAATCTCTTCATTCAAGCTACAACTGCTTGTGAAGTCTAAACGATTTCATTTTAGTCTCTCCCAAACGAGCATCTAAATCTAAATCTAGCTGGTAGGGCAACACACCATTTAAGATAGAAAGAATTATCGCAATACCAACAGGCTGCAACTTGGACGAAAACTTCACAAGGTGAAATTTGCATGTCCGCTAATACGGCAAAAGCATATACCTAGATGAATCCAAGAACATTCCCAAACTCATCCTCTAAAAACACAACATAGTGCAGTTTCAATCTCACGAGAGTCACTCATAAGATTGAGAACCATAAACTCCATCATGCATAGCAGGGACTAGCTACTATGACATCCCCACTGACATCATCAGCGCCCAATAGTGGTGTTACCTTATCACACGACCACCTGTCGACAGGCGTTGACCACATGACGACATCTGTTGACCACATGTTGACCATGTGTCAACACAAGTTAGCCACGCGATCACACGGGTTCATCCAGGAGTACTGTCCGAGGCTGTCAACCATAGGTCGACACATGTCAACCACAGGTCGACACATGTTAACGGTCGACACATGTTAACCACAGGTCGACACATGTCAACCACAGGTCGACACAGGTCAACCACAGGCCGACACAGGTCAACCAGGAGTACCGTGTCCAAAGTGATCTCATCAAGAGCTGCGCACATGGAGAGTGAGCTTAGCACATGGAGCAGTCAGGAGTATTTATATTACACAGTGGTTCAGTGATACAGTGGTGCAGTGGTGCGGTGAACCAGCTCACCTGCACATGGAGAATTTACACCATCGGGCTGGCGAGTCAGGGAGTCAGAAAGTCGCCGAAGCCATCAAGAGGTGCGGTGAACCAGCTCACCTGCACATGGAGAATTTATACCATCAGGCTGGCAAGTCAGGGAGTCAGGAAGTCGCCGAAGCCATCAAGAGAGCCAGCGGCGCAACGGCTATCCTCAACAGCTAAGGAGATAAGAGGATGACCAATGGGAAGAAAGAGGGGGAATTCTCAGCGAAGAAGGGACCCTCCAAGGCGGGGGATGAGGATGAAGGAGAAGGGAGAGAGAAGGGGAGGCATTCGCATTCGGCATTGGGATTCGGCATTCGAGAGGGGAGCGAAAGGGAGGAGAGTGAGGAGAGATAGAGGCTAGAGCTACGAGCTCGCCAAGGAGAGAATGTGGAGAGACTTGTGTGCACCTTTTGTCTACTATGGGGATAGACCTGTGTATTCTGCTGATTTGCGACTTGTGTATTCTTGTGACTTGCGACTTGTGACCTGGGGACACGTCCAGTGATATGTACATTGGCCAACTCGGTCACTTTCTCATCTCGCTTGTCTCTTCCGGATATGGGGATTGTTCACCAGTGTAGGATTTTCTTATTTTGCTTATGTTGTGGAGTTCACCGGTGATTGTCATTTAGCATAGTGCACTCGTACGTCGTTGTCCACTGCAGTATAGCATACGACACTCGCACACTACTGCACGGTGCGCTCTGCACGATCCATTGCATTAGAGCATTGCAAAACTCATGCTTCTCACGCCAGTGGCCTTTGGCCTCCGGTAACACTTCCGGAAGGATAGGAACCCCTTCCCCCCCAAACAGTTTATGGCGATCACGGTGGGACACTGCTGGTATTGAGTAGCACAAGAGAAGTCGTGATCTAGGGTCCCAGAGAGAGGTCTTATGCCGAGTAGTTCTGAAACCTTTGAAGGAGCTAGTGCGAGAACTAGGAGGTACTTGAGGAGAGTGGAGAAAAGACTTCCGGCAGACCAAACTAGGTACAAGAAGCATTACGTGCGACGTAAGTTTGCGAAGCCCTCAACTCGAGCACAAAGTGAGCCCACTGGAGCAGTAGCCAGAGCAAGTAACTTCATCGACACTCTCATTGACTTGGATCAACAGGGACCCTGGTGGTCAGATCCGGACTCCGGAGAAGAAGAAGTGCAAAGCGGAGAACAGGTGAAAGAAGAGGGTACTAAGGACGAGGGCTGCTCAGGGACTCATCAAGGTCAAGGAAGCCCCTCTTCTCTTCCTGCAACGATGTCTTCATCAACCACCTCTTCTACCGGAGTGGTGACTCCATCTGCTGCTCCTGCCTCAACCTCTTGTGGACAAGCTGCGACCTCATCTGTTATGCATAGCTCCGGGCTCCTAGCTAATCCTTCTTCTACATCTATTCCATTGGGGGGTACTTTTGCTCCGGCCATGCCTTTACCTGCCACGATGGTTTCATCTCCCTTTCCATCCACACCGGTGTTGCCTTTTCCACCACCTCCTTCCTTCCCTTCTGCCTACTCATCCATGACTTCAGCTCCGTCCCTTTCTTTCCCAAATGCTCTCCCATCCTCTTTCACCCCCACATCTTCCATGTTCTCACCCTTTCCCTCCGCAACACCGAGACCCCCCACTTACGCGCTACCATCTGGGTACACTCCCTCTATGACTACATCAGTAGTGACTTCCCCATTGTGGTCCTCCACAGGAGGAGTTGTCGGGGTGGTCTCCTCCTTGGGAACACCAACACTTATTACAGCCCCATCGGGACTCCCTCCAACTCTTGCATCTTCTCCAACCTCTCGGGTGGGGATGGCCGTTCTCAGTTCCCCAGACAGAGCTAGACTTCTTGAGCTACTCAACAAGGTCCACGTGAAGACTCAAAAGTTCAAAGGCCACCTCCATGAGGATGCGGAAGCTCATGTGAGGAAGTTCCTCACAGCATGTAAAGCTAAAGGTGTGGAGAATGAGCATGCGTTCCTTCACATCTTTCCTTCGTCATTGGAGGATGCAGCGGATGTATGGTACAGTCAATTTCCTCCGGACCACTTCCAGACGTGGACAGACCTAAGGGAGGAATTCTTACGCACTTTCAAGTTGGAAAAATTCGAACACATGATTGTCCAAGAGTTGTCCACTGACACCATGAAGCCTGGAGAAAGCATCTCTGAGATGTACACAAGGATGAGGGTCTTGGCGGCAAAGATGTCTGTGCCACCTAATGATGCTGTTATGAAGGGATGGTTTTTGAAAGCATTACCCCCTTCCATTGCTATAAGGTTGGTGGATAAACTCCCTGAACATGCCTCACTTCAAGACTTCCTAAAAGAAGCTGTCAAGATGGAACGGTCACAGTTAAGCTTTGCCTCATCAACGAATACGACCACCCAACTCCCAAGAGAGGAGGGATCATCCGCATGGCAGCAACTCAAGAAGGAGTTAGAAGAAATCAAAGAAGGCCTGAAAGATAGAATAAAGGTGGATGGCCAATCGTCCTTTGAGGCCCAAATTCGAAGTGGCCTTTGGTGCACCGAATGCAAGGGTTCTAACCATGGTTACTGGGAGTGCCCCTCCAAGCGAAAGGTACCTACTTCTACCTCATTTTGTACATTTTGTGAGATCCATGGACATGATGCCTCTGAGTGTAGGTACCTTAAAGGATTAAGGAAGCTTCTTCCAGAGTATACCTCGGGGGAACCTCTGGTTGCTGCAGTCAACAGAACGGTACCCATAACTTCTGGTCCAGCAGAAGTATCTCCTGCTCCCCCTCTTGCACGAGCATCTGAACCACCCCCTCCTCCTGTCATGCCACCTCCATTGCTTCCGACTCCCCCTTTGCTCCAAGCTCCTGCCCCCAATTCAATTGGTTCCCCTTATTTCTATCCTCAGCCATACTATGCCCCGTACCAACCACCTATGTCAGGGGGTGGCTATGGACCCTCTTATCAATGCGGTCGAAGGGGTGGTTTCAGAGGTGGACGCGGAGGTGCAGGCAGGGGTACAAACTTTAGAAGACCCATCATGTGTTACGAATGTGGCGAGTACGGCCACTACCAAGATGATTGTACACAGCCGTTCGGGGGACCCTCTTGTACACAGTGCAACACAAATGACCACTACACCAGAGATTGTCCCAATAGAAGAGTGGAACCCGCATCCCAAGTGAATATGGTTGATGTAGTAGTGGCGGGGGAGGGCAACAATCCCCATTTGATTGGCGCAGTGTTGGGCGCTGTGACACGGTCACATACAAAAGGTGACAAATGTAAGGGTGACTCAGAGTCAGCACCGGAGACCTCAGCACCAATGAGTTCGACAAGTGTTCTCCCACCGAGGTCATTCTCCTCCTCCAAGGTACACAGTAGTACGCCCAGGAATAGACCACCCATGCTGGCTTCTGATAGTAATTCAGAAACAAACTCGAAGGGCCCACAACCATTAAGGTCAACCACTAACTCTGGGAGTGCCTCATCCTCGGGGGATCACTCTATGCCTTTGAGGTATCAGGAGGTAGTAAAGGGTGTCACGAGAGATCTTCAAACAAGTTCTGAAGATGAAGGTAGCACACCTCAGCTTCCATCCCGCAAGTCTAGAACTGTGAGGTTTGCAACAGAAGTGACAACCCTCGGACAGTACCGGGATAAGGAGGCACGAGTAGGTCCTCCCACTTTGTCCTCAACAGCACTCAACAGAGAAGAGGCTATGGGGACAAGATCTAGTTCTGCCCAGGAAAAAGGGAAAGGAGTAATGGAAGAGAAACCAGTGGAGACAATGACTCACAGTTCAGACCTACATC
This sequence comes from Dipteris shenzhenensis, assembly GCF_047967505.1. Classification (NCBI taxonomy): domain Eukaryota; kingdom Viridiplantae; phylum Streptophyta; class Polypodiopsida; order Gleicheniales; family Dipteridaceae; genus Dipteris; species Dipteris shenzhenensis. The sequence continues at coordinate 5,404,232 of NC_141627.1, read as the reverse complement.
CACATCCTCGTGTAAGCTTCGACCCTCGGCCAGAGGCTAGGAGGATGAAGTTACAAAAGGCTAATGCTAGTGTCCACCACTACTCCCTGTTTGAAGATCTTATGAGTTTCAAACCCAACCTCACTCTACGACAACTTTGTCTATTGTCCCCCCAAATCAAGCATCAGACTATTACATTTCTGAATCGCCTCCCAGGAGGTCGACACAAGGGATCTACTCCGAGTGGGCCACCACCAGAGACATTACCGGCTCAGCATGGGTCTACACCGGACCACTTCTCTGCCTACGCTGCCCTCACTTGTGAACAAAGTCCCAAGCTCACCGTGGAGATCCATGGAGTGGAGCTGAAGGACGTCTTCCTCGATGGTGGGGCGGCTGTGAACATTATGCCAAAAGGTACACTCCAAAAACTAGGGTTGAAGTTGACAAGTGATGTTCACTTTCAGGTACGCATGGCTGATCAACGCAGAGTAAAACCAATGGGTGCAGTCAAAGGTGTTCACATGAAGATTGGCGGAGTAACTTTTCTCTCCAATTTTGTTGTCCTTGATATGACCGAAAATGAACAAACTTACCCTCTACTTCTTGGTCGGCCATGGTTGCGGTCTTCAAAAGCCATTCAGGATTGGTCAACTGATGAAGTTCGATTGCCCCTGGGATCGACATCCCTCGAAATAGATATGGTCACACGGCAGGCAAGGCACATACCAATAGAACTAGGAGAGGAGGATTTTGAAGAACAAGCCGGAGTCGAAGAGGAGCATTGGGCATGTGGGGACTGGTATCAATGAGGAGACAACCCTAGAAGGATTTGAAAGTTTGACCTACTTGTTGGATCGGGCTGATCAAGAAGACGAGGAGGCTGTCATTTTGGATTGGATGGGAGCCCTGGGCTCATTAGCGGTCAACATGGTGGAACTATGCCAACAAGAAGATCAAGAAGAACACCTACTTGCAGTGTCAGAAATCCACCCAGAACGACAGGGTCTGGCTGAACTAGTTTACGAAAGGATGCCCTTTGGACTTTGCAATAGTCCACACATGTATAAGAGAATGGTCACTAGGAGTACTACAGTGGACACCACAGATCGTACTGAGGACAATGATGGTACTGCAGTAAACATTGAGGATCGTCCAGTGGCCGACATGGAGGACATTGGTCAAAATGATGCTGACAATACTATAGGATACAATGAAGGATCTACTAGGGACGAGGCTAGTAGGGCACAACCCACCAATGGTACTTCAGAGTACAATCATGGTATTACGGTGCACAACCATGGTACTACGGTGTACAACCATGGTACTGCTAAGTGCAATGATGGTGATAGAGAAAACAGGAACACTAATGAAGACGAGACTGATGATGATAGTGATTTAGAAGAAAGTGACATAGACATTGCTGAACTTGAGGAGAATCACCACCAACAGCTTGAGGTCTTGGGCGGACCCAGGGTGCATACCGGATACAGAGATGAGGACATGGTCGATCTCACTTTGCTTGACCTTTTCTTATCAGAAGCCGACCACCCCTCAACTCAAGACCTTCCCGAAACCACTTATGAGGTGGAAGGCTTACCTTACCGGGGCATGCTGAAACAGTCACCGAGGCATCGAAGGCACACAACATCTGCAACATCTACTGATTCTACATCTCAGTCAATGCCTGAGAACCCCCCAGTTACTTACCCCTCATCTTGGTTGAGAGAAGTGGAGGGGGACTTTCCCCTTGAAGATACTCCAGCACATACAGGACTGAGAATGGGTGAACCAAGTACCTCAACATCCCAATGCATTGCCCCTATTGATGAGGCACGGAACTGCTGGCGGTATCTCAACATTGGAAGTGAGGACCAACCCAGGCATTTGAAGTTAGCCACTTGGGTCTCGGAACATGACTATCTTCTAGCTGCAGTCACCGATCTTTTTAAAGAATTTGTGGATGTCTTTGCTTGGTCCTACAAGGATCTGAAGGGGGTGCCCGCTGATTTCATGGAGCATAGCATCGACTTATATCCCGATGCAGACCCTGTGATTAAAGGTCCATACCGCATGAATCCCAACTACGGCAAGGCAGTCCAAACAGATATACAGAAAATGGAGCAAGCAGGATTAATCTACCCAGTGGATTACTCCGATTGGGTCAGTGGAATTGTCATTGTACCCAAAAGAGAGACCGGCAAACTTAGAATATGTGTTGACTATCGGAGTTTGAATGCTGCAACACGACGTGATAGGTTCCCCCTTCCCTTCACAGATAGAGTGTTGGAGACAATGGCAGGACATGCTTTATACTCATTCATGGATGGATATAGCGGGTACAACCAAGTTCGAGTGAAAGAACAGGATCAGCCCAAGACTACCTTTGTCACTCAATGGGGAACATACGCCTACCGAATGATGCCCTTTGGATTATGTAATGCCCCAGCAACCTTTCAACGACTTGTAACCAAACTCTTTCAAGAGAATATCGGCAAGTTTCTTGAGGTATTTCTAGATGACTTATCTGTTTTTAATGGTAAATCGGCCTCCCATCTTGATCCGGCCATACAAAATGATCATCTACATAAGTTGAGATGGGTCTTTGATAAGTGCAGGGAAGTGCGCCTGTGTTTGAACCCTGACAAATGTTTCTTTCTCGCACTCCGAGGTGTTCTCCTTGGTCATATTGTTTCTGCTGAGGGCATGACCACGGATCCCGCAAAGGTAGAGGTGATCATCTCATTGCCCATCCCTCGTACACCCAAAGAGGTGAAGTCCTTCTTAGGGCATGTAGGATATTACCGAAGGTTCATACGTTTCTATGCCGACATTGCTATTGCACTGACAGAACTCCTACATCAAGACCGATCGTTTGTCTGGGCCACCCCACAACAACTAGCCTTTGATGATCTCAAGCATCGCCTCGTGAAGGCCCCCATCCTCCGGCAGCCCGATTGGGACGTAATTTTTCATGTCCATGTGGATGCTAGTGGGTGGGCAGTAGGTGCTATACTGGCTCAACCTAACCAGGATACTAAGATTGATTTGCCCATCTACTTCGCGAGTCGACAACTCAATGGAGCAGAACGCAATTACAGTACCACAGAAAGGGAGGGCCTCGGCATGGTTTATGCCATGACCAAGTATCGTCACTACCTCTTGGGCAACAAGTTTGTGATCATCACTGATCATCAAGCTCTTAAGTATTTATTGAATAAGCCTACTCTTGGTGGCCGGATAAGCAGATGGATTCTTCTCTTTCAAGAATTTGAATTCGACATTGTGGTGAGGGCTGAGAGACTGCATCAACCTGCAGACCACTTGTCCAGGTTACATTCCGGGGAACCAGCCAGTGGTATCACCGATGACTTACCCGATGCAGGCTTGTTCGGGATAACAGCACTACCTGATGAATGCCTATTTGCGGTGGACTGCTTCCCACCATGGTATGCCAACATAGTACACCTCTTGTCTACAGGTGGCTTTCCTCCAGGATTAACTCCAACAGAGAAACGCAAACGGATCCTTCAAGCTGCTCCTTTTAAGTTGATTGCAGGTCAATTGTACAAGCTTGGGAAGGATCAGATCTTGAGACGGTGTGTGCTTCCGCACGAGACACAATCCATTCTTAAAGAGGCACATGCTGGCATAGGTGGAGGGCATATGGCCTCAGATGCTACTGCTCGTAAGATCATGCGAGCAGGGTTCTGGTGGCCCAAGCTCTTCCGCAACTGCCATGTTCATGTGACCAGATGTGATTCATGTCAACGAGCGGGCCCCAAGCCTACGAGGCGTGAGTACCTCCCTCTCAAACCATTCACTCCGGTGCCTCCCTTCTATCGCTGGGGATTGGATTTCATTGGACCCATCTCTCCTGCCACACGCCGAGGGAACAAGTATGCTCTGCTCGCCACCGACTATGGAACCAAATGGGTCGAAGCCAAGGCAGTCAAGAACTGTACAGCCCAGGTAGTAGCCACATTTATATATGACCAGATCATCTCTCGGTTTGGTTGTCCTGTTGAGTTGATAAGTGATAGAGGGTCTCACTTCCTAAATGACACCATTGCTGCACTAGTTCACCTGCTTCAAATAGTTCACAAATTTTCATCTCCTTATTACCCACGTGCCAATGGTCTAGCTGAGAGCTCAAATCGCACAATGTGCGGGATCGTGCATCGACTTTGCCTAAACTCTCTAGCCGATTGGGACGACGTACTTCCAGCTGCTTTATTCGCCTATCGAACGGCTTACAAGGCGAGTACTGGGTATTCACCCTTCGAGCTGGTCTATGGACTGGAGGCCGTTATGCCTTATGAGTTTCATCTTGACACTCACAGGATTCTTCCAGCCAAAAATGACAACTTTGAAGCCTGCACAATGGAACGCTTGTGGGATTTGGAAGCACTGGCAGAGCATCGACGTGAAGCAGTTTTCGCTCAAGAAGTTTGGCAGAAGCGACAAAAAGCTTGGCATGACCGGAACCTCAGAAAAAGAAATTTCAAAGTCGGAGATTTAGTACTCTTGTATTCCAGTAAGTTTCTCAAACACAAACCTAAGTTTGTGAGTGGTTGGACAGGTCCATTTTTCATTGCCAAGCTTATCCCAAGTGGTGGAGTCTACTTGGCCACTTTGGAAGGCAGACTCCTACCTGCACCGGTGAATGGGTCACGCATCAAGAGGTACCATGATCAATGAGAAAACACCCTCCTAGTCCTTCTCCTTCCTGGTGACATCTTCTCCCTCTGAGTGAGGGCCACTTTCTCTTTCTACAAGGGTCCTCCTCTCTGCCCCTAGTGTCACTTTCTCTCTCTACATTGCTCCTCCTCTCTCCCCTTGGCGCCAAATTTTTCTCTCTAAATGGGTCCTTCTCTTTCCACCCGAGTGTCACTTTCTCTCTCTAAGTGAGCCCTCCATTTTTTACCCCGAGTCACTTTCTCTCTCTAAGTGAGCCCTCCATTTTTCACCCCGAGCCACTTTCTCTCTCTAAGTGAGCCCTCCATTTTTCACCCTGAGTCACTTTCTCTCTCTAAGTGAGCCCTCCATTTTTCACCCCGAGTCACTTTCTCTCTCTAAGTGAGCCCTCCATTTTTTACCCCGAGCCACTTTCTCTCTCTAAGTGAGCCCTCCATTTTTCACCCCGAGCCACTTTCTCTCTCTAAGTGTGACCACCTTTTTTCATCCCGTACCACTATCTCTCTCTAAATGACCACCCTTAAAATGTGGCCTCCCTTTTTCACTCTGTGTTACTTTCTCTCTCTAACTACGGCCTCCCCTTTTCATCCTGTTTTACAAACTCCTTCTCCTTCTACCTTCTCTCCAACTCCTACCTCTCTCTTACAAAACCCTTCTCTTTCCACCCTCTGTCCAACTTCTACCTCTCTCTTACAAAAACCTTCTCTTTCCACCCTATGTCCAACTCCTACCTCTCTCTTACAAAAACCTTCTCTTTCCACCCTATGTCCAACTCCTACCTCTCTCTTACAAGAACCTTCTCTTTCCACCCTATGTCCAACTCCTACCTCTCTCTTACAAGAACCTTCTCTTTCCACCCTATGTCCAACTCCTACCTCTCTCTTACAGAAACCTTCTCTTTCCACCCTATGTCCAACTCCTACCTCTCTCTTACAGAAACCTTCTCTTTCCACCCTATGTCCAACTTCTACCTCTCTCTTACAAAACTCTTCTCTTTCCACCCTCTGTCCAAGTTCTACCTCTCTCTTACAAACACCTTCTCTTTCCACCCTATGTCAAACCCCCTACCTCTCTCTTACAAAACCCTTCTCTTTCCACCCTCTGTCCAAATTCTACCTCTCTCTTACAAAACTCTTCTCTTTCCACCCTCTGTCCAAGTTCTACCTCTCTCTTACAAACACCTTCTCTTTCCACCCTATGTCGCACCCCCTACCTCTCTCTTACAAAACCCTTCTCTTTCCACCCTATGTCCAACTCTCCACCTCCCTCTTACAAACACCTTCTCTTTCCACCCTATGACCAAACCCCTACCTCCCTCTTACAAATACCTTCTCTTTCCACCTTTGTCACACTCATCTCTTTTTCTTCCATCTTCCATCATCCTGATGCACGTCCAACCTATTTTTGGCACTTAGCTAAATGTGGCAGATATGCTAAATTTGGCAATAAGCTAAATTTGACGAATATGCTAAAGTTAGTGGATATGCTATTTTTGGTGGATAAGGTTAAGTTTGGCGGATTTGCTTTCTGGCTTCTCTCCCCTCCATTGGTTTCTCCACCCTTGACATACCACACTCACAAGCGCGCTAGTTGGGTGGCCAACTATCCTCCTCCCAACTCTCCTCTCCTTGGCAACCAGCTCGCTCCCTCTCCACGCAGCTCCCTCTCCTCCCCTTCTCTCCCTCTACTACTCACCACCCCGCCCCTACCTGCCCCCTCCCCTCCTGCACAACAGCTCCAGCCCCCCTCTCTTCCTCTCCTCACCACCCTGCTTCTCCCCCTCCTTCCTGCGCAGCACCTCCCTCCTCTCCCTCTACCTGCCCCCTCCCCTCCTGCGCAACAGCCCCCCCCTCTCTTCCTCTCCTCACCACCCTGCTTCTCCCCCTCCTTCCTGCGCAGCACCTCCCTCCTCTCCCTCTACCTGCCCCCTCCCCTCCTGCGCAACAGCTCCAGCCCCCCTCTCTTCCTCTCCTCACCACCCTGCTTCTCCCCCTCCTTCCTGCGCAGCACCTCCCTCCTCTCCCTCTACCTGCCCCCTCCCCTCCTGCGCAACAGCCCCCCCCTCTCTTCCTCTCCTCACCACCCTGCTTCTCCCCCTCCTTCCTGCGTAGCACCTCCCTCCTCTCCCTCTACCTGCCCTCCCCCCCCTCTCCTGCGCAACAGCCCCTCCCTCCTCTCCCTCTACCTGCCCTCCCCCCTCTCCTGCGCAACAGCCCCCCCCCCTTTCTCCCTTTACCCACCACCCTGCCCCTCTCCCCCTCTCCTGGGCAACAGCCCCCCCCTTTCTCCCTCTACCCGCCACCCTGCCCCCCCCCCCCCTCTTCTGCACAGCCCCTCCCCCCCTCTCCCTCTACCTGCCTACGTCCCCCTCTCCTGCGCAGCTCTCCCCCCTTCTCCTCCCTACACCCTCTGCATCTCCCCCTCTCCCCTCCTAGCTCCAGCCCCCCTCCTCCCCCCTAGTCTACATCCGTCCTTTTACTCTCCCTCTCCACCGACACCCCTTCCTCACTCTTTTCCTCTCCATCGAAGCATGGGCCTGCACTGGTGGATCTGCTAAAGTATTCTCTCGTAGCAGATTCCGGGCTTAACCTCGACCTCAACACCTCCTCCTTCCTCGTTGCCTCTCCAGACCTCGACATCGACACCCCCTCCGTACTCTTTTCCTCTTCATACGACACCATCGTTCATGCCTACCCGTGCCTCTCGCCACAAGTACAAACCCAGATTACCCCGCGATACTTTATTCGCTGACTTCCATCGGGCTCGAGCAGGCCACACGACAGGATCGGGACCATCTTCCATGGCATCACTTGGCAAGCGCACCACTGATGAACTGGGTGCCGGGTCTACACCACAAAGCACTTCGAAACGACCTCGAGCAGTTGCAGATTCACCTCCCTCCGACAGGATCACTGTCATATCGGATGAGGAGCTATCCCCCTTTTCGAGTTCCTCTGATTCAGATCATGGAGGCTCTGACTATCTGCCCCCCACAGGTACAATCAAAACACCATCCAAGGCATCGAGTGGGCACAGCGGTCACAGTAACGGTGGCGGTGATTTGGCCCCACAAAGTACGGCTTGTGATCTTCCACCCCCAGCTTCATCCTCCTCAATCATTCGGGTGGTTTTCAAACCTTTCCTCGATCCCACACTCAAGCTGTCTAGCATCTTGTCACCTGATGAGATAGCCCGCATGTCTCTCATGGAGTTTGATGATGTCACACTTCCCCAGGTGGACGTCCAAATGTGTACTGCGTTCATTCAGTCTTATGACTTTGCAACAGACACATTCGGATTCTTGAATTCCCGTCACATGTTCACTCCTAGTCTCGTATCCACATATCTCCGTCTTCCCACACTTCCCTTTTTGCCCCCTCACACTGGCTCACCCACATTCCTGTCCTTCTTGTCTACCTGTAAAACTCATCGCAGAGGACATGAGTGCAAGAAAGTTCTCGAGGAAAACAGCCGAGAGGCACTTCTAGCGAGGTATTTGTTCACACACTTCTACTCTGCCCCAGGCCACTTCTTCATCACCAAGGCGATCCATTCTGCCTTAGACTCCATTCTCTCAGTCACTCCCTATGATTTCGCCCCACTCTTCTACTCTGCCTTTCGTAACACAGTTCGCAAGCGTCGGGGCACATATACCTGTACTTGTGGGCCCCACCTCACCTTCTTACTTCATCAGTGGAAGGCCAACCCTCCTTCCATTGTCACAAGTCGCCTCCCTTCATCATCTCTCTCCCCTTCTATCACCCCCTTTTCCACATCGTTTACTGTCACTTCTAGTGTTCCTTCTCCCGGGACTGCCTCTTCTCCTCTTTCGCTCAGGAGGACACCTCGGCGAGCGCCACCTCATGAAGTCTGCACCGGAGCTTCTTCAGAATATTCTGTTACCGGTGCCACAGCGTTACCATCAGTGACATGTCTTGTATCTCCATCAGTCGTGCCCGTGCCAGGACTTGCCTCTCCATCAGTCACACTTGTCCAGGCTTCTCCAACGATCTCCAGACTTTCCATGGGAGGGATTGCACCAGGTACACCTCCTGTTGTACCCGTGACGACGACTGTTGTACCCGGGACTTCCTCGACAGGTGTATTGTTACGCAGGACTGCAGCTGTTTCGTCTTCACCCCCTACCACTTTCACCGATGCAGTCATCACCACAGTTCAGGCGACCTCTGACCATGTTTTGGACCAGGTATTGGACCTGAATCTTAGCCTGGGACCCGACTCCCACTCCCATGGGCTTTCTCAGGAGATGTCATCCCAGGGTGTACTTCACATTTCAGCCTCCCCAGGCAGAGACAGGACTGGAGACGGGAGTGGGAGCCCCTCTCGCGGAGATACTCCATCGGCCACTTCAGCCTCAGAGGAGGTATTTGAGGGAGGGATTCTGCCCAAATCTGTGGATTGCCCACCCCTTCATGAGAATGATATGTTCACAGCTTACATGGCTGCTTCATCGGGCCCCCCTCTTTCAAATATTTCCCTGGTGGAAAAACAGAATGAAGATTACAGCCAACTACTATCTGTCCTTCACAAAAAACGCTCACCAGTATGTGGGGAAGAGGAGGATCTCACTCAAATCTTCACCATTCCCTTGCAGGACTGCCTCGCACAGAACAAAAAGCTCTCCAGGGCCCCGACATGTTTTGTGCACTTGGACAAATTGGCACCTACAGGAAACCTGTCAACCGAGGAAGAGGGAGCTCTTCCTGACATGTTTGAGGAATTGGGGGACGTCATTAATTTGGCGGACAGGATGAATTACAGCGACAGGTATGCGTGGATGAAAAGGTCCCTGCACCTTGCTCAGCGTATCATGGATGACACCTTCACACAGCTTGGGACAGCGGTCTTCAATTCCACAGGTTATGCTCATAAGCTCCTCTCTCAACAGCAACATTTAAAGTTAGAATTCGAGAGAGCTCAGGCAGCCCAGCAGCGCGCCACTAGCGTAACACTTCGACAACAGGAGGAAAGGTGGCAGAAAGAGAAGGACTCAGCAATACATGAGCGTGACATCGCTTGGAATATTCAGAAGGCTGCCCTTGAGGATCGCCTCCATAGTCACAGGCAGGAATGGGAAGCAGCAATGACATCTTTGCGCAGCCATCATGCTGCAGCCCTGGCAACTTTGCACAGCCAGTAGGTCACCGAGGTGACCAGATTTCACCAGGAGATTACCAAGTTAAAAGAGTCCTTGTCTTCCTCCGAGATTGCCAAAGAAAAATCAGAATCCAGAATGGCTGAATTGGAAAACAAGTGTTCATCCATGGAGGAAGAATTCACAGCTCTTCGGATGCAATTGGCCACCCTCCAGACTTCCCAGTCCACCTTGCAAGAGCAAAAGGATCATTACTACCGGCGATACCACCGATATAAAGACAAGTATGAAAATCTGAGAAATGTGATGGACACGCTTGAGTGTGAGGAGGAAGCACCCCATCCACAGATACCTATGCCTGCTGAGCCAGAGCAAAGGGATGCGCAAAAAGCCACAGAGCCAAATACGGAGGCAGAAGAGGAGAAGGCAGAGGAACAGGCTGCAGCTTTACCACCCTCTGTAATCTCATAGAAGAGTTGATAGATGGCTGTTGGTGTTTGAGTTTTTTTTTCTGCACTGTTAGATTTTGCCAAGCTGTTTGGCCCTCACTGTAAATATCAGTGTTTTACCTCAAGGTGTACTCAGTTTTTTCTGCAATTTTCCATGCTGTCCCTTGTAATACAGCAGTTTATTTTTCACATCTCCACTTAATACAAATCATGGATTACTCCCACGGCCAACCACATGGTCTGTACTCTTTTTCCCACTCCATCACCATATCAATGGTTTGTAAGTTCATCTTTATTTTTCTTTGACGAATCGTCCAACCTTTCTATTCACCGGGACGGTGAATGATAGTGGCGGGGGAAACTGTTACCTTATCACACGACCACCTGTCGACAGGCGTTGACCACATGACGACATCTGTTGACCACATGTTGACCATGTGTCAACACAAGTTAGCCACGCGATCACACGGGTTCATCCAGGAGTACTGTCCGAGGCTGTCAACCATAGGTCGACACATGTCAACCACAGGTCGACACATGTTAACGGTCGACACATGTTAACCACAGGTCGACACATGTCAACCACAGGTCGACACAGGTCAACCACAGGCCGACACAGGTCAACCAGGAGTACCGTGTCCAAAGTGATCTCATCAAGAGCTGCGCACATGGAGAGTGAGCTTAGCACATGGAGCAGTCAGGAGTATTTATATTACACAGTGGTTCAGTGATACAGTGGTGCAGTGGTGCGGTGAACCAGCTCACCTGCACATGGAGAATTTACACCATCGGGCTGGCGAGTCAGGGAGTCAGAAAGTCGCCGAAGCCATCAAGAGGTGCGGTGAACCAGCTCACCTGCACATGGAGAATTTATACCATCAGGCTGGCAAGTCAGGGAGTCAGGAAGTCGCCGAAGCCATCAAGAGAGCCAGCGGCGCAACGGCTATCCTCAACAGCTAAGGAGATAAGAGGATGACCAATGGGAAGAAAGAGGGGGAATTCTCAGCGAAGAAGGGACCCTCCAAGGCGGGGGATGAGGATGAAGGAGAAGGGAGAGAGAAGGGGAGGCATTCGCATTCGGCATTGGGATTCGGCATTCGAGAGGGGAGCGAAAGGGAGGAGAGTGAGGAGAGATAGAGGCTAGAGCTACGAGCTCGCCAAGGAGAGAATGTGGAGAGACTTGTGTGCACCTTTTGTCTACTATGGGGATAGACCTGTGTATTCTGCTGATTTGCGACTTGTGTATTCTTGTGACTTGCGACTTGTGACCTGGGGACACGTCCAGTGATATGTACATTGGCCAACTCGGTCACTTTCTCATCTCGCTTGTCTCTTCCGGATATGGGGATTGTTCACCAGTGTAGGATTTTCTTATTTTGCTTATGTTGTGGAGTTCACCGGTGATTGTCATTTAGCATAGTGCACTCGTACGTCGTTGTCCACTGCAGTATAGCATACGACACTCGCACACTACTGCACGGTGCGCTCTGCACGATCCATTGCATTAGAGCATTGCAAAACTCATGCTTCTCACGCCAGTGGCCTTTGGCCTCCGGTAACACTTCCGGAAGGATAGGAACCCCTTCCCCCCCAAACAAGTGGGTGTAGACCATAGTACAAAAGTATGCTCTCACACATACAAATCCACACACCCACACATACTTGAGCATCCATTTATACAAAGTCTTCGTACTGAGTTTTTGTCGGCACTCCGAGGTGAAGGGCAAACTCAGCCATGACGAAGGCTAGCACTAAAGGAGAAGGCTTTGAGGTGTCATGGCCTACATAACTTCAGCACATATAGAAGTATCAAAACTCTGCTCATTGCCGATTGATTTCAATGTCAAACACATGAATACAACTTCCAAATACAGACAGCAAACACTTGATGTAAAACCTCTCATGTTCAGGGGTCATCTACATAGGTCATTGGAGCAATACTGTCAGGGAGGCTGACAAAGAATCTATCTAACCCTCCCCTATACCCTGTACTGAATTCTCATTTTTGTTAATTCATGCATTGTGAATTAGAGGGATGAAAACTTAATCAAGCAAGGAGCACAAAGGCCTCAATGAAGAAATCAGAAAAGGTGTTCAAATCACCAATCCATTGCCAGAAGACACAAAAAAGGATAATGTAAGCTTGAGAAAGGCCAGGATCTGATAGATCTGTACCTTGAGAAACATCTCAAGCGGTGCATCAAAAACTGCATCAACCTCACTTGGATTTGGAGCAATTGTCAATCGACCGTGATCAGGTAACAAAGCCACCACTGGAGTGACTCTTAGAAGATGCTGTCAAGAACATAACAGCCTGTATTAATAATGATCAATACAAACTAATGTTCTACAAAAATAAAAATGCAAACAACATGTGCTCAAGCCTACTACCTTTGACAGAAAAGGCTCGAGGTATGTCACGATTCTGACATGCGATGGATCCAAACCAATCTCTTCACGGGCTTCTCTTAGAGCAGTGGCTGCATTATCTGCATCCTCCTTGTCTCTTTTCCCGCCGGGCAAGGCAACTTCACCTGCAAATTTTCACCATTTTTCATTCTTGTCAAGTACTGAACATGGCCACCTTTAACTTCAGTCAGACACATAACATGTTGAAAAGAAAGCAACAGGAACTTGAGATTACATGAAGCGAAAAGGAAAATATAAATTTCCCTGCATACTTGGATAAGCAAAACCTTTCCCAACAATGCCATTGAATCCTATGTTTGTTCTGAAGATTCCTTGGATTTGCCACCAGGACTTAAGCATATCCCCTCCCTTCTAGCTATTTTTCCTTGTTGCCAAGCATTTTACACCATCCAGATTTGATTTTCGGGCATTTAGACGCTACCCCAAAAATAGCAAGGACTATTATAATATCAATACAGACAATGTAGTTTTCTACCCCATTGTACTACTTCGGATTAAGCTCAACGCAAGGCTCAATGGATGAGAAACAAGTTCACCAATTCGTGTCTGACATTGAACAGCTGTTGGACATGTATCTACTCTCTACCAATGCTAAAGATGATGATCTTTTTTTAATTGGTGCTAGAAGCCCTTGCCTAGGTACAACTACATGTGTTTGAGTGCAAGAATGTAGAACACTATCAGCTGGATGTAGGGTTGCCATCTTCCCAACCGCTAACTACGCCTCTAGCCCCTTCATTGCTGCTCCCAAACACCTCACTCTCACTCTTCCAAACCCCTCTGTTGCTCCCACCCCTCTGCTGCTCTTCCCTCCCAGACACCCTGTTGCCCCCCAAGAAAACGCCTCTAAATCACCCATAAACTCCACCTATAAATATCTTCTTTGTTTCCTTTGCTGGCAAAGTTTAAACATTTCAGTTTCAATTTAAGCTCAAAAAAATAACTCTGAATTGAGGAGCATGCCCAAACTCATAAAAACAACCATAAGGCTGTTATGGGAAAATAATTCATTACTCACTTAAAGCCCTTCAGGTGTACCTTAGTTATCAAAAAGAATTCTTGAAGGAAAGAGGGATTATGCATCAATGTACAGCCCCTTATACATCTCAGCAAAAATGGTGTTGCTGAGAAGAACAAGTCTCTAATGGAAATGACTAGATGCATGATTAGAGGGAAAAGATTGCCACACAGATTTTGGTTGGAGACAACAATGAGTGCAGCGAATGTTTTGAGCAGAGGCCACACCAAGGCCTTGAAATCTGTGACTCCCTTTGAGGCTTGATATAACAGAAAACCCAAGGTGGATGACCTCAGGGTGTTTGGCTATGTAGCCTATGCACATATGCCTAGTCAGTTGAGAAGCAAGCTGGACAATAAGGCAATCAAATGCATTATTATTGGCTACAGCAGTGAGCAAGGCTTACTGTCCCTAAAATCCTCACACAAGAAGGATTTTTGTCAGTAAAAATGTGATTTTTGCAGAAAACTCAGATCAGTCCATGACTGAGTTTCATAGACAGCTGTAGACAGGCACTTGGGGAGAGAGGGGTGCTTCGTAGGAAGCTAGAACAGTCCCTAGATGGTTGTTACAGACTCTGCAGGACAGCAGATTTTTCAGCCCCTCCAATAGAACAAGGGCTCGCTCAAGAGGGACAGGTAGAGCAAACTTTGCTGATACAGCTTGGATGAGTTCAGTGTATGATATAGAAGAACCAATCGGTTTTGAGGATGCTCAAGACAATGAGATGAGGGCCATGCAGGTAGAATAGGATTCTATCATGAAGAACAATACATGGGAACTGGTGGATTCGCCCATATGGAAGAAAGCTATTGGGACAAAGTGGGCCTCAAGATTTAAAAGATGATCTGATAGTGTCATTGATAGGTACAAGGCAAGGCTAGTTGCCAAGGGCTATTCTCAGCAGAAGGGGATAGATTATGATTATACCTTTGCCCCCACTTCCAGGATGGCCACCGGGTTGTTTCGTTGGCTGCTCATTTCGGCCAGAAGGTGCATCAGTTGGATATTAAAACAGCCTTACTCCATGGGGACTTGCAGGAAGAAGTATATGTGAGTCAACCTGGTGGTTGTCAGATGCCTGGTCAGGAACATAAAGAACGCAGACTCCATGGGCTGAAACAAGCCCCAGGGGCTTATTATGAGAAAATCTTGCACGGGACTCGATTGGAGGAGCAGGACCTGGGGTTCAAAGGGATTATCAGGGTCACCTCCCCACCCATGACCCCGCAAGTGAGGACATAGGGGAGGTAGATGGAGATATACCACCTGGGCAGAGAAAGGGGCTGCCTACAGGGGCAGATCTGAGGAGAGATGCAGGGCTG
Source organism: Dipteris shenzhenensis (assembly GCF_047967505.1). Lineage (NCBI taxonomy): Eukaryota > Viridiplantae > Streptophyta > Polypodiopsida > Gleicheniales > Dipteridaceae > Dipteris > Dipteris shenzhenensis. The sequence continues at coordinate 5,389,217 of NC_141627.1, read as the reverse complement.
CCACATGGGCAGGATGCAGGCTGCCATGTGGGCAGCATGTACAGCAAGGAAGGCTGGGCCAGTGTGCACCTGCCAAGTGGCAATCATGCGAGATCAGCAGGGACAGATCAGAACTATACGCTGGAGCAGGTCTGCAGACAGCAGACTCTGCACAAAAGACAGTAGCAAGTCGGAGCGAATTTGCAGGTCGGGGCAGAGCCAAAACAAGACGCAGACTATACGGCTGCACAGACAGAAGTGTCTGCAGGAGACAGCAGCAAATCAAAGGCAGGTTGGGCCAGAGCCAGAACAGTTCACAGACTGTACAGCTGCCATGTGGCAGCCAGGCAGGAGTCATCGTGTTTGTATCTGGGCCAGTCTGTGGACTGTGTTGGCTAGTTGGCAGGGGCCAAAGCCCTGGACACTTCTATTCACTCTTTGTATGGCTGCCTAGGAGAGCAGCAAGGAGCCAGCAACCAATGTGGGTGAGCCTCACATTGCACATCATTCTGAAGCAGCAGAAAAGGCCACACAACAGGCAGTCCAGCCTGCAGATCCTCTGAAGGATGAAGAGCAGTACATTGCAGGGTCAGAGGAATCAAGGATCTGGAGCAAATAGTGCCTCACAATTGCCTGTCCAAAGGAGCGGCAAGTAGGACTGTTTGCAGGCATCACTACGCAGCCTCTAGGAGAGCACACAGGCTGACAGTGTCTTAAAGGTGCCGCAAGGAGGTAGGAGAACATTTTTGTAGGGACAGGAGTCCACATCTAGGCAGCACCTTGCTGCGAAATGGTGGCACACAGTGCACACCTTTGCACAAGGTTTTGTCCATCTTTGGATCAATATATACTGTTTCTACTCTCATGAGCATAGTTCAATAGCTCTCTCTCTGAGCACCAATTCATGACCGTGGTCTCTCTCTCTGCCTGCTCACGCTGCTCCTGCCCGCTCTGCTCACGCTGCTCCTACCCTGCCTGCTGCTCCTACCCCGCCCGCTGGCGCTGCCCCTCCCGCTCCGCCCCTGCTCGCTGCCCCTCCACCCCGTTCCGCTCCAGCTCCCCCCCAGCTCCGCCCTGTCCTTCGCGCAGCCAGCTCCTCCACCTGCTCCTCCGCCCGCTGGCGCTGCTGCTGCTGCTCCCGCTGCCGCTCCTGCTGCACCTCCCACTGCTGCTGTGCGCTGCCCCTCCCGCTGGCAGCCTCCCTCCACCTAGGCTCCTTGCCTAGGCCTAGGCCTTCCGCCCCTCTCCGCCTCAGCCTCCTTGCTCCCTCTCCGCCTCAGCCCGCTCTCCATCTAGGCTCCCCGCCCCTCCCTCTTGCGCCGCCTCAGCCTCCCCACCTCCGGCTGCCTCTCCACCTCGCCACCTCCGACTACACCCCCTCGCCCTGGGCGTGCCTCCCGCCATGGGGGGGAAGCCGGTGCTCCCGGGGCACTAAGACCTGCAGCAAAGAAGACACAAATCAGTCCAAGAGAAATGGAGGACTAAGCCAAGAAAGACCACAACAACAACAAAAAAAAGCAAACGACACCGCTGAAACTTGAGGATGTGAACACACGTCACAACCAAAGTGGACCGGGGTAGACAGCAAAGCAAAGGCAGGACCCACCTCAGCCTCAGCTTCAGCCTTTATCTCTACTTTGACTTCAGCCCCCGCTTCAGTTTCAGTTTCAGTTTCAGTTTCAGTTCCAGCCTCAGCTCCCTCTATCTCTACTTCGACTTCAGCCCCCACTTCAATCTCAGCTCTAGTTCCAGTCTCAACTCCCTCTACATCCTCACTTTCGACTTCAGCTTACACTTCAGCACTAGTTTCAGCTACAGCCCCACATCCCCAGCTACATCTACAGCCCCACTATCAATGACATACTTATGCCCGTGGCACCGGTTGTTTCCTTCCCTTCCTCTCCTGTTACAGCTCTCGCACCACTTATGACACCTACTTCAGAGGTGTCATACACTACTCCGCATTACACTTCACTATCCCCTCTCCCTCTCAGTCAGCCCACACTCCCACATCCCATTGGGACTGCCTCATCCATTCCACTGTCATCTCCATACCTCACCCAGTTCACCCAATCATCGTCCAGCTTCTGGACTCAGCCCCACACTTTCATGCCATAGCCATCACAGTTTCAGCTAGGACACGGGTGGGCTGATACACCAAAGGCCTAGGAGACCTTGCTCATGGAGATACATAGTTTCCGTAAGCGCGAGATGGAGCTGACTCAATTCGCACAGGAGCAGGTCCGCTTCAACCAGGAGCAGAGCCGCATCATACAGGAGCAGGCTGGTCTCATTCAAGGACTCAAACAAGATATCCTGCAACTCCGGCAGGAGGTCACAGCCATACACACAGTCCCAAGGAGTACCCCGGTTGTCGAGGCACAGATTGCGAGCATGCAATCTGCTATTGAGGAGACATCCAGATGGGTTGGCGTGGCCAAACGGGAACCCGCAAGGGTAACCGTTTCAGCTATTCTCATCGAGCAACAACAGAGAGCTAGTAAGCTCTCAACATCAGAGTACGTGGGATCCCATGAACTGAGCCTACACCGATGGCAACTGCGACTGCTTTCATCCACTACTCTAGGTGTGGCTGAGCACAGGATAGAGAGGGCATGGCAGGTGGGGAGAGACCCCAACCGAGAGCAACCCCTGATCATACGGTTCCATGACACTCAGGCATGACTTTCAGCTCTACGACGCAAGTCAGTCCTTCAAGATCAGCCAACGATCTCCATGGATGGGGACCTCACCCCTCTACAGAATGAGGAGAAACGCTCTTTGCTACAGCAGCGGGATCAGGCCCGGAAGGAGGGGAAGTGGGCACTGGTATGAGAGGGACGACTTCTTACAGGCCCCCATAGGGCACCTGCCCCCTCCCCTACATAGGGAAGCAGGGTCTATGAGATTCAGATATCCGAGACCCTATCCTGCACCATTTGGAACTATAATGGTACCCTTATGGTCAGAACCAGGGAACTTCTCGGAATCCTATACAGGTCACGACAGTCTTTTATACAAAGACACATCAAAGTCCAGAGCGCCCACTTCCAGTAGTCAGCGGATATACATGGGAGTCTGCCTACAGAGATGAGACGAGGGATACACCGGGAGTTCAAGGTTCAAGTGGAGTTGCAGTCCTTTTCAGATAAACACTTTTGGGGACCATTTCAGTAGAGCAGAGAGATGCACATTCCACCTTTCTTTGGATCCGAATTGGGCACATGGACAACCGGGATCTATTTGTTGCTGTTTGCTACTTTCCCCTTGAGACCTCCCACTTTGCCAGAGATATCCGAGATGAGGATGAGACATCTCCATTTGCTGCTCTTTATCAGTCCATCATTGACTTCTCTAGCAGCGGAGAACTCCTCCTAGTGGGGGACTTCAACGCGAGGACACGCGCCCGTCAGGTACCACTCCTCGTCTTTAGGGATGATTCCACTCTACTGCAAGACAGTGACCTTGAGGAGGCAGGTATGCTGCGGGTTTTGACTGACAGATGAGGTCCATTCACATCTTAAGGGCAAGCCCTATTAGACCTCGGCAGGATGCTTGATCTCATTATCTATAATGGTCTTGACAGATGGCCCACCTCAGGCGGTTTCACGTGCTTTCCACATGGGGGAGGCTCCAGCGGCGTTGATTACATCATGGGATCCCCTGCCTTCACATATCGCATCACTGACTTCACTGTAGCCCCTCTCCATCCAGGGGCTGATCATACCTATCTTTTCTTTAGCATCTCCACTCCCCTTCGCATAGCACCTTCCACCCCACTGAGTTCTTACTCCACCTACTACGATATACGCTTTGACCGTGATCACTCACCTACTTACTCTGGCCGTCTATACATACTTCTCGCTTATATTGACTTCATACCCCTTTTAGAGGATCGTGCTGCCCTGGTCACCCGCTCACTACTACACGAGGCTGCCCTTCACGCTTTCCCCCACACCACCCGCTCCACCCGCCTACCACCCCCTCGGACTATACCCTGTAATAGCTGGTACGGTAATGAGTGTAAGGCTTTACACCGTTAGCTCAGATTCGAAAATAAAAACAGTCTTCCGAGTGTACCAAATACGCCACGCGAGTACTGTTGACTGGTACAGAGGAAGAAACTAGACTTCGTTTGTCGGAACGAGGAGGAGCTACTAAACATTTTGTTTAGTAACAACTCTAAGGACTTCTGGCGGAGATTTCTAGAAGGACGGTCCCCCTCACCACTCACTGACATTTAGATCTGGTTTGACTATGCACGCACACTTTATGACATCCCAAATCAGCCAGTCCCTAACCTCTCACACATGCCACGCCCCACATCCTGCACCCTCTTCACTACAGGAGGGGTAAAGGATGCCGTAATGAAACTTCATAATGGCATATGGGATTAACCTCCTAGCCCCGATCTTAGCAAAGCTCTTTAATGAAGCTGTTTGTTTGGGGTTTCCACGCACCTGGACCATTAACTCTATCTCACCCATCCACAAGGCAGGGGATCCCATGAGCCCGGAGAACTATAGGACCATTATGATTGGAGATGTCATGTCCAAGGTTTATGCATCAGTACTTGATTCCCAAGTTAGCAGATTTGCAGAGTATCGAGGACTTAGAGCAGCACAACAGGCTGGATTCCGGCATGATCATGGAACCATGGACCACATTCTCACACTCAGATGTATCATCGAGGAGGCGAGGGCATGGAAGCAAAGGGTTTATTATTACTTTGTGGATTTCAGCAAGGCATTTGGCACGGTTCCGAGAGCCCACCTCATACGCCGAAAACAAGACTTGGGTTATGACCAGGAGATCATTTGAGCTATCATGGCACTTTACGAGAGAGTTTCAGGCAGAATCCAGGCAGGATCCGGGTGGACAGACGAGATCATGAGCACGTCAAACAAGGGTGTTCTTTATCGCCTACCTTGTTTGGCCTCTACATTGACGAGCTCGAGACAGTGATGCAGACACAAGGGGGGGTAGGTTGCTCTCTTGCGGGCACGCTGATCTGGATATTGCTCTACACAAATGACGTGGCTCTCTTGTCTTCCTCAGCAAAGGGGCTCTAGAGACACCTTGACGCACTACAGTACTTTTGTGAGTCTCATGATTTGAAGGTCAACCTGGGTAAAACCAAGGTCATGATCTTCAATACATCTCAAGCCATCATGTGCCAAGAGTAGTTCACATTTGATGGGTCACCTGTTGAAGTAGTTTCATCATACACTTATCTTGGGGTTATCTTTTCTGGAGCCATCTTCACTATGAGACCCGCGATGCAAGCACGCCATTTTGACTCCCTGGTTCGCCCAGCGGGGATGTACGGCAGTCCATGTTGGGGGCTAGACTTGTCAGATACAGAGTGGGCTAGTGTGGAGCGGCAACAGGTTCTCATGTTATCACGGATGATTCGTGGTAAGCCATCCGTTCCTCACCAGATCATTCACGCTGAGTTTGGGTCACCCCCTTTACAACTAGATGTTGCATTTCAAGTCATCACGTATCTGTACCGAGTCAAGGAGTATGGGGATTACACCTCTGGGCGTAGCAGGCTACCATGGATAGCTTTGTCCTCTTCTATGGCACTTGCAGTAGAAGGGGACCAGAGGTGCTGGTATGCACGCACAGAGAGATGGTTTGAGCGACTGGGGCTCCACATGGATAGACTACCTCCCTTCCAGTACAGCATGGATGCTCCGTTTTCTCCCCTCCTATTACACGAGGTCAACCAGGTTATCTGTGAGGATCTATTACAGCTATGCATATTTCGGACCTGGTTGGGACCGAGTGAACTCCCAGTGAAGCTTAGCTTCTACAAAGATCACTTCTTACATATCACAGCGGAGGGTTTCATTGACCCACCAGGATACACGCAGATTCACCTACCCCACTTGCTGAGGATCTCTCTTTGGCAGTTCCGGGTCTCTTCACACAAACTTCGTATCGAGAGCGGGAGAGCATAGCGACTACCCAGGGAGAGGCGCATGTGCACACTATGTGACATGCAGGAGGTTGAGACAAAGGAGCATTTCATCTTCAGGTGTCCTGTTTACTATGAGATCCGAGGGCATTTCTACTGCCTCTTCACAGATAGCTATGGGATTTTGACCCGTTTCCTCTCCTACCCAGACCAGCGGTGTTTGACAGGTTTCATTCATGAGGTACTTAGACACCGCAAGAGGATACTCCGAGCACAGAGATAGGAGCAGACTTCTTCCTCGGCTGATCTTTCTCAGAGCTCTATCACAAAGTTCTTTCAGCCAGATCACATGGACCCCCCACGAGACGAGGCCTCGACATGACCGAGACTCGAAGCCTGTGACCCGACAGCTCAGACAGAGGGTTGACACACAGATCACACTCGGGGACATCCCCTCCTTATTTAGAGTCAGAGCCCGACCGACGGGGGTCACAGTAGCCCTGATTAGACGCAGAGCTATGACTAGGAGACATGCCAGGACTGCACCTTCGAGTAGCCGACAACACTCTATTGCCGACTTCATGCCTCCATTGCCTCATCCATCCTAATGTCCTGCTGATGATGATGATGATGATGTTGATGATGATGATGCTGAGATTGATATATAATCGACCATTGACATGACTATGTTATACTTAAGACTCAGTACTGCCATTCTGCATTTTTTGCATTTTGCATTGGTGTGGATGCTTGTTTAGTAGCTCCACCACCATAGCTTGTTTGTATCAAGTTATTCACAATCTCATAGACCCATCGGTCTTCCGAAGACTTTAATAAACTTTCTTTTTTCTTTCTTTCTCTGCATCTCTCTGCTACCCCCACTCTGCTGCCCCCGCCCGACCTGCAGCCCTTCCGCCTCAACCTACAGCCCCTCCACTTGGCTGCAGCTCCCCGCCTGCTGCAGCTCCCCGCCCACAGCAACCCCCTTCAGTCCCCCTCTGTCGGGCTCTCCTACTCCCCGCCATCGCCTCCTCATCGGCTGACCCCCCCCACCCCCCCCTCCTAGCGTCTCCCCCAACCTCTTGCCTCGAATTCCCCCTCTCCCCTAGCCTCTTACTTCCTCTTTGTTTTCAGCCCCCAGGACTAGGTGTGCCTCCCGCCATGGGGGGGGGCTCATGCTCCCGCTCCGGCTCCTGCACTAAGACCTGCACCAAACACAGGATCAATCAAAAGAAATGGGGAAAGGTGGCAAAGATACAGATAAAGTCACCAAGAAAGACAACAACAAAAACAAGAAACAAACGCAACTGAAACTCGAGGATGGGAACGCACGTTACAACCGAAGTGGACTCGGAGTTGACAGCAAAGCAAAGGTGGGGTCCACCTCAGCCTCAGCTTCAGCTTCAACTTCAGTCTCAGCCCCTGCTACATCCTCATCTTCAGCTTCAGCGGCAGCCTCAGTTTCAGCTTCAGCATCAGCCTCAGTTTCAGTTATGCATGCTCAGAGAGATGGTTTGAGGGACTGGGACTCCACATGGACAGACCACCTCCCTTCCAGTACAGCATGGATGCTCCGTTTTCTCCCCTCCTATCACACGAGGTCAACCAGGTTATCTATGAGGATCTATTACAGCTACACACATTCCGGACCTAGCTGGGACAGAGTGATCTTTGAGTGAAGCTTAGCTTCTACAAAGATCACTTCTTACATATTGCAGCGGAGGGTTTCATTGACCCACCAGGGTACACGCAGATTTACTTACCCCACTCACTAAGGATCTCTCTTGGGCAGTTCCGGGTCTCTTCACATAGACTTCATATCAAGAGCGGTAGAGCAGAGCGACTACCCAAGGAGAGGCGCATATGTACTTTTTGTGACATGCAGGAGGTTGAGACAAAGAAGCACTTCATCTTCAGGTGTCCTATTTACTATGAGATCCGAGGGCGTTTCTGCTGCCTCTACAGAGACAGCTATGGGATTTTGGCCCGATTCATCTCCTACCCAGACCAACAATGTTTGGCAGGTTTCGTTCATGAGGTACTCAGACACCGCGAGAGAATACTTCGAGCACGGAGACAGAAGTAGACTTTTTCCTTGGCTGATCCCTCTCAGAGCTCTATCACGGAGTTTTTCCAGCCAGATCACATGGACACCCACGGGACGAGGCCTCGACATGACCGTGACCCGAAAGCCTATGACCCAATAGCTCAGACAGGGGGTTGACACACAAATCACACTTGGCGACATCCCCTCCCTGTTTAGAGTCGGGTCCTGCCCGACGGGGGTCACAGTAGCCCTGGTTAGACGCAGAGCTATGACCAGGAGACATGCCAGGGCTGCACCTTTGGTGGTCGACAGCAATCTATCGCCAATTTCATGCCCCCATTGCCTCATCCACCCTGATGTCCTGATGGTGATGATGATGATGATGATGAGATAGTCGACTACCGACATGACTATGTTGTACTTAGGATTTAGTACTGACATTTTGCATTTTTTGCATTTGCATTGGTGTGAATGCTTGTTTAGTAGCTCCATTGGTCTTCCAAAGACTTGAATAAACTTTGTTTCTTTCTTTCTTTCTCCCTATGTTATTTGCATACATTAAGGAACGACGTGAGATTTGAGTTATCAATGTGTGGTTTCTGGGCAGACATTTTCATTATTCTTCCGGTGCAGGGAGTGTTGGCTGTAGCAAGCAACCTCCACCTCTGTTTTCCAACATTGGATACACCAAAGTCCATATCCATAACGAAACAATAATCAAACACATTGCTTAAACCTGTTTTGGTAGCACCGAAAGCGAGTATCGGATGAAAAGGGCCAATGCAGGATCCTATTTGATATCCATTTGATTCAGGCTGTTAAGGGCGAACTGTCCAAGTTATTGTTGTACTCAGAACTTAGAAGACACACATCCCCCAAAAGGTATTAGCCCCGTGCAACCTAAAGTGCATCTGCTGACCCATTGCTCTAAATACACATGCCATATTGACCACAGCTGAGCACCATTAAGCAACTCATCTACCATAATCCTCAAATACCACTAACCAAGATGACCCAGACCAGTGGAGAGGAAGAGCGCACACAGTTTCCTCAACACCAAGACCCTGCAGAAAGCTAGGCTTGCAGCCACAGAAAGTGACCATTACTTAATAGTTACCATTGCCAATGACAACACATGATTAGCAGGCTATGTTGCTAAAATGCAGAAATCCAACTCTCCCATGACTATGATTTTAGGAGATATCTTTGCCTTGGACATTGATATGGGATGCGATTGGATGAAATCTCTTGGGGAATTTAGTGTCAAGACTCTCTGTGCACACAAAGGCAAAGTAGTGGTGTTGCAAGGTGTGACAACCCCAAGAATGCAATTTGTTGTAGCTCCTTTACCAGGAGGTTTTATGGGAAAATTATCATCTGGCTGAAAATCTTATTGTGGGAACTGTGCCTTGTATAGAAAGGTTCGATTGGCAAAGTTGCTAAATGGGCTTGTCATTCCAATTTTAATATTCACATTATGTGCAACTTGCTGGAGTTGTGTGGAAAAAAGTCCAAAAGCATGCAGCCATTGAATAGTAATTTTGTTACAGATTTCGTTACAGCATCTTGGGCATCAATAAGTTCATGCCTCACCTTCAAGAAAGAACGGGTAACTGTTAGACTGACTGATCGGATCTTCGTTAGCGGTATTCAAGGATTATGGCAGAGACAAGTTGCTCAATGGTGCTCCGTTGTCTCCTGTTAGAAAAGGACCAACAGAGGGTACGCACAGCAGAAGACTGATAGAATAGCCCACCAGCTCACACAGTGTGGTGTGGGGTGTGGAATCACAAACTTCTTAAACTTACATACATAGGATAGATGTGCAGACTCATCAATAGACAATGAACCAGCCAGATATAGAAGACACCAAAATAATATATTTCCGTCCAAAGCTATGGACACAATACAAAAGAGATACCCACCAATGGTGTGGTCCTCTGATCGTACCACAAGGTCCTTCTCCTATCGCCGGTTATCTCTAGACCCAAGACCGCGTGCTCCACCTCGAGCGTATGTAGACTCTCTGTCCAGATCTCAGCACCCTGCTACCCTGGTAGGCAGCCTAGGGTTCAGCCTTGTGAGCTAAGTCTGCAGCAGCACCTCCAGCACTCCTTTAACTCCTGGTTGTAGGCCAAAGGATGAGGGTAAGCTGCTCCCATCTGCTCCTCTGATGGCTGAACTGCTGGATGTTAAGAATGAGGCTGGATGCCTCCTTTTATAGGCCCAAAGGCCCCCTTGAAGTACCTGACTGGCCTGCCCTAATATAGCCACTGGCCTGCCCTAATATAGCCAAGCAGTCTGCCATAAAACCGACCCCCCAGGCCCCTCTTTATTGGGCTGTAGGCACATCTCTAGGGCTGTGTGCTCCCTACCTTGAAGTGGAGGCCCAGCCCCCCCTTGCTTTTGTGTGCCAACCCCCTCCCACTCCCCTCTATGCATGGGGCTGTGGGCTGGCCTATGTGGCCCACCCACTGCAGCCCCTCCCTTCCCTGCAACTCCTGTGCTGCTGCCAGGCCACCTTCAGGACCTTCTTGCAGATCGTATCCCTGCCCATAGATCCGCCATGCTGCTGTACTGCTTGCATCCCTGCCTGTAGACAGCCGCCATGTTTTGCGCCTCTGCCAGGCTCTTGTGCTGCCCCGCCACCTGCTGTAGGGCACACATCTACCCACATTCCTTGCCTCCTGGGTTCATAGCTTTCTCTTCTTTGATGTGAGGTGCTCCCCATGTGGCAGCCCCCTCTCTTTCTTTTGTCTTGGGCACATCATGCCCTAGTAGGTCTCCCTCCCCCACGCTCTCCTCATATGGAGGCTTACCTCTCACCAACACATATCAACCCAATGCCAACACATCGATGACCATGCTCCAGTAACCCCCTGGTCGTAGTCCTCTAACACATTTCGGTGTGAAATTTTTTTCCTAGCTTTTCATCCAATGGCTCTTGCTCCTCTGACTCTGGTTTCGCTTGCGCACACCATCCTGTAACACAGGTCCATCTCTAGTAGCACCTCCTGGCACCACCACCTTCAGTCACGTTCCCGCCTTCGAACTCAAGCAATCGAGATGCCACGATCTTCTAGTTGTCCCCCTTGTAATGAGTGAACAACCTGGAGTCTTCCAGGCACCATGCTCTGAGGGTCTGTTTCAACCCGTCCTTTCTTTGGCAAGGTCCACAACAAATGAATATCTCCAAATAACTTGGACCACGAACTCTCACTGAGTTCTCAAGCAGGTACTCTTCTGGCTTCAGTACACCTTGTCCATCACCTTCTAGCAATCTGTGTCCGAGATTTGAAGAAGCACCCTCACTTCCCCTTCTACCTTCGAATAAGGCCAATTCCTTCCAATCTCGCATTACCTGAGACAAATGAAGGGCAGATTCTCTCCACAACATGCTATAAAGGCTCAAATGAAGAACATAAAGTACATACCAGATCGTCGTACTGCCAGTGTGCTTGCTCTGAAAGCAAACCATGCACCTCATCAAGGCACATACCAATACCCTGTGTAATCCTGGACTACCCCCTTCTAAAGTACAGCATCCATCTGAACATGAAACCCCAGGGCACTCCATGGAATCCACCCTCGTGTCAGTATCAACAGCCACGCACCTAGAAGATACCAAGCACTCCATGCTGTCCTTCACCTTCACAAAGGTCTCTGACTCCTCGTCGACCCACATCTCAATGTCAGACATCATCACTGTGGTTTCTAGGTCAGCATATCTGACCTCAGTAACACACAGAGATGTCACCAAGAACAACTCTTCAATTACCACACTTGCTTTGGCTTTTATATCACCCTCTGAATCTGAGTCGGACTCCTTCCTATTTTTCTGATCCGCCTTCTTCTTTCTGTAGTCCTTCACAAAGTGACATGGCGTGTCACAGTAGAAGCACTTCTTCTTCTGCTTCCTCTTGGAAGTGTCCTTGTCGTCAAAGTCACCTTTCTTGGACTTGCCACTGTTAGCCTTGCCCTTACATTTGCCACCGTAATCCTTCGCCAGCAACGCCTTGTCATCTTTGTCATTGTTATAGAGCTTCTCCCTAGCTTCTTCCTGTCACAGTAATGGACCCAACTCCTCAAAAGTCAAAGGTTTGGTCCTCTGTCCTCCTGTCACAGTCGTAACAAAGCTTTTGAAGCTCCGAGGTAGCCTTCTCAATACCATCAAGGCCAAATGGCACGAGTCCAACTTCTGACCAACTGATGCCAGTTGGTCCCTCACCACCTTGACCTTTGTCAAGCGGCCATGTACCGAATCTCCCTCGTCCATATCAAGGTTGTAGAGCTGATGCTGAAGAAGCAAGATCCGGGATGTGTTGTCTGTCTCATACAAATCCTTCAGAATGACCCACACGTCTACTGACGTCTCAACCTTTTACACTAAAATCTGTTTGCTCCTAAACTGTTACGTCGATTCACGGGTGCAGGCACATTCAATAACCTCCCAGCCAACCTCGGTGGTAGCAAGCTGTCAAAAATTCAAATCAGATTACGTGAAAGCTCTTTTTGCTTGCTTATGCCCAACGAGTCCCAAAACTCCCTAGATGGATCTAGTATGCCACATGTCTACAAATTAGGGTCCTTCCTTAATGCATCATTTACCCCTCTCTTGGGATATCTATGAAACCATTTGCCCCTAGGCACATTTAATGCATTTAGGTCCCTTAGCCTTAGATCCACCTAGTCTAGTGCCATGTCACCCTCACCAAGGACCTTGACCTTTATTCCTTTTTGATCATTTATATGAAGCCCAAACAAATATAGTACAAACATTGATCCTTTAAAGGAAAATGTCGACTGACCCTTCCTAGTCATGTTACCTCGACTTGATCGTAACATTCCTTTTCTCTTCAAGCATCAGCGTCCTCGATGATGAAGTCTGAGAACGCTCTCCGTAACTGGTATACGGACTCCCAGGTAGCTTCTGATAGAGGTAGACCATGCCATGCAACCAACACCGTGGGTATCTTCCGATTGCGCACTTGCATTGTTCCTCGGTCCAGGATTCTGTTGGTTTGCGTCTTGCATTATCCTCTATCTCCTCAAACAAAACAACACCCTCGATTAGTGAGTCACCTGTATGCAAAATTTTCTTTAAACAAGAAACATGAAACACTGGGTACACCTTACAACCCTATGGCAATTTTAATTTATAGGCTACCTTGCCTATTCTTTTTAGAATTAACCATGGCCCACAATATCGAGGTGATAACTTAGCACACTCTCCTGCAGTCAAAGACTTAGAGTGCGAAGGAACTCTGAGAAAAACTTTTTCTCCTTCCTTAAATTCTCTAGCAGATCGGTTTTCATCCGCATACGTCTTAGCTCTATCCATAGCTTGGCGGATGTTAGCTCTCGCAAGTGCTAGCATCTCCTGCATCTGAACCACAAAGTTCGCGGCACTAGACACTTTCTGAGGTATTCCAACTATAGTTGGATTCGTTGGCCTATAACCATAGTTCAGCTCAAACGGACTGAACCCTGTAGAGGAATGTTTTCTATCATTGTAGGCAAATTCTAACAATGGCAACCACTTGTCCCATGTATGTTGCCTCAATGACACATATGCTCTAAGCATATCCTCTGAAATTTGGTTGATTCTTTCCATCTGACCATCCGTTTCTAGATGATCCCCACTACTCATTCCCAACTCAGTCCTTAGTGTCTCAAATACCGCAGTCCAAAAATGACCGGTAAATTTGACATCCCTGTCTGACACTATGGATTAGGGTAATCCATGCAAACGAAATATATGTCTAATAAACAAATCCGCCACTTGCGGGACACTAACAGATTCTCTAGTTGGAATGAAGTGAGCCATCTTGGTAAGACGATCAACCACCACAAGGATAGAATCATATCCACCTTGTGTCATAGGCAGACCTACAATAAAGTCCATGGAAATGCTCTCCCACTTACCTAGTGGTATCTCCAAGGGCTGTAAAAGTCCAGGTGGCTTCACCCACTCTAGCTTACTTACCTAACAGGAAAAACAATGTGTCACATATTCATGAATATGCTTTTTCATCTTTGGCCAAAAGAAATCTCGCTTCACGAGATCATATGTCTTCTTGACTCCTAGATGTCTCGCACATGGGTTATCATGGCATTGTTGAATGACTCTCTACCTGAGATCATTCTGATTAGGTACTACTACCTTGCCATTTCTTTTCAGCATACCATCCCTTATGGCATATCTTGCATAAGTTTGGCCTTTTCTGGATGCCAGGACATCCTTTTCCCCGGGTTTGAACACATGAGCCTTAGGCCAAAGGCTCTGGACGAACTCGTCCACCTTTTGAGTTTCTCTAATCTCAGTCATTAGAGCACTCTCTAATACCGTGAAACTCATATTATGCATAATGCGTGACAACGCATCAGCAACTTTATTATCCTTCTCTCTTCGGTACCGAATCGTCAAATTAAACTCCTGCATGAGTTATGCCCACCTAGCTGGGCGGCCTCTCAAGTCAGGTTGTTTACTAAAACGTTTCAGAGTATCGTGATCAACATCAACATAAAACTCTGACCCATACAAATAATGTCTCCATGTTTTCAGAGCATGGACAACAGCATACAACTCTAATTCATGAGTTGGCCAATTTTGTTGAGAGGGAGAAAGCTTCTTGCTTTTAAAAGCTACTGGCCTTCCCTCTTGGAGGAGAACTGCTCCTACCGCAATGCCACTTGCATCGGTTTCAAGGAAAAACCGTTTCTAGGTATCAACTTTTTTTAACACCGGTCCTGAGACCACAGCTTGTTTTATGGTGTTAAAACTTTCCTGTTGCTTTTGCCCCCATATAAAAGGTACTTTATCTGAGGTCAGATCAGTCAATGGCGATACTATTTCGGAATATCCTTTGATATGCCTTCGATAAAATTGGACAAATCCCAAGAATGATTGCAAAGCGGTCAAACTCTGAGGGATTGGCCAAGTCAGTATCACAGCCACTTTCTTTGGATCCATTTCTACCTCCTCAGGAATAATTATGAATCCTAAATATTCAAGTCTTACCATACACAGTATAGTTTTCTTTTTATTTACATAAACACTGGCTTTCCTCAAAGTACTAAACACTATTCTTAAGTATTCATGATGCTCAGTAATCCTTTTACTGAATACCAGAATATCGTCAATAAAATGTACTACAAACTTTCCGATATACGGACGTAGTAAATCGTTCATAAGCATGACGAATGTAGCTAGAGCATTGGTAAGTCCAAAGGGCATTACCAAAAACTCATAATGTCCAAACCTGCTTCTAAAAGCAGTTTTATGCACATCCTCTGCTCTAATACAGATTTGATGGTAGCCACACTTAAGATCTCTCTTACTGAAAATTACGGCCCCATGTAATGCATCTAGCAAATCATCGATCCGAGCCATCGGATACCTGTGCTTAATAGTGATATTATTCAATGCTCTGTAATCTATACAGAGACGAAAAGTATCATCTTTCTTCTTCTTTAATATCACTGGCGAAGCAAAAGGTGAGAAACTTGGTTGAATCTGCCCCAACTTAAGGTATTCTTCTAGTTGTCTTCGCACCTTCTCTTCTTCGGTAAAACTCAATCTATAGGGAGGTCTATTTCAATTTTACAGGTTCTGCCCCCGAGATTAGTTCAATCTTATGCTAAACATTCCGCTCTGGAGGTAACCCATAAGGTAGCTCATCCCTAAAACGATCAGAGAACTCCTTTGCTATTTGATCAGCTAGCTTGGCCATCTCTTCATTTTGGGCAACATCAGTGCTAGCCGAAGAATCATCAACCGGCTCTACCGATGCTATACAAAGAAACAAAACTCTTCTTGAGCTTTTCGAATTTCGATCATGGAAACCAACGGTCCTTGAGGTATATCCTTTTTACCTCGTAAGACATACAGCACATCATTCATCTCGAATTGATAAATGTGCTTTTTTCAATCTATGGCTGGATTCTTCATAGAATGCCAAGCCTTACCCAGGGCTATGTCTGCATGAGCAAGCTTAGTCATTTCAAAATCAAGCTTCTCAACATAGTCCTGAATTCGAAGCTCCAACTGGGTAACCCTTTGATTCCATACTTCAGTTGAACTTCCGTCTGCCATCCTGACTGTATGTGCATAGTCAGATAGGCTGGTCTTTAGTTTCAGCCTCTTTACAAGCTTGGTGCGTCGACGCTGAGTCAAACAACACAATGACCTCATGATTAGCTACTTGCCCTTTCATCTTAATTAACTCCATATCATTAAAGGCTGTATACCCCGTTGCTGCGGGCTTTGACAGGATATTATCAGGTGCACTAGTTACTAACTTAGCAACAGACACACATAACAAAAAAGATACTAACCTTTGAGAAGATCCCGCTAGCTGAATCAACATCTGTTCTGCTCTGGGACTTCCCTCCATTTCCACCTCGCATTCTAAGACCACCATCTCAGCCATCCGACGATCTTTATTTCGTGGACAATCTTTCCACTGATGAGGCTGAAGGCATCCAAAACACGAGCCTTCTCCCCTCACTTTTTCCCTTTGCTCTGGGTTCAAAGAAGACTTCGACCAAGCCCGGGCTGCCATTGGTGTTACTTTTCTTTTCATTCCAATGGTGGTACTTGATTTAGGAGTCTCAACTGGTTTCACCTGCTTGGCTTGACCACTAGGCTGTGAGGCACTCCCTTTGCTAATCCACTTCTTCTTAAACCCAGTTTTCTTCGAGTATCCATACTGAGTCCCAACCTGCACAAACCCACTTGGTCTGTTCCCTTTTGCATCCCCATAGTTCAGGGCTATGGCAATTGCTTCATCTAGCGTGTTCGCATACTTAGCCCGAACTTCCATCTTAATTCGATCATTCAATCCAAAGATAAAATCTTTTACTTGGATTGACTGATGTAGGGGTTCATCAACCTTCATTACACTTTCTCTGAACTTATCAGTGTATTCCGCCACTGATAAATTTCTCTAACGAAGGTTTCGATACTGATCCCAAGCTCGGGATGCTTCCTCAGGAGGTAGGAAGTGTTTTCTAAATTCCTTTTTAAACCCCTCCCAAGTAGTGGATGCTACTTCATCTTTCTATTGTTTTATCCACCACCTATCCGCTGCCTCATTAAACATATGGGTGGCCTCATGGATTTTCTTCATATCATTCCTGATTTCACAAATGGCGAAGGCCTCGTCCCATTGGTGTAACCAGGTCTCAATGATATCGGAACTACGGTCAGACATCCGACCAGAATACTTTTCTGGCCTGTATTTGGCAATATTAGGCAACTTAGCCCTCCTAGGCTCGACCGTACGAACACTGGACTCCGGTTCCATCGGAGATTTACCTTTCTCCTCACGAGATGGTCTGGCAGACATACTATGCACCATTTTCTTGAGCTCAGACTGCCCTACATTTGTTTGTAACTGCTGCGCTAAAATCTGTTGCAAGGCATCCTCTAACATTGCAATTCTGCCAGACAGTGTATGACCTGCTGGGCACGACACCTGCACGGTCGGCCGGACTCCGGACTCTACGGGATCCATCCTAGAAGCTTCTTCTACGTCCATTTAGGTCAATGGGTGTGTGTTTTTTTTTTTTTTCAAATTAAAACACCACTTGAAACTGTAATTACAAATCACAAGTCCAACTTCCAAATTTATAGCTGACAAAGCATATATCACACTGTAACCAAAATCACTTTTCCCTGTACTAGGGAAAACTCCTGCAATCCAAACTGACTCAAACACGGAGGCAAATAAACAAGCATATACTCCAACAAAGCTTAGAAGGCATAGAGAGCTCCCTAGTTATAATTCTTGCTGCATGAAGAGATCAACTAGTCCCTGTAGTCCACTCCAAGTCTACATTTATGACCTGCCTTGTGACCACAAACATACTATAGTATCTACCCCTTCACACGAGCTCACGATCAAACGCAACCAACGAAAGCCTCACTCAATGTGGTCAATCCGATGACGAAGAAGACTGATTTACGTAATTGTTGTAACTCACGGACTTTGCACAGCAATTGACCCACGATTTGAACGCCGCCCCACAGCCTTCAGTACTAACCAAATTATTAACCTGCGGCTGTCCTCATCCTCTGCACAGAGTTTTGCTTCAGCATATAGAGCATGGAGCTTGATCCAAAGCTTCTCTGCATACTTCTCAGCTGTTTCTGGAGCAGTCTGTGACAACTTTAGGTGAATTTTGTTGATCTTCGATATGACAGCGTCCTGAGTTCTCCGCAAGCGTTCCAATTCCTTGAAATGCAACCAAGCTTGCTGTATATCTGACGTAGCAATCCCTTCGATCTTTCTGCTTCCACTCTGCGTAGCAGTTCACCGTCACGACGAAGGCACAAGACCTGGGCTTAACTACTCTCCAAAATTGCTCCGCAATAAACTAAAAGTAATACCAGCGTTGTCTTTGTCTGGTTAGCTGTTCACCGTAACGTGTGTAACTCTACTGGCTACCTTACCTTCAACTCGTCAACTTTACGTGAACTCGGCCATCCTGCGACAGCTAGTTCCGTGACCACACAGTAGCTTTGGTCGTGCGCTGCTAATCAGCGCTACTCCTCATGTAACGTGGATATTGAAAGCCAGAGTTCTAACTCCTGCGACAGCGTTTGGTTACAACGACCATACGGTCATAGCTCTTCCAACCAGTTCCGCCCCACTTCTCGTGATCAACCTGAAGGCTCTGATACCAAATTTTACACTAAAATATGTTTGCTCCTACACTGTTACGTCGATTCACGGGTGCAGGCACATTCAATAACCTCCCAGCCAACCTCGGTGGTAGCAAGCTATCAGAAATTCAAATCACATTATGTGAAAGCTCTTTTTGCTTGCTTATGCCCAACGAGCCCCAAAACTCCCTAGATGGATCTAGTATGCCACATGTCTACAAATTAGGGTCCTTCCTTAATACATCATTTAACCCTCTCTTGGGATATCTATGAAACCATTTGCCCCTAGGCACATTTAATGCATTTAGGTCCCTTAGCCTTAGATCCACCTAGTCTAGTGCCATGTCACCCTCACCAAGCACCTTGACCTTTATTCTTTTTTGATCATTTACATGAAGCCCAAACAAATATAGTACAAACATTGATCCTTTAAAGGAAAATGTCGATTGACCCTTCCGAGGTCATGTTACCTCAACTTGAGCATAACACAGCCATCTAGATGTGAGGAAGCACAGAGTCCGCCGTAGTCCCAATGATCAATGCCAGGGCATGGGCATCTCTGTCTTCCCAAGCTTCGAGCTCCTCTTTGTCTACTGACATGAGCATCTTCCCCTGTCTATCCACCATATCCTCCGGCTTCACTTCCACTCCCGTTGTCAATTTCCACAGCTTCAGAGCCACTAAATGACTCCGGATCTTCACCTTCCAGATCAGGTAATTCGTCCCATCCAATTTCCTAGACTCTCCAAAGTTAGGGACGGTGAAAGAAAGAATTCTGGGGGAGGAGGAAGGGAGAGCAAGGGCTGAAGAGATCGACATCTCTACGGCTAAACCACACAGCGAAGTCGAACACACTCAACCTTCAGTAGACCAAAACTCTCAACACACTTGACTAAACCTGAGTCACCCTCCTTCTCGCAAGGGTATTGTCCTCTAGTCGTGGAATTTGATTCCCAAGAGCTTCTGAATCAGGGTCGTCCTTCAGCAAGGTCCCTGCTTTCAAGCTCCCACACCTGTAAGCCTCCTACTTGGGCTCTAATACCATGTTGGGAATCGACCAATAGAGAGTACGCACAGCGGAAGACTTGATAGAATAGCCCAGCAGCTCACACAGCGTGGTGTGGGGTGTGGAATCACAAACTTCTTAAACTTATGTGCATAGGATAGATGTGCAAACTCATCAATAGACAATAAATCAGCCAGATATAGAAGACACTAAAATAATATATTTCCGTCCAAAGCTATGGACACAATACAAAAGAGATACCCACCAATGGTGTGGTCCTCTGATCGTACCACAAGGTCCTTCTGCTATCTCCCGGTTATCTCTAGACTCGAGCCCACATGCTCCACCTCGAGCGTATGTGGACTCTCTGTCCAGATCTCAACGCCCTGTTACCCTGATAGGCAGCCTAGGGTTCAGCCTTGTGAGCAAAGTCTGCAGCAGCACCTCCAGCACTCCATTACCTCCTGGTTGTAGGCCAAAGGATGAGGGTAAGCTGCTCCCATCTGCTCCTCTGATGGCTGACCTGCTGGATGTGAAGGAGGAGGCTGGATGCCTCCTTTTATAGGCCCAAAGGCCCCCTTGAAGTGACCGACTGGCCTGCCCTAATATGGCCGATCAGTCTGCCATAAAACCGACCCCACAAGCCCCTCTTTATTGGGCTGTGGACACATCTCTAGGGCTGTGTGCTCCGTGCCTTGAAGTGGGGGCCCCACCCCCCATTGCTTTGTGTGCCAGCCCCCTCCCACTCCCCTCTATGCATGGGGCTGTGGGCTGGCCTATGTGGTCCACCAGTTTCATGGCCCTATATATGGGCAGGGTGCTGCCCACTGCAGCCCCTCCCGTCCCTGCAACTCGATCTTCTTGCAGGTCGTATCCCTGCCCATGGATCCGCCATGCTGCCGTACTGCTTGCGTCCCTGCCGTAGACAGCCGCCATGTTTTGCGCCTCTGCCAGGCTCTTGTACTGCCCTGCCACCTGCTGTAGGGCACACATCTGCCCACAGTCCTTGCCTCCTGGGTTCCATGGCTCTCTTCTTTGATGTGAGGTGCTGCCCATGTGGCAGCCCCCTCTCTTTCTTTTCTCTTGGGCACATCTTGCCCTAGGTCTCCCTCCTCCACGCTCTCCTCATATGGGGGCTTACAGATGGGGAGGTGACCTTTCCAACATCCCCTCTCACCGACACATCTCGGCCCAATGCCAACACGTCGATGACAATGCTCCAATAACTCCCTGTTCGTAGTCCTCTAGAACAATTCGGTGTCAAATTCTTTTCCTGGCTTTTCATCCAATGGCTCCTGCTCCTCTGGGTCTGGCTCCCCTTGCGCACACCATCCTAGTACCATAGGTCACTCTGGTAGCACCTCCTGGCACCACCACCTTCAGTCACGTTCCTGCCTTCGAACTCGAGCAATCCATGCCACTATTTGTCCCCCTCATAATGAGTGAACAACCTGAAGTCTTCCACGCACCATGCTCTGAGGGTTTGTTTCAACCCGTCCTTCCTTTGGCAAGGTCGGCAACAAATGAATATCTCTAGATAACCTAGACCACAAACTCTCACTGAGTAGTACTCTTCTGGCTTCAGTACACCTTGTTCATCACCTTCCAAATATGTAGGCAAGTTTAAGCACAACAGCCGTCACCGCCACAGCTTCGTCATCAACAAAGGTAACACCACTCACTCAGTCTACTCCAAATTTTGTTAAGTATGATGGTAAGTGTGACCATTCATCAATTTTGCAATTTATTCGTCAGTTTGTAGCTCATTTTCCGTTAGCACGAATTCAAGATGAGCAAGACAAAACGAATTTTGTTTGGGCAACGTTTGTGGCCAACCTCAAAGCCTGTTTTCTCCCACCCCAATATATGCTTAACCTAGAGGATGAGTTTTCTCATCTCTCCCAGAATGGTTTGCCTGTGTTGACATATAGTAACAAGGTCATCATGCTGGCGCAGTAGTTGGGCGTGACGGAGAGTGCCAAGACGAAGCAATTCATTCGAGGATTGGACACCAACATCCGTTATACCATTCGGAACTTCGACCCGCCAGATTACGAGCGGGCACTGACTCTCGCACAGAATCAAGAGATGACGCTAAACGGGGGAAAGCACAAGCAGGTCCAGAAAGATTCCAAAGCCCCGTAGCAGTCAAACAACATAGCAGGTAAGGATCAAAAGAAGGACAACCAGTTCCAAAAGAAAGACGGCCAGGCTTCTGGTCAAAAGAAGAAGTCCAAGCCCAAGATGACTCTGGATAAGAAGGCTAAAGCAGGCATTACGGGAGGCTATCTACAACCCGACGAGCAGAAGTGGTACCACCAAGAACATTGCTGCTTTCATTGCGACGACATCACTGAGCATGGCAAGAAGGATTGCCCGAAGTGACTTGCCAAGAAGGCTGCAAAAGCGCCTACTGTGTCTGTCGCTAATGTATTAGAGCTTCCAACCTTGCCTCCATCCTCAACTACAAATGTTGTCTTCCCTGCTTTGAACACTATTCCCGCGGTGGTCTTTCAAGGTAAGAAGGAGGACGATTTCTCAGATCAAAAGAAGGCGTTCATTCGAGCGTACGGCACAGCTAACGGGCATCAATTTATTGTCATGTTCGATATGGGGAGTTCAGAAGATGCCATCTCCCCTCGGCTTGCCAAGACAATGGGGTGCACCTTGGTACCTCACGAGCTTGCAGTAGACGGGTTCACACCCGGCTTGCGTGCACACATCACGCATAAGGCCATCCATTTTACTTTTTCAATGCCCCTCTTCCTTTGCTCTAAAGAGTAAGCTACAAGCCCTCCAAGTTCAGCCTTTTGGTTTTGACAGTTTTGACAAGCTTTTAGAAGATGATGCTACATAAGATGCTATTCTAGCATTTCTGGTTTTTTGAAACTTTCAATAACATCAGTACAAGTGTGGCTTCAGTTTTGCTTTGAATTGCTATACCTGGTTTTGATTGGAAAGTATTCATTTTAGCCACCTCTGTGAAGCATGTAAGTGAAAGCATCATTGATTGAAATTTGGTCACAAGACTTTGCTACATTAAATGCTTATATTTTGAAGCATTTCAGTTGTTATTCTAAGCCCTGTAAGAGAGAAGACACTGCCCAATACCTGGGTTAGACCCTCTCATGGCTTGCTTATGCAAAATATGTGAAAAGCCAAAACATAAAGCAATGTCTTGTTATGCTACAAAGGATGAAAATGCCAACCTGACTTCCTTGTTGAAGATTGCCAAAACAATGGTTGCCAAAAAGGAAGCAACTACAAAGCCAGAGATCTACCCTCTCATGGCACTTTTATTTGACTCCAAGTACAAGAAAAAGATGAAGGTCAGATACCTAAGATATGCTTCTCTACACAACTATGGAGATGACAAGATAATTGTTCTCTTGAAGGATATGATTTTCTGATCCACTTGTTCTATCATAGTACCATCTTATAAGGCACTAGACACTGCCCATGTGGTAAGACCTTGCCTTGACATGGATATTTTGCCTCCACAAGATGAAGCATCCCATGAAGATTATGCATTTTAAATCATCTCTATGTATGCTCCAGATCTCCCTTTTTATGTCAAGGTACTCAGCCTGGACAGTCCTCCAAAATGAATGAAATAAACTCTTGTGTTTTGTGTGTTTCGTAAACACCTCTGGTCACCTTATGATGTAGGCCATGTGTATGTTTTGCTCCATGGTACCTCCTGCAGACATTGTGTGCATGTACATGCAGGGGAGATAACCATTGGAAGGTCTTTTTGTATCCCTTTTGTTTACCTTACACCCATGGGAACCCTTGCTAGCATGAGAACCTAGCCATAGATTTATCCTTGACCACCATGAGATGGCATGAGAAACTATGAGACTAGATGTATCCTTGACATAGCCTGAGGCATTCCCTTGAGGGGGGGTTTGATGGGATATCTCAAGGTGTATGCCTCACGCACACCTTGGTTTCTATCTGTGAGTGCTAGAGGCACAGTTAGGTGCCCACAAGCACAGTTAGGTGGTGGAAAGCCACATAGGATGATTGAGAGAATCTAGGAGCAGATTGAGGAGATGATTGTGGAGCTCTGAAGTCATCAGTGATGTCAGTGAGCATGTATGAGGTGCCTACTTAAGGACCTCACTCTTCTTCATTCCAAAATGCAAGTATTCTGAGTTTGTATCCACTCTTTGCTTTCCTTTCAGTTTACCAACACAACATTCAACAAGATGATGTCACAGGTATTTGCAGAGTATATTGGAAAGTGCATGTTCATCTTTCTCGATGATATCCTTATCTTTTCTGCTATAGCCGAGCAGCATATTAAGAACGTGCAATGTGTCCTACACTTATTACCTAATAACCAGCTATACCTCAATGCAAAGAAAAGTAAATTCGGCTTGCTGGAAATTCAGTATTTGGGCTACATCATTAGTGCTCAAGGGATTCAATTGGACCCAGAGAAGATTCAAGCTATCACAAGTTGGGCTACCCCCACGACGGCTCAGGAGATCCGATCCTTTGTGGGTTTATGTCAAGCATATAGCTCACACATGGATGGTTTCTCGACCACACGGCCCTCTTACAGTTTTACTCAAGGGGGTAAAGATACACATACAAAAAGTTCAAGTCACATGCAAAGCTCTGTAGGCCTTCCATGACTTGCAATGGCTGGCCACGACAGCACCAGTTATAAAGATCGCCTCTTGGGAGGATCCATTTCTGGTAATCACTGGCGCTAGCAATGTCATCATCGGGGCAGTTTTACAGCAAGAAGATAGGCCCGTGGCATATTACAGCAAAAAGCTTAACGATGCCAAAAAGAACTATTCAGTTTATGATAGAGAACTCCTCAGTGTCATCCAGGCATTAAAACATTGGAAGCCTTTCCTACATAGACGGACTTTCACGGTTAAGGCAGATCGCCAAGCCCTTAAGTGGCTTCAAACAATGCCTAGTGCTCAATGGAGCAATTAGCAACAACCGTGGAGCCAGATATTCCAGCAATTTGGGGGAATGATCGAGTACGTTCCCGACAAAAACAACCCCGTTGCAGACGCTCTCAGTCAAAAAAATCCCATCCAAACCATTGAGTAGGCCACTGTGCTCGAAATCAAAGGTAAGGATCTTGATAGCATGAAGGCACAGTATGCGGAGTCAGCAGAATTTGGCACGCAGTTAACTTCCAATTAGCCACGACGCTTGCTCCAGGCCATTACTCATCAGAGGATGGTTGGCTTTTATATGAGAAAAGATTATGTGTACTCAAAGACAAACGTGGCAATTGCTTCTTCATGATGCCCATGACGCCCTTACCGGTGGTCATAGAGGTATCAACGGGACTTTGGAGAAGTTAGAGCACTATTTCTATTGGCCAAAGATGCGGAAGGACGTATACGGCTATGTTCAAAATTGTCAGATATGCCAAAAGATTAAGGCTTCCCACAAGAAAGCGGCAAGCTTATTTATGCCATTACCAATCCCCGACGGTCCTTTTCAGGACATAGCTATGGATTTCGTGGGGCCACTTCCAGCATCCGCAGGTACGCGTAATACTCAATGTCTTACTATTGTTTGTCGCTTTAGTAAATATTGCATGTTTATTCCCTGCAAACAAAGGCCAACGCTAAAGATGTAGCTCGTTTGTTTATCAAGTATTGGTATCCCATTGGAGGGTTGCCAAATACCATCACATCCAATAGGGACTCCAAGTTTACGTCTAACTTTTGGCGAGCCTTGTTTGATAATTTTGGTACTAAGCTGCAGTTGTCAAGCGCTTTCCATTTGCAATCGAACAACGAGACCAAAAAGTATAATGGTATAGCGTTTGATATTTTGAAAGCATATTGTCATGATGCTCAAGGAAAGTGGAAGCAGTTTCTGTTAAGCCAGGCAATCTCCAATTCTCCAGGACAAGATAAACAGGTACAAACACCACTGGTGCCTCTCCAAATCCTGTCAAAGAAAACCCAAATCGGAGGCAAAATCCACAACCAAAGAACTGTCAAAAAGCCCCGGTTCAGAGGTTAAACAAAATTTTAAAAAATTATTTAAAAAAAAACTGGCCTGACCAGATCTGGCCGACCAGATTGACCTGGTCGGTCAAATCTGACCAGGTCGGTCAACCTGTTGGTTGACCGACTTAAAGCCCCTTCCTATTTAAAGGGGGGGGGGCTAGGTATTCAATCATCTTCTCTCTTCCAGCTCCAGAGGTTCCTGCACACCCTGAGCCACTTCTGCCTCCTGGCTGCCTCCTCTGCTGCCTCAACTTCTGCCTCCTGGCTGCCTCCTCTGCTGTCCTCCTTTCTGCTCCAGATTTGCCCTCTTTTCTGCCCCAGATCTGCCCCTCCTTTCTGCTCCAGATCTGCCCTCCTTTCTGCTCCAGATCTGTCCCCCTTTCAGCTCCAGATCTGCCCTCTTTTCTGCTCCAGATCAGCCTTCCTTTCTGCTTCAGTTCTGCCCTCCTTTCTGCATCAGATCTGCTCCAATTTCTGCTCCCTTCTTTTAGCTTCAGATCTGTCCCAACTCCTGCTCCAAGATCTGCCCTCAACTTCTGCTCCAGATCTACCTCCAACTTCCGCTCCAGATTATGTTCTTTCTATTCCAAATCTGCAGCAACCCCTGCATCAGTTTGCTGTCTCAGATTTGGTTCAGTTCCAACTTGTGGAGCTAGTGCAGAAGTCCACTACAGTTGTCAGGACTGACGTTTGTTTCCTCCAGAGCTTCTCTCATATCTTCACTTGTACTGAGTTCCGTTTGTGATATATATATCTTCTTCAGCCATTAATTGTCTTCAGTATTGTTTTATTTGTCTCCAAGTATTTTCTTTATATGGTATCAGAGCCAGGTGTGCCAATCGACACCTGAGCCTTGATCTGGAAAGCTTGGAAGATAAATCATCACCTGAAGATGTCTTCTCCCTCTTCCCCGAAGCGATCTCAGCCTGAATCAACCTCTATTCAACCATCACCTTCGACATATGTCGAGAGAGAGTCTGCTAGGATTGAAGGTGATGAATACCTCTCCAAACTCTTTAAAGAATTTGCTAAATTCCAGAAATGGAAGGAACTTGAAGCAGGTACCCGCACACCTCGTGCCTCTACCTCTCCACGGTTCTCTCCAATACGTCAACAAGGACCTCTATTCAACTCAGAAGAAGCTGAGCAACATCTCAAGTTCGGTGCCAACGAAGAACAAGTATCCCCTGATGAAAGAGGACAGGCTGGCATGAGAACATTGGATTATTCGACAGTGCCTATTCCACAAGAATCAGTGCAAGGTATGATGCCCTATTCCCTTAGTGCAACTCCTTCTGTTATGCAAGGCATAGGAACAAGTAATCACGAGGACACAGATCCATACATGCATGTGAACACTCGCAGACGAGAAAGGAGAAATGCGTCTGACAATGAGTTTGCTTTCGGTTCACATTCTTCCCTCCCTCCCATCCCTCTCATCTCTTCCGCTGCCATCTTTCCTCCAGTGGTTTCTCATCCTCCTCCTTCTCCCATGCCACTGGATTCCTATAGTTTATTTCCCTCTATCTCTCCCGCTGCCTCTTTTTCAGTTCTCATGTCTTATCCCGCCTCTCATATTCATCCCTCCCCCTCAGGACCTTTTCCAAATTCTTTTATTCCTCCGGTGATGCCACCTCTCCCTTCTTCTCACTCTGCTACTATTCCAAATTCTCTTCTGCCTCCACCGGTTGCTTCTCCCTATCATTCTCTTTCTTCCCCTCACCCCATCTCTGCAACAGCCAAACATGCTTTCACTGATATGACTCGTTTTAACGGGTCTAATTATACCACATGGTCAAATCTTATGCGCCATGTGCTTGATTCTCAAGACCTATGGGAACTCGTTCAAGGTACCGAATCGCCACCTGATCCTCATGTTTATCCTCCTCAGGTAGTTCGTTCGTGGCGACATCGTAATGCCACTGCCATTGTTGAAATTATGCAAGGTCTTTTACCTGAATTTCACTCTCAATTACAGCATTTTGATCTTGCCTCTGAGCGATGGGCACATCTCACTGACCACTATGCAGCTCGAGATCGTACTTGTCGCATCAATCTTGACCATGATCTCCAACAATTCCAGATTCTTGCTGACGATGATCTCAAGGTTAAACTAGCAGATTACCGGCGGTTAGTTGCTGAATTTGCCACAACTGGTCCTCCCAAATCTGAGGATGACCAAGTTACTTTCTTTTTAAATAAACTTCCTCCCAAGTATTTCAGTTTTATGCAACAAATCATTTCTCAACCTTCTCTTCCTACTTTTTATGAGTTTGAATGTCAACTTTTGCGTTATGCTTGTCTTTACTCTCAGGTCCATCAAAAACATAGCATTCCTGCTTCAAAGGGGGCTCTTCTCTCCGGGATTCCAAAAGATCAACCTAGCTCCGGAAAGCCCTCTCCTACTCCTAACCCCTCTAGTAGTAAACCCGCTTGGCACTCCCTTCCCAAAAAGAATAGGTTTTGTCAGCATTGCCAGAGAGTTGGGCATATTGACGATGAATGTCGCTCCAAAGCCAAAGGCCTTCTTCCTCAGCCTCCCACCATGACTCCTCAACCACCCCGTTGGACTCCTCAGCTCCCTACCACGACTCCTCAACCACCCCGTTGGACTCCACAGCCCCCTACCACGACTCCTCAGCCACCTCGTTGGCGTCCTAGGGGCGGTCCTCCTCCTCCTCCTTCGAACACTAGTCTCTGGAGACCCCAGGGCCATGTCACTAATCACTTCACTCCATCTCCTCCCTTTATAACTCCTGAAGGTCTGTCTGACTGGTCCACCGGAGATTCTCTAGACTTCACTTCTCAAGCCTTGATCCATATCACCGAGCTTGACTCCTCCTCTCCCTTATCTGGGTCAGCTTTTCATACTCTTCCATGTGGCTCTAAATCTTCTTGGATTGTGGATAGTGGAGCCACTCATCATATGACCCCTCATCCTGATCGCTTCATTTCTCGCCAACCGGCAACAGGGGGAGTTCGTTGTGGCAATAACTCTGTTGCTACTATTCATAATGTTGGTTCAATAACTTTTGATACTGACAAAGGTCCCAATCTTGCTCAATTGGATCAAGTGTTTTATGTCCCCCAATTAGGGGTCAATCTTCTTTTTGTTCATCAACTTTGCCTCCTTGGTCGCACAGTGCTATTTACAAAGATGCATGTTGACATCATAGATGAGTCCTCGGGACTCCTTCTAGCTCGAGGTGATGCTCAACCTAATGGTCTGTACTTTATAAATCAATTTCTTGCGACTCCCTCCCATTGCGGTTCTGAGTTTCATCGGCTTTACGGTAATGCTACCCTAAAAGATCCAACTGACACAGAACGATTATGGCATTATCGTCTAGGACATTTGTCTTATGACTCTTTATATGAAATGTCTCGGGATCATCTAGTTGATGGCCTACCTAAATTATCGCGAGCTAAAGATATTTGTCATCCCTGTCAATTAGGTAAACAAAGCCGAACTCCTTTTCCTTCTCATTCCACTTCTCGAGCCAGTGAGATTTTGCGTCTAATTCACCTCGATATTAGTGGCAAATCTCCTGTTCCTTCCCTCAATGGTTCACATTATTTCTTCTTAATTGTGGATGATTACTCTCGCTATCAATGGGTGTTTTTCATGAAAGAGAAATCCGACACTTTTTCTTTCTTTGCTACTTGGGCTCGCTTGGTTATGAACCAAACAGGAAAGTCTATTGGGATTGCTCGTAGTGATAATGGTGGTGAATTCATTTCCCATGAATTCACTCAATTCCTTCAAGAGCATGGTATCCAACGCCATCTTACATCTCCAAATTCGCCTTCCCAAAATGCTCGTGTCGACATCTCCAAATTCGCCTTCCCAAAATGCTCGTGTCGAACGGCGACAACGTACTGTCATGAACATGGCCCGTTCCATGCTTTTTGCAGCCGAATTGCCTGAACGTCTCTGGCCCGAAGCCGTCAATACTTCTGTCTATATCCTTAATCGCTGTCCTACTCAACCCATCCTGAACATGACGCCTTTTGAGGCCTTCTATGGCTATCGTCCTTCCATTTCTCATCTTCGTATCTTTGACTGCCGCGCGTACACTCATACTCCCAATGATACTCGCGGTAAACTCGAACCTCGTGCTGAACTTTTTCTTCTAGTTGGCTACTCGGCAGAAGCCAAAGCTTATCGATTATTTCATCCTCGTACAAACAAAGTTTTGGTTCGCCGAGATGTGGTCTTCGATGAAAGAGCAGTGCTAAAAAATTCCTCTTTTCTCTCTCCTGATGACGTCTCTACTCCAGTTCCCTTCGACAATTCTCCACCCGAAATTCCTTCCTCTCCTCCCGAAACATCTCTCTCCCCACCCATTGCTTCTCCTCACGACCCGTTGCCACGCTGGTATCGCCAAACTATGAAGGATTCCGGGATTATTCCTGTCGAACTTCCTCCTTCTGGTCCTCGCCGCTCTACTCGAATAACTTCTTCTACTGCCACTGCCTCTTTTTTTACCACGGCCTATATCATACATTCTGAACCTGCCACTTGGCAGGAAGCAGTTAAAAATCCTGCGTGGCATCGTGCTATGGAACAGGAGCTTGAAAGTATTGATCGCATCTTGGTCAATCGACCCACTCACAAAAAGGTCATCGGAACCAAGTGGATCTTCCGAACAAAACTCAAAGCCGATGGCACCCTGGACAAATACAAAGCCCGCTTAGTAGTGCAAGGATTCCGCCAAAAACATGGTATCGATTATGAGGAAACCTTTGCCCCTACTGCTCGGTTAACTTCCTTTCGTCTTCTTCTCGCCCTACCTGCTCATCACCACTGGACTATCTATCAAATGGATGTCAAGAGTGCCTTTCTCAATGGCTACCTTGATGAAGAAGTCTATGTGACTCCCCCACCAGGTTTTTCTCCTCCTGGCCATGAAAATAAGGTTTTCCGTCTCCGCAAAGCTCTTTATGGGCTTAAACAAGCACCTCGATCATGGTTCCACCGGATAGACACCTTCCTCAAAACTAATGGTTTTCATTCTACTCCCTTTGATCCAAATTTATATATCCATCATTCGTCAGAGGGGGTCTGCTTTATTTTACTCTATGTCGATGATCTTTTGCTTTTAGGCTCCACTCCCACTACACTTCAGTACATTAAAACTCAACTCAGCATCACTTTTGAAATGACTGATCTCGGTCGGCTCTCCTATTTCTTAGGCATGGAAGTTGTACAACATTCTGGTGGTATTTTTGTTTCTCAACAGAAATATGCTCTTCAACTCCTTGATCAAATCATTCCTCATGAGCCTAAGCTGGCTGCCACTCCCTTAGATCCCACCGTAAAGCTCTCAAAAGACTTGGAGTCTCCTCCCTTTGATGAACATCTCTATCGCCAGGTTGTTGGCAAACTCCTCTGGCTCCTTCACACTCGTCCTGATCTTGCTTACTCCGTCTCTATTCTCAGTCAGTATATTAATGAACCCAAGCTCACTCATTGGCATGCATGTATTCGTATCTTGCGGTTCATTCGTGGTACTTACTCTTATGGTTTACATTTCAGACCAGGACTAACCCTACAGGGATACACGGCTGGTGACCCGGACAATCGTCGTTCTCATGGCGGCTATATTTTCTCGTTTGGCTCGGCACCTGTTTCTTGGTCTAGCCGTAAACAAGAGACTGTTGCTGGTTCTTCTACTAAGGCTGAATACCGAGCCTTATATGATTGTACCACAGAGGCCATATATCTCCGACAGTTTTTGGCAGAGCTACACTTTCCTTGTACTGAACCCACGATCCTCTACGTCGACAACAAAAGTGCCATTGCTCTCGTAGGCAATCCCATTTTTTCCAACCGCACCAAACATGTCGGTGTTCACTTTCATTTTACTCGCGAGCAAGTGGAATTAGGTACTATTCGGTTGATCTATGTTCCAGCTGCCGATAATCATGCTGATATTCTTACCAAGCCGGTTAATCGCCCTACTCTTGAGCATCTCTGCCCACGGTTGGGGATTGGTTTACCTCCTCCTTTTTAGCAGTTTTTTTTTCTCTTTGTGTACTTAAGTGAACAAATCCCCTGCGAGGGCACTCCTTCAAGTCTTTCTTTTTTGTACCATCATCTGGGCATTTAGTGAAGATGAAAACCTACTTTGTAGGCATCTCCATCTAAATGAAAACCCTTTTAAATAAATATATATATATATTTTTTTTTTTTTAAAGGCTGCTAAAGATGATAGATCACTCATGGAACATCTCTTTGCTTCTCCTGTCTACATTGGACATTGAGAGGGGGTGTTAAGCCAGGCAATCTCCAATTCTCCAGGACAAGATAAACAGGTACAAACACCACTGGTGCCTCTCCAAATCCTGTCAAAGAAACCCCGAATCGGAGGCAAAATCCACAACCAAAGAACTGTCAAAAGCCCCGGTTCAGAGGTTAAACAAAATTTAAAAAAATTATTTTAAAAAAAAGTTTTCTGGCCTGACCAGATCTGGCCGACCAGATTGACCTGGTCGGTCAACCTGTTGGTTGACCGACTTAAAGCCCCTTCCTATTTAAAGGGGGGGGGGCTAGGTATTCAATCATCTTCTCTCTTCCAGCTCCAGAGGTTCCTGCACACCCTGAGCCACTTCTGCCTCCTGGCTGCCTCCTCTGCTGCCTCAACTTCTGCCTCCTGGCTGCCTCCTCTGCTGTCCTCCTTTCTGCTCCAGATTTGCCCTCTTTTTTGCCCCGGATCTGCCCCTCCTTTCTGCTCCAGATCTGTCCTCCTTCCAGATCTGTCCCCCTTTCAGCTCCAGATCTGCCCTCTTTTCTGCTCCAGATCAGCCTTCCTTTCTGCTTCAGTTCTGCCCTCCTTTCTGCATCAGATCTGCTCCAATTTCTGCTCCAGATCTGCCTTCTTTTAGCTTCAGATCTGTCCCAACTCCTGCTCCAAGATCTGCCCTCAACTTCTGCTCTAGATCTACCTCCAACTTCCGCTCCAGATTATGTTCTTTCTATTCCAAATCTGCAGCAACCCCTGCATCAATTTGCTGTCTCAGATTTGGTTCAGTTCCAACTTGTGGAGCTAGTGCAGAAGTCCACTACAGTTGTCAGGACTGACGTTTGTTTCCTCCAGAGCTTCTCTCATATCTTCACTTGTACTGAGTTCCGTTTGTGATATACATATCTTCTTCAGCCATTAATTGTCTTCAGTATTGTTTTATTTGTCTCCAAGTATTTTCTTTATAGTTTCTTCCACGTGTGCAGGCCATTCTGAACGATACCTATTCTTCAAGTATTGGTCGCACACCTTATGAAGCGGCTTTTGGACGGCAGTTTACATCACTCCTCACTCGGATGGTGTCTCCATCTCTTGAAGCCAACAAAACCACCGCATCAATGGCAGAGATTACGAAGTCTGTGACAAGCCACATCGCCAAAGCTCAAGCATCGTATACGCGCCAGGCTAACAAATCCAAATGAGATGTCCAGTACAAAGAGGGACAATGGGTGTATTTGCATATTATCAAGCAAAGATTGAAGCAAGTGGGCAAGCAATGCCCTAAGCTATCCTTCAGGAGCTTCGGACCATTCCCTATTATTCAGAAGATCAATGATGTCTCAATGAAGTTACGCCTTCCAGACAGGTGGACTATGCACAATGTGTTTTATGTAGCTTGGTTGAAGCCATATTTTGGACATCCCCTTTCACAGATTTTCGACGAGCAACAACCTGAAGTTCTTGATGAAGCCGAAGTTTTGCAATTAGAACAGATCCTTCTTCATAAATTCAAGCATGGGTCGGGACACAGGATCTAAGAGTTTTACACCAAGTTTCGTGATCGAATTACCCATAAAGCAGTGTGGTTGGACGAAGATTTTTTCAAAAGTTGCCCCAGATATTGGCGGACTACTTGGAAGCAATGAACCTACCGTCAAGTTAAGGAGGGAATGTTACATGCACCCTTGCACCTGGGTCCAAAGTGACACACTGTCTACATCGACAAGTACGTAATAGTTCCCTAATAGGAGATTTTGTCGTATGTTGTGAACCCTTTGTGAGCCCTTGTCCAGGGACAGTCAGGCACAAGCTACGTAAGTCAGTCTCTCAGCCTTAGGTAAAGTCAGAAGATCAATCCTTGTTCACTAGTACCCACTAGAGAACCATAGGGTAGTGTTTCCATCTTAGGTTTGGGGATAGGTTTAGGATAGGAGCCCTTCTAGGCCCCCTTACGGCTGGAACAAGTGAAGAGAATGGCAAGGGAAGGGCTGCTTTTATAGGCTACCCTGCACCCCTCCCAAGGCTGCCATTTATGGGGCCTAGGACTGCCACTTATGGGGGCTAGGGCTGCCATTTATGGGGCCAAGGGACCAGCCAACCAACCCCACAAGCCCTATAAATAGGGGGCCTCCAGGCCCTCTTTCCTCATTCAGTTCTCCCAGCACTTCAGCTTCCTACAGCTCCTCCTCAGCCCCCTCTGAACAGCCTGACACTCACCCCCAGTGGCCCTCTGACCAACCTCAGCCTTTGGCATCAGTTCAGCCCTCTGGGATGGTGTTCACGCAGCGCATCAGACAAGGAGTCGAGACAGCGAACGGAGTAAGGTTTGGGGTCTGTTTCAGCAGCTCTTTTCAGTTATCTCTTACAGTTTTACACAGCTCATTCTCAGCTCTTTATTTCAGTCATCTCTCAGCTCTCTTATAGGATCTATCACTCCTAGCTTTCACTCTCTCACTCACGTAGTAACCCTGCATTCCAATGGACAGCACAAGCCTCTCCCTTGCCTTGCAGAAGCGTCCTACATCGTCAGTGTGGACAGCATCAAGGTCTCGGTATTGGTTGGCGTTGCCTCTCCGGTCTTTGGGTCTGCTCTACGTGTGCACAGTGAGCTCTTCAGAAGCGCGTTCCATGCTCTCTCGAAGAGTGTTCTTTGTATTTCTCAGTTCTCCAAGTATAAGGCAAATTCTCCCCTGATTGGGAGAGGGGGCCCTCAGTGGGTACAGGGACCCAATCGGTTGTCGACTCTACTCTCTCTCTACCCTCATCTCCTTTCTCTCCATGGTGTACAACGCTAATTCCTCGCTAAAGATTTAAAGAAGGTCTTGCTGTGAATTGCACGATCAGATTACCGTTGCATGTTACAAATAGACAATGAACCAGCCAGATATAGAAGACACCAAAATAATATATTTCCATCCAAAGCTATGGATGCATTACAAAGTAGACAGATCCAAAGTCCCACCAATGGTGTGGTCCTCTGATCTTACCACAAGGTCCTTCTCCTATCTGCCGGTTATCTCTAGACTTGAGCCTGCATGCTCCACCTCAAGCGTATGTAGACTCTCTGTCCAGATCTCGGCACCCTGCTACCCTGGTGGGCAGCCTAGGGTTCAGCGTTGTGAGCTAAGTCTGCAGCACCTCCAGCACTCCTTTACCTCCTGATTGTCAGCCAAAGGATGAGGGTAAGCTGCTCCCATCTGCTCCTCTGATGGCTGAACTGCTGGATGTGAAGAATGAGGCTGGATGCCTCCTTTTATAGGCCCAAAGGCCCCCTTGAAGTGCCTGACTGGCCTGCCCTAATATGGCCAACCAGTCTGCCATTGAACCGACCCCACAAGCCCCTCTTTATTGGGCTATGGGCACATCTCTGCTCCCTGCCTTGAAGTGGGGGCCCAAGCCCCCCTGGCTTTGTGTGCCAGTCCCCCTCCCACTGCCCTCTATGCATGGGGCTGTGGGCTGGCCTATGTGGCCCACAAGTTTCCTGGCCCTATATAAGTGCAGGGTGCTGCCCATTGCAGCCCCTCCCTTCCCTACAACTCGACCTTCTTGCAGGTCGTATCTCTGCCCATGGATCCACCATGCTGCTGTACTGCTTGCGTCCCTGCCTGTAGACAGCCGCCATGTTTTGCGCCTCTACGCCCCGCCACCTGCTCTAGGACACACATCTGCCCACAGTCCTTGCCTCTTGGGTTCCATGGCTTTCTCTTCTTTGATGTGAGGTGCTGCCCATGTGGCAGCCCCCTCTCTTTCTTTTCTCTTTGGCACATCCTGCCCTAGGTCTCCCTTCCCCACGCTCTCCTCATATGGGGGCTTACAGATGGGGAGGTGACCTTTCCAACATCTCCCTGGGGCCTGCTGGTCCCAAGGGAGAGGACGGAGTTTTTCCATGCTGTTTGGTTGTAAAAACTCGGTGATCATGCTCTGAGTGGAGTTTGGCGATGCACCTTGATCTCGCCTATGTGTTTCGAGTAGATGCTCCCTATGTCGGATCTTATCACGAATGAAAGTCCCCTAGCATCTCAGATGTGGGTAAGACAAGAAGCTAGATAGGGGTTCAATACCATCCCTGAAGAAACAATGATAATCTCATAGTATGCAGGGCATCTGAAAGCGAAGTGCTCCTCCTAGTCGATCTCCTGCTGATCACAAAGTACAGATGCGTCCGTTTTTGGGCACGCCACCCACTCTCCATGCAAAATTGGTGTGATGAGATATGAAACTGACGGATCGATATCCTCGAGGAGTAGTGGAGGTGAATCCTTGTATATCTTAGTGAGTCAATGAAGCCCTCGCCTAAGATTTGGAAGCAGCAGTCCCTATAGAAGCTGAGCTTTATAGGAACCTCGTTGGGTGCCAACTAGGTCTTGAATGTGTAGCTAGACAAGATCTTCTTGGATGACTTGGTTGATCTTGCGTGGAACAAAGGGGGCCCCAATGCTATTTTGAGAGGGCGGTAATCTGTCCATGTGGAGCCCAAACTCTCAAACCAGTTGTGTGTACCTGCATACCAACATCTCTGATCGCCCTTAGCTACCAGAGTTATAGATGAAGATAGTGCCAGCCATGGTAGCTTGCACGGCCTGAGCTATAATAGCCATACTCCCTAACATGGTAGAGGTACGTCATATCTTGGAATGCTGTGTCAAGTGTGGTCAAACAACCCCCATATCCAATAACTCCTAACCCCCATTATCTCTGAAAGGCAAAGAATCTAAGAAAACAAATCAGCCTTGATAGGGGTCATGTTAGCATGGTGCCACGACCTCTCCTTGTCTTTGGATACACCAAGTCCATCCCCTTAGCAAAAGAATAATCAAACACACTGTTCGGTAGCAAACAGAGGGAGTATCGGGTGAAAAGGGCGGGGCCAATGCAAGGGTGAACTGTCCATGTTACTATTGAAGTCAAAAGCACGTCACAGCACAAAGATGCACGAGGACCAAAGCGAGAGACATGAAAAACTCGCGAGTAAGTTGAGTTACAGATCAGGCTTGGTGAATTCCCTCCATGTTCACCAGATTGAAGGCACGGCATAGGGCACAGGCACTTGTCCAACGCAGGGTCACAACTAGGAGATCATTGCAAACCAATCACCACACACAACGATCATCACCAGCATGCAATTTTTTAAGGTTTGTGAATCCCTGTGGTGTTTTCTTTTGTCTCCGTTATGATAATTAATATGGAGTTCTATGAGAATTTGCTCTGGTTTTATGCCACGGCAACCTCATACACCACCGGGCTCCTAACCCCTCCGCCAACCTATAGAGGATCAGCGCAGTGATGCCATACCACAGTTTTTCTATGTCCTCATGTTTTTATGATTATGTTATATTTGTCTTGGATGTGAGCCCTCTTAGAGGCTCCACCCATTCACCTCATTGTATTCTTAGAAAGACTTTTAATAAACGTTCTTTCTTTCTTTCTCTATCTTTGGCAACAGTCTTCTTGGGCAGTTTCAGCCCTTTGGATCGGATTTTGAAACCTTAAATAGTGAAGCCTTCTCTTTCCACTCTAGCCATCCCGCCCTCGCAACACAGAAGACCTATTACTTTGCTAGAACAGGCCAATTTATCCGAGTGGGCTTTTTTACACTACAGCCTATTGGAAAATGGACAAGGGCACTTGTCCAGAAAGAACAGACCCACGGTTAGTGGCAAGTTCTCGTGATAAATAGAAGAGCTTTTGAAAAGAACCAGCTCTGCTGGTCAGCAGCAGAGCAATGTGTAACAGATATACAAAGTTTTTTGATGATGTGTTAGATATCCAAAAGCATACCACACGGAACTTTTCCAAGACTGCATATTTCCTGAGTTAGAACCTCTAATGCTAAAAATAGTTACCCTGGTAGTTCGAAGAATGTTGCCAGGTTTGGCTAATTTGTATTTGTTTTAAAAAGAACGTGAATGACAATGTACTTTCGAGGCTTCTTGAGGCCCTAACAATGAAGTTATTTCTTATGTACCCCCAAAAAAAAGAAAGAAATAAAAAATATACCTGAATGTGAGGAGAGAGCTTTTGTTCTCCTTGTCAATAGAACCCGCAAGTCACCTTCTTTATTTTGGAAAAGGCACACAAGTACTGCAGCTTTCTTCTTTCCTACGTCAGGTGGTAAACCACTGATAAGATTCTTGGCTTTTTCGGGTATCGCAATACTTGATGTGACTCCACCTCCGCTCTTGTCGTCGTCTTCAACCCCGAGAAAATTACGTGGCGCTTTATATAAACGTAGCTGTTCTGCTAATTTCCTGAATTTTATTGTCCCCCATTCCTCATCCAGCGATGGTCCTGTGTCAACTAAACGATCGACGATGCGACGTGTAGCCATAACAGAACACAGTGACTGCTTTATTATCACGTTGGCCTGCAGTTTACACGCATGATCATCAATGCAGATGCCTTTGCGTAGCCCGAAGAGGCATTGCGAAGCTAGAGCCAGTCTGTTCCAGAAGATAAATTGTTCATTTTCACTAACGACGGATTGGTAAAAACTGTGAACATCTTTAACCTATTAACCACAGACACCCCCCAAAAAAAAAAGGACAGTACACGTGGCAGCTTGGAGGAGAAAAGCCTACCACGTGTCACAAAGAAGGAGCTCTTGGATAGAGGCTTGGAGGGGCAAGGAGGTGGAAGGACAAGAGGGAGGCTTTAGGGAGGAGGTGAAAAGACAAGAGGCAGCTTTAGGGGCAAGGAGGAGATAGAAGGTCAATGGAATGGAGGAGATGGAAGGTCACCTTAGGGAGGAAGGAGAAGATGGAAGGTTAATGGAATGAAAGGAGGAGATGGAAGGTCTCAGAGCCGTGGGTTAAGACTTGGCCAAAATTTAAGAATCAAAGATTCACCTTCAGATGGGGAGTGGTTGAGGAGATCATGCCTCTTTGCCCGTGCAAAGCACACAAAGCATGGGTTCAGTACTGATGTGGAGGCTCGGAGGGGAGAGGAGGGGGGAGGAGGTGGAAAGACAAGAGGCAAGCTTTGGGGAGGAGGTGGAAAGACAAGAGGCAGCTTTAGGGGCAAGGAGGAGATAGAAGGCCAATGGAATAGAGATGGAAGGTCACCTTCGGGAGGAAGGAGGAGATGGAAGGTTAATGGAATGAAAGGAGGAGATGGAAGGTCTCAGAGCCATGGGTTAAGACTAGCCAAAATTTAAGAATCAAAGATCCACCTTTAGATGGGGAGTAGTTGAGGATGGTCATGCGTCTTTAC
This sequence comes from Dipteris shenzhenensis, assembly GCF_047967505.1. NCBI lineage: Eukaryota > Viridiplantae > Streptophyta > Polypodiopsida > Gleicheniales > Dipteridaceae > Dipteris > Dipteris shenzhenensis. Next base: position 5,350,140 of record NC_141627.1, on the reverse strand, counting down.
CCGTGCAAAGCACATGTTCAGTACTCGTTTTTATTATAAGAGGTGCGGCACGCCGCCTAAGGGGAAAGGAAGAATGAAGAACCAAGTCTAAGTATAGTAAACTTAAATTTTGATTTTCCCAATCCAAAGCTCCCTTTTTGTATGATGCTCAGCCTTGTAGCTTCTGAATGCTTTGCGAGTAGTCAATATTCGTTTCACCTAACATTCTATTTAGAAACATCCATGTTTGTTTGTTTGTTGGTTTTTTTTTTTCATTCTTGCAAATTTAATACTTGGTTGGAGCTTTAATTTTCTTGTAGTTAGAGCTTGTTTGGACTTCCTAAGTTTGGTTCCAACTAGTAGAGACTTTGAAGTACTTGAAGATATTAGTTGAGGAGAGCTTAAGGCATTTCCTTAGATAGAGCAAGGAGGAAACATTCATGTTACTGTTGATGACTCTAATTTGCATTGCGTTTTGTCGAATGTCCTACTTATAGCTAGGCGTCATTTCTCGATAATCCTATGTGTTGTCATGATACTAAATGTCGTACATTTATCGTAAGATGCGAGTGTAGTAATTAGTTTATGTGTTCTAAATAAACCAAAATTAATCAAGAACAAACTTGACGTAGCGAGTTTGTTCTTTATGTAATTTGTAGATCTATTGAAGATTCCCTTAGTTGAAAAGTGAAAAAAGGGAAATACCTGGCTATAAACTAAGCAAAGAATAGCAGGTCCGAGCAAATGACGTGTGTGTTTAAGCGTTTCCTTCTTGCGAATACCTCAACACAAAATTAGAAAAAGAAGAATTTAGAATATGCAAAAGCAAAACTCAACAAATGGAAAACATATATATAATACATACAATATACTTGATATGACCACACATAGTGTGGGCAGGGAGGCGGCGCACTTCCTTCCCCAAATAATTATAATCCAAGGGAACGGGCCCTTCCATGTGCGTCGATGGGCATCTTTGTATTCCAAGTTGAGCATCCAAATTCTTGTACACACCAAGTATGTATGTCTGCTTGACTTTCTGAAAAGGTGTAAAAAATACCGAAATAGAAACAATATTAAAATACAGTATTGTTGAACAACTAATTATTAGTCTAGCTTGTATCAAATTTTCATATATGAAATGCTATAGTGTTCGAATATAAAACAACATTCCTGAGAATACATTTATAAATTACATGTAGTGTTGCAATATAAAACGACATTTCTGACAATTCGTTTATAATTTGGTTTGTAAAAGTAAAAAATCCTTAAATCAAGTCTGTCATTTTCAATTCATCATTCAGTTACATAAATCCACTTCGTTTTTTTTGTTTTTTTATATAAGTGGAGCACTTCAACATAGGGCAATGAAATGCATTAATGATTCATGCAAGGGAAATCAAAATTCCCTTCGCCATATAAGTGTAGGCCTTCAAGATAGGAGGATGGGATCCACTTTGAATTTTTATTGCACATCTTTACATCAGCTTGAAGTTTCATCTTCTTTTTGGTTAGGTAAAAATTCTTTGGATTAAGGGAATTTTGAATATTCTTCAAAGAAAACTCCTTTTGATTCGTTGATTCTTCGAAACTTGTTTATGATGCCATTGTTATCAATGTAATAATGAGCTTAGTATATTAAGCCACAAGCTTCGAATCCCTTTGCTTAATACTGAACAATCGGCTAGATCTCGATCAATTGCACACCTGAAATCATAGAAGTGTTTACTTCATTTAATTGGAAAAAAAATCATCTGAAATTTCCTACCCATGACTCAATGATACACATGAGTATAGGCATGTCTTAGATCAACATCTACTTCTCAAAATTGAAGATACAATTCCGATCACATCACGAAATCAACAGATAAGTGAAATGATCCACAAGCACATGGGCAATATCGTCCTCGTAAAGAGTCATTGTGTTGTGAAGGCATATTGAAATCCATTATTCGAATCACAAAGATTATTGTTTTTGCTCTAAGATCCGAATAGCTACAGCTTCATAGAGTTCATTATTTTTTTGAGGGAGGATCTAATGAACAAGAGTTTGGAAGCTACCAAAAAAATTTCGGGCTTTATTGACGATGGAATATGAGCTTGTTTTACTCTGGAGTTCGTCTTTTCTCGTAGAAAGTTGAGCTTCTTGAGATATCTTTAATTAATTTCATTGTCGATGTTCCACAATTTTGTGAACGACGAACTGTAACTCGTGTGCACCCTTCAAATGCAACTTTCAGTGCATCATCTCGAGATTACTAGATTGATGGACGAATAAGAGAGACGTGTTATAAGCACTACATGGAAATCTCATCGCACTCTCGAAGCCGGCATGTTAGTTCAAATTTCTCTAAAATTTCTACTTGCTTTAATGCTACTAGGAAATCGCATCGCAAAGAAAGTCTATTGTCCTTCAGAGAAAAACAGCTTAGCTTTCCGCTTCTGTGGGGATCCCTGGGCCAATGCAAATTGGATTTTACGATCTATTTGATTGTGGCGTATATTGGACAGATCAGCTTTTGCAAAACAAGAGGGATGGTGATGGAAGATTCCGATGTGTTTCTTGGACTAGAAAGTTTCTGGCAAGCTTTTGGGCTCTGTATGTTTAATTTCTCGTCGCCATTCTACTGCCTGTGAGTCTTTACTTCTGCAGGATTTTGTTGTTTGCGAGCTCTCTTCCAGCTTCTATATTGAGGGCTCGCAACATGCTGAAGAGGAACGAGGAACAAGGCGTTTTGGAGGAGGAAACATCCCCTCTTGGGACACCCCAAACAGGGAGACAAGAAAATCGCCTCCATGGCCGCAAAAGGTTTATACACGCATTTGAACAGAGGGCGAGGAGGAGGAGGAGGACGTTAATCAGGAATGTTTTGATACCCGAGCGCAATCTGCACTCGAGCGGAATGGCCACATTGTGAGATGCAGCTATGCTTTCATCAATATACTCCATGAGTGCAAGTTTGGGTTATTCTGCATATTGTCGAACACAGCTCATGCATCCTCCAGCATCCCATGCTAGCCATACATTTACACATGACAGCTACCTATAAATATGTTGCCATCATATCCGCATCTATTGATATGCTCATGCACCCGCTTGCCCTTGAGAAGAGCACTACCCTTAGCAAGAGTGAGGCAAAATAAGCAAAGTTTACTCGTCCATGGCACACCCAGACTAACATGGAGCTTTTTCACATAGTTTGATCTATTGTTTGGAAGTTTCAATAGAGTTTTGACGGCCTTTATTCTACAAGCTGCTTGGTGAATTGGAAACTAGATGGTATCATTTGCATTCCAGGAATTTCTACTATGTGGCAGATCATAACGCAAAGAGCAGATCACAGATGTGGGCAAAGTCCTTCATACCACGGGGAAATCAAAATCAATCAAAATCAAAAAGACAAGAAAGACACAAGTCAAGTACCTTCTTCCACCAACAATCGATGGAGGATCGATACCAGTACCACAAGTGTCCTAGTTTGTTTATAAACTACTTTGAAAAGCACGTAACTTTTACTGAGCAGCTTTTCTAATATACTTTTGGATAAAAGCTTCACGTTTGAGTTTAATCAAAATCAATATGCTTTTGGATTGGCTGAAGGAGGTGAAAGAAAACCAAAACATCCCTTTAGGCTACCTACCATAAATAATTACAAGCAAAAGTAAAGGCTACCTTTCACTCACAGAAAGGTTTCACTTCCACAAATGACCTAGAGTGCTACAACCTTCATTCCTTTGGCCAAAAAGAGCAATACTCTTTACAATTTTTGAGAGCATACTGTCAATTGGCATTCTTCCTCGAGGGAGTCGCTGAAAGGCAACACTGTTCCTAAAATTATAGATCTAAAGCAATACTAGTTCTTTGAGCGACTGCCACATCAGGTCATTCAGACCACCTCTGTCACCAAGTAGGGTGACCTTCCCCTTCACTTTAACCTCGACTTGGAGGTTACTGTGAATTTCTCTCCGTAGTTCCTTTGAAATTACACCAAGTGTAAGTGTGTTTCCTTAGCTTTGTTGCTAAGAGAACAAGAGGCACACACTTGCCTAGAGCACTGCCCCTAAGTGGCTAAGTATAATTCCGGTTGATCCGCTTTCAAAGGGCCTCTAAAATAAAAATTTTGTAGTAGCTAGACCTCAGCCCCTAACGGGGAAGTGCTAACAAAGGGGGGAGTCCCTCAGATTCCATTTAGCGATCCTTCCCAATGGCTACCCAGCATAAAAGAAAGTTCAGTTTGAGTTGCCTTCCAAACTCTCTTTAGCCTCGAGTGCCACACTGAAATTGTCTTCAAGTTGTACTAGAACATGCTTTTTTTTTGCATTTAAAAAAGATGATATATTCATGCTTGCAAAAGAAAAGACAAGGTGGAGAATCCACTTAGGCCCTGCTTTGACAAGGGTGGAGTTGGTGTAAGGTCTTTGTAAGGTGTATGGATAAAGGCACAGTGACCAATATGGCAAAGGAATAGTTGGTTGTGCAGTAGTAGGTAAGAGTAGTGGTATTCAAAAATTTCACTAAACTGTGCACTTTTTGCTTGCACTTTTTTTTTCGCTTTGTTTGATTAATGAGGTTTTGTTTTTAAAGATTATGTTTATTATTATTTTTTTGTTTGGTTCCTTTGGATTTGTAAGTATTGTTTGTTTTGTATAAGCTATTGGAAATAACTGACTGAATTTGGTGAATTTATGGAATTGCTCAGATACTCATTGGTGAGGAATAGTTAGTTAATGTTTTTTTGAAATGTTAGTGTGTCGTGCATGCAAAATAAAGTTAGAATGGGTTGAGAGTGTGATTTAAAATTTTTTTTGGTTTTGCCAAAGTGTGCATGTTTTTTTCCCCCCATTCATGTGTAGTTGATTTTATTTTGTTCACATTATGGTTTGCTTGCATGTATGTATAGTTTGTTCTGCCGAGCGTCACATGTTTTATTTTTGAAAAGTGTCAAAATATTCCATTGAATTTTTTGAGTGCATGGAATTGTTCATGTATTTTTTAATTGTGAGTAGTTGGTTAATTTATTTTTTAGTAATCTTGAGCCGAGGAGTAAAATTTTTTCAGCGGGATGATTCATTGGGAATTCTTTCATATTTTAGTTTTAAAAAACATGGGCTTTATGTTGTTTGGCATACATTTTAGTAGCTTTTGAGGGTGTATGAATTTTGTTTGTTTTCAAGATTATTGTGTGAACTTAATTAGCAACACACATGTAGGTTATAGAATGATTTGTCCAATATGTATATGTAGATCCGCAGTGGTTATTCATGCTAGGTATGTTACTCCAAATATGATCTAGTTGTGACCCATATATCGTTGTGATGTGATGGCAATGTAGTGTATAGCCGAAAGTGTTCATAATCTCTTGTAATGTTTGTGACTTTTTTGTCTTTTGAAGCGTGTCAATGTTGAAGTCTCCTATGAGAATGATATTCTATGTGGCAGAGTTGCTGATAATTTTTTTTGTAGTAATTGAAAGAATGTTTTTGGGTGTTCAGATGGTGTTCTGTATATGTTTTATAATTTCATATGTTTTGTGTTTTGTTTTGACATGAGTTGTCGTGATGTCAATTCCATGTAGTGTTTTTTTTTTTGCTTTTTCAATGACAATGTTGTTCCATACCAGGGTACAACTAGTGTGATTGTTTGTGTATTGGAAAATGGATGTGAGATATGGTTTATTTTTCTCTTGTAAACATATAATATCCGAGTTCATAATTGACTATGTGGCTTCTATGTCGTCTTTGTATTTGTGTAATGATCTAGTGTTCAAAGATTTTATTAATATAGTTGTATCTGTAATGATCTAGTGTTCAAAGATTGTATTAGTATAGTTGTATCTGTGTGTTGTTGGATTTTGTTATTTAGTGTTTCCCATCTCAATTGAGTTTTTAGTCTTTCCATTTCTTTGTGAACATCTTTGTCCACAAGGAATGTTGTTGTTGGAGTGTGTGAAGTAAGTAAAGACTTTCTGTGTTTTTTACACATGACAGTGTTGTGTATGCAAGGCCATGTGTGCGAATTCCAACTAGTGAGAAAGCTAGTTTGTCCATTGTTAGACCCTGTGCTATATGGATTGTTCTAGCAGCAGTAGCTACTTGGATCGGGAATTGTTGTCAAGTAAGGATATTTGTTTTAGAAGGGCCGATTTGTACCTCCCTTGTGACTCGAAATATGGGCATCCATTTGTGATTGATGGTTCTTGTGTAGGCATGGGACTTGTTTTGTTGAGTTTCATTCCCAATTTGTGGGTTTGGAAATTGAATCCATAGAATGTGATTGTTGTTGTATGTGGACATGCCCATGAAAACACCATCTGCTCCATTTACTAATACATCTAGTTGATTAATGTTTCGTGCACATAGTTCAACTAACCTTCCTTCTTTGATTTTGTATCGTTGTTTGCAGTCTGTCTGTTGCTTTAGGATTTTCTAATATTTTAGATGAAATACGACTGTCACTAGTGAACGTGTCGATTGCTTTGATATTGCATTCTTTACCTGTTACTACATGGAATACTTCATTGTAATGTTTGTTTGTTCCAAGGCTGGTATAGTAAAGGTGGCGGAAAGTATGGTCTTTGGGTGGGCCACGAAGGCAACATTGGTTGATTGTTCGGTGGTATGTGTACACTTTTTGAAAGAGTTTAATGCTTGTATGAACTGAGGGTTATTTTGCCGCATTGTTTTTTTAAGCTCATAACATCGTGGCTTTGTGAGCCAATATATGTTCACTACTGTTTATGAGTCTTTCTCTGGTTTGAACACCCAACTGTCTTTCATTGGTTTGGCTTGATATAAATCTCCACAATAGATGACATCCACATTTTTGAAGTATTCTGTGTGATTTCTTTTAAAGGTTCTCATACGAAGGTCAAAATCTAAAGTATGCCTTCCTACTAAATGAGATCTCATCAAACACAATGAGAGGGAGCTTAAGTTTTTTGTTTGTAATGGCAACTGTAACGCAAACTGTATAGTGAGTCTATTTATGTTATAAGCTACTTTTCCTATGTAAGCTAACATCAAATACATGTAGTAGTTCATAATTTGCACTTGAAATAGTTCGATTGTGAAACCATAGTAAGCCTTGGACTATAAGCAGGAGAAGGTATGTTTTACCTTTGCTAGCTCCATCAGTGTGAAACAAGTGAATTTCTTTTATTGGGTGAATCATTTTTCGTATCATGACATCAACAAACAACTGTCTTTGCTTTGTGTTTAGAGATCAAATCATCTTGGAGTATTCGTTCTTATGCATGAGAATTTGTTTTTTAAAAGGAATAATAAATTTTTCGGTCATCATTTTTTTATTTGCACTTCGCCTGTCAAATGCAATGTCGTATGTGGGGAAGTTATTTTTTTTGAAGTTATTGTTGTTAGTGTTCTCAATGTCATTTAATTTGTTGGATATAGTACTTTTCTACTTTTCTCTCATTGTTGACATATAAAGCTCTATTTTGTAGAAGAATCTCACGTCAAGAATTGTAGGCTTGTTGCCAGGATCCGTGTATTAATAGCTCACAATCTTCGTCATCTTTGAAAGGGTAGTATAGTAGTACTTGTTCGATAGTAATTCTTTGGCTCTTTCACCATGTTGAATTTCACAAATCTTATAATCCTTGGTCTCTGTCTTCTCTTAATGTTGTCATTGTCGTAGTAGTTATATACCACTATAAATGTTGCAAGGAAAATGATGTCCATGTTTTTTCTTCTTGTGTATTTATTGATGATAGTCTCACACATTATGTCGGTCAACTCACTGGGGAGACATTGTAGTTGTTGTTTTCACTTAAAGATGATTGCTCTATTTTCTTGTTTGTTTGTGTTTATAAAGTAGAAGTTTTCTATTGTTCTATGTAATGGCAAAGATAGAGTGATGAAAGATAGCAATTGTGCACTCATCTGTTGTGCATGTAAAACCGTATTTCCCATTTTTCATAGTCTATCATATGCAATATTCTCATCCTGTATGCAAGTTTTAATTGTGTGTTGGAGACTCCTTGTTATCGTGTCATCCATTTTTGTAATGTATGAATTGCAATATGTTGTGGCTAGGTATGGGTCCATAATGTACTGTATGTCGATATTTTATTGCCATAAGAAGCTCATCTTTGGATTAAAAGTGTTTGTGAAAATGTCCTTTAGTTGCCTTTCCAAGAATAGGATTGGCTTCCCTATTTGTGATTGTAGTGCTAGTATATATGTTGACATGTCTATTCCGATATTATCAATCTACTCGGTGAATGTCATATTTATTTCAGCTTCTATGCTATGTAAATGTGTAGCAAACTATTTCTTTGTTAATGTGAAGATCGTTGTTGTGTAAAGGTGTTAGAATCATGGTTTCATGTAGTGGAGGTTTGGGGTAGTGGAATCTGCAGATGCTGCTTCTCTTCTTGTGGCATGTAGATGTATGCATGTGTATTTGGAGGTCCTTAATATTTGATGCTAGTAGGTTCCTGTCACACTTTATGTACTTATCAATGAAAGACATGATGTCGCTATTGTCAAGAATACCATATGTCGGTGCATCTTCTATCCACACGATGCCATGTTCATGTTGGCTTCATTTGCTTTGGAATTCTGTGACAAAGAAGAAATCGAGTAAATTTGCAAGTATCTCTTCATCCTTTATTATCAAATTCAGGAATCGTTGAGTTTGTGAGTGTAATACCTTGCACAAATTGTTGGAATTATCTCTTATCAACTCCCTTGTGTCAGCACTTGTGCTTTGTTGTGTTATGCGTTCTTTGTTATTGGTTGAGTATATGTCGTGCAATATTTTTGTTAAAGGTTCCCACATTCTTTCTGCACATGATAATGTCATAAACAAGGTTAGAGGCCCTGGTTGCCTCATCATCGCGAATGAATTTTTAGTGAGTTTCTCTTTGTGGTCCGGAGAAGTGCGTAGGTCTTTGAAGTCTCTGTACCCAATTCTAGACTTCAGAATTGCTTCAATGTTGGTGTTGTTCGTAACATCTTTTGCCGATAGTATTCTATTCTGCAGTGCACCTTTGCGTAATCGTACCCAAATGGATTGCATTACTTGATTGATAGGACGTTAATTGATTTAAAGAAAAGGTTTGATATATTTTATGATAACTTGAGGGATGCATGTGTTGATTCCCACTTTGCAATGTCTTGGGTACGTTAGTCTAGGATTTTGAATATGTCTTTCCGAGCCAAAGAAAAGTGTAGGGAAATTCAACTCCTCGCTATTCTTGTCTTGAAATAGTCCCAATGGTTTATTGTTCTTGCAAGGGGCTATGTAGTTGATGTCAGTTTCGTAATCTATGACTTGTTCACATGTAATGACGTTGTGTATTAAAGTGTCCGTGTAATTTTCCTCAGTGTCATCTGCACTGGATTGCTAGTCATTCTCTTCTTCTATAATCTATTGAAAATATTGCATTTGTTTCAAATGCTATGTCCATTGCTGCTGATTTGTACATTGTTGGATTTGTAAAGTGGCGTTTGAATAAGCATGTGTAATGCTCACATTAGAATAGTTGGCCAGAGCTTTTAGATTGTAGTTTTTTAAAAATTCCAAGCATTATCGATGATTCACCATTAATAAATCTTGGTAGGATGGTTGTACTTGTGTCAACCATCACATTTATAATGCTACCATGTATCCCATATTGGCTAGCATGTGTTAATTCTCTTATTTGAGTAAATGCTACTCTTGGAGCGACCAAGCATCCTTCAATGTCATTGAGGATTACCACGTTTAACAACTCGGCATTTTGCTATATTTGGTAGGGGACAAAGTACTCTGGGATGTTGTTTAGTTTTATGGATGTCTTACATTCTCTGCAAATACATTGCTTTCTATATAAACTGAATTGTATTTCTCATTTGCAAATTTAAGTATACCATGAACTACAATAATAAAACAATGTGGACATATCTTCACAAGCTAATCTTTTCCTTTTACAAACATACTCTTCCAACAACCTTTCAATAACCATGCAGAATTATAATCGAAGCGATGGACATGGAAAGCGAATGCTACTTTAAAGAAATGGGTGTCGACTCAAAATTCCTCGAATTATGTCCAAAAAATAGGTGCATCTTCCTATGCATATCTTACATGCTGAAATTCCATATCACATCAGAAGCATTAAGAAAAACAATGTACTTACAATGTACAAAACAACTGCCAACGATACTGCACTACAACCATTGGCTCCATTTTTTATACTTTTTTCGATGCAACGTACATTAAATTATTAAAAAAAAAATCCTAACCATCGATATTAGCCTACATATAAACATCAATATGAAAAAGTCGATAATACAGTCGAAAAAAGTGTTGCTATATCCATCGATCAATCAGTTTTTGATGCTAATATGGATGGAAATATCCACTTTGGGATCTAGTTTTTGATGCTTGTATGGACGAAAATACTAACACTATCAGGGAAAACCAAAGTTGTATCGACGGAAATATCGACGGTATAGATTTGGGGCAAAAAAATTAAAGGGCGGATTAGGGCTTATTTAGCTCTAATCTTCCCTTCTATAAAAGGTATGTGTTATAGTGTGCTGGCCATTTTATACATTTACATTCAGTTTGACTCTAAAAGTTTCTATATTCTCTTTCAAAATTGAGTACAAAATCGTGAGTACAAAATCATATTCTCTAGCACTTTCTATATCCAACTACTCTAGCCTAGTTACTACTACTGTCCTCATCGTTGCTCCCACCCTCCTCCTCATCATCCCCTCCTCCTCTTGCCTCTCTAGCTTCAACATCCTCTTAGCGAGTTTGTTGCCAAAAATCATCTCCATAATCCTATTCAAGAAGCGCACATGTTAGAGGTTAGTATATCCAATAGTTGTTCGATTTGATCAATTGAAGAAAAACGAGTATAGTAAGTGCTTACATTCACCAAGGGAACAAATTCCCCACTCACTTCAAGTAAGTCAAAAAAGGCTTGCATACTATTGTCGTACTTATACGAGTACTCCTCCTCTATGCACTGTCTACCCATTTTCATTTCCTAACATTACAAGCATGCATGTTAATTTCATGATTTACCCCAAGCATTCCCAAATTACATGCAGAAAGAAGTGAAAGAATAGGTACTTACTCAAAAATGATAAAATCGAAGTGAATGTGTGTAGGATCCTTTCTCCCCTCCCTCCTCTTCTATTTTACCCTCAATTGCTTTATGTGTTAAGTGTAAGAATCATGCATATGCATAAACCTTATTCTTATGCATAAAGCTTACGCTCATTTGTAAACTTTATGCACAAGAATAAGCTTTATGCCCTTCCTCTCTTCTCCATTATTTTCATTACATATATTTTAAGGGGTGAGGTTTTCTAGGGAACGCAATGTTGAAGTGGATGGAGCCTTCACTATTGTGCTCCTTGGAATCCTTACCCTACCAGAAAACATGCTTGTTGAAATCTTCATGCATTCTAAATTTTAAATAAAATCTCTTCTCTTTTCTCATTTTCCTTCTCCTTTCTCTCTCTCTCTCTCTCTCTCTCATTCTAAATAAACTCTCTTCTACCTCTGTGAAGGATGGCAAGTGGAGGATCTAGTGGAGGGGGTAAAAAGAGACCTTGTGATGATACTACCATTGGTGGTAGTATGGAGAAGGCGCATAAAGTACTCCCACATCTTGATCCAGAGGAGAGGAATAGAATCCTTCATGAGTTTGAAGAGGAGAGGTAGCGAGTGTCAGGTCCACCGATCTCTTTTGAGATCTCCCAAGGCACCACTTAGGGAGGACCTCAGGAAAGAGAGAGCATCTCTGCTACCACATTAAACCTCTCTCCAATAACTGCAAAAAAAACGAGGCTTTGGTACAGCGAGTGCCATAGAGGGTTCTCAAGCAGACTCCCAAACATTCCAAAACCTCCCCTATTCAATTAATAAGGAGTATGAAATACTTATGGATGAGAAAGGTCAATAGGTAATTAACCGCATGCAGGGCCTTTGCCATTCCAAATTCAAGAGGGTAGTCATGGATTTTCAAAAGCAGCCCCCCAAAAAAAATATTATATTTTGAAGTCACTTAGGAAGGAGTCCTTAGTTCCTAGTGAGAACATGGAGTTTGGATGTTGAACAAGATGGTTGCCATATTGAAATCACGAAAAGACCAAATCCACAGAAATGTAAAGGCAGGGGAGTCAAAGCCTGCATGTGTCCATGATGATGATTGGAAGATTGTAAAGAAAGAACTCATGACTCCACGGAAGTACGATCAGTAGAAGCAGACAGTTGCCAGCAAGGTAGAGTAAAGTGGACCAACTCCACTTAGGCTTGGGTGGCACGTAAAGCATTGCAAGTAGCCAATTTAAAAGATCAAATTCATGCAAGAGAGATGAGAGATAGAGGGACTTACCTCAAAATGTAAAGTGTTGGCTATGAGGTGGTTCTCTCTTGTAACAAAAGCAAGCTTAAGCACATCATTCAACATAAGAGGTAAGGGAGGAAAGGGGAGAGAGAAGAAAAGGGGAGGGGGGAATGGAGGGAAGGGAGGAAAGGAAATAGAGAAGAAAGGGGATAGAGAAGGAAAGGGGAGATGTAGAGAAGGAGAGGAAAGGGAGGAAAGGGAAGAGAGAAGAAAGGGGAAGAGAAGAAGGGGAATGTACGAAAGGGGAGAGAGGGAAAGGGAGAGAAAAGAGCTTGGAAGGGGACAAGGAGGGAATTTCATTTTCTATCCAAGCCCTCCTCTTCCCTATGCCTCTACCCCTCCCCCTCTTCCCTATTGCATGTAGAAAACATGAAAAAAACCCACAGAACAAGCTTTGAAAGGAGGAGGTCAAACAGGAAGATCCATACATAGAGCTTGAAATGCTACTTCTTAGAAGAGTGTCTTGGCTTTCTCCTTGCTGCCCGTAGTGCCTTTGAGGTAAGAAGTGGGAGGGAGGTGGTTGCAGAGTCTGAAGTGGAGAGAGAGTGAGGGATGATGGATGGAAGAGGGCAAAAAGTGACGTGGAAGAGGAGAGTAGGTTTTTTTGGGTCAACAATCGATAAAGGCATCACTAAAAGTGTCAAAACATACATTATGTTTTAAAAATTTTTAAATCTCGACAAACCTTTATTTTATAAATTATCTCTGTGTTTTATTCAAGTGTAGTTCATGAGAAAATTGTAAAAGTGATCATCAAACTTGGGTCAATGTAATTTTGGGACATAGGGGGCCTTCGAATACGGTTGTCTTGTTTTTTCAATCGCACCTTTATTGAATCTAAAACATAATTCATGGGCACCGATGGCCGTAATGGGACCAAAATTGACAAAACTTTACATAGTGTGGTGCAAATACTCTAGCAAGGTGTTATGCCATTTGGATTATCATGATGCCTTCTTTTAGGGTGCATATCGGTGCTAATACTACACAAAGGGCTGGGGTTTGCAAATGGGGCAAATGATTTTGTATAGCTATGATACTTTGTAGATCCTTAAAATAAGTATGGTAAAGGATTAAAAAAGGTATCATAGCCATATTACACCATTTTCCCCATTTGCAAAGCCCAATCCCTTATTTTTGAAGTGTGTCATGCATGAGCATCAAAAAACAAGAAGGTGGGCATTGCAAATGGGGCCAATGACATTGGATGGATATGATACTTTGTACGGGCCTTAAAATAATCACATTTAAGGCCCTTGCAAAGTATCATAGCCATCAAACATCATTTGCACCATTTGCAAAGCCCAATGCCTTGTTTTTATAAGTATATGACAAAAACAAGGACTTGGGATTTGCAAATGGGTGAAATGATGTTGGATGGCCATGATACTTTGCACGTGCCTACAACTAGGTGGGTTTAAGGCTGGTGCAAAGGTTCATGGCCATCGGGCCCCATTTGCATGGTCAAGAATGAACATTTTCCTATTTTTGCCCATCCATCCTCTACAGTGTTACAAAAACATAGAAATGTTCGTTCTTGACCATGAAAATGGGACCCAATGGCCACGATCCTTTGTACACACCTCAAAATAGGTGAGTTTAAGGACTGTGCAAGTATTATGGCCACGGGGTCCCATTTGCATGGTCAAGAATGAACATTTCCATGTTTTTGCCCATGCATGTACAATGGTTCAAAAAATGGCTTGAAAGGTCTTCTAGGCAACTAGCCATTCGCAGAATGATAAATATTTTGCATTGAGTCTCTGATGGGAGGGCGAATCCCCCTGCTCCCTAGGCAAGTTGTCCCCTTGTGGGAAAGGTTTTTGCATGTAGTGGTATGGATTTCAAAGGGCTACGGCCTAGACTTGGCACTTATCTCCATAGTGAGGATGTTCCTATAGCATGAAAATGAGAGGAGATGGACACGATACTTTGCATGGGCCTCAAAATAGGTGGATGTAGGCCTGTGCAAAGTATCATGGCTATTGGGTCCCATTTACATGCCTAGAAGACCTTTGAGGCCTTTTTTTTATACCATCATAGAGGATACATGGGCAAAAACATGACAATGAAAATGGGACCCAATAGCCATGATACTTTCATTTGATCTCTTCCAACCTTTACCTGAGGTTGAGTTCAATGATGAGGTATAACTTTCTTTATTGGCTAGTTCACCAAACTATCTAAATTATTTTCATGTACTATAGTTTGGTGAGGTTTTCCAACCAATTCTCAAAATTTGGAGAAGACCTGGTGGAAGGAAGTTTGAGAGCTGTGTGTCGTCTTCCACAAACAAATATGGAGAGAGGAGAGGAGACCAGTGGAGATGAGGAGAGAGGGCACAGCTAGAGAGCACACCACAAATGACTAAATGTACACTAAATTTAGTTGAAAATGTAGAATATATACAAACCCTTTTAGGGTTAGGGTTAGGGTATCTAACCCTTTCCTTTATAGCATTCTATGTGTTGGTGCTATGCACAATATTGAACACATGACGTTGAGATGGTTTCTCAACACCTTCCCTCAAGATCAACGTCATGAAGTAGGCCTTCCTTCAAGGTGATGATTCTGGGGAGTCAAAGAAGGACTGAGCATTACATTTCATCACACCCCTTTTATGGGAATGTCCTTCCTCTGCATGAAACCAAGAGCTTGTCGGTGCTTCCCAAAAATCTCTTTGCCAAGCGGTTTGGTAAAGATGTCTATAACATTCTCTTTGCTATCACAATGCTATAGTGTGATGTCACCAAGTAACACTCTTTCTGTGATGAAGTGCTCTCTGACATCAATGTGCTTGGTCCTAGAGTAATATATTGGATTCTTGGCCAATGCTTGAGCCAATTGATTATCATAGTATATTGTTGTTAGCTTTGATTCATCAAAGTAGTCTATTTCCAACAATACTCTTCTGAGCCATATAGCCTCACATGCACCTATAGTGAGTGCCCTATATTTTTCTTCAGTTGAAGAGAAAGAAATAGTTGGTTGTTTGTTTGACAACCATGATATAGCATTAGATACTCTCCTGATTATGGGTTGAAGACATGTATTTCACACAATGGCATCATGAAGCTACAAGGTGTGACAATTAAATTTGAACAATCAATACAATAGCGAATATTGATTTTGTATGATGTAAAGACCAACATATGCCTTGATAGTATTAATGGTATATCTAATAGAGACTATCTATTTACAAATCCCATTTACCATTCATAGGCATACCAAAATGATAATATGTTGCCTTATACAACTTACAATGTCTATGTCCATATCATAATGTAAAGTGTAGGTGTGACATAAAATTTAACGAAATAAAAAATTTTCTTGTACAAATTATGAAACATACGTTCATATCATAACCTTTTTGGCATCCATGTAATAGTGGGACATGCCTATCTATATACTCTACTCTTGATTGTATAAGTGCATGTACGTGCTTATGAACTCAGAAAACCCTAGGGCTCTACTAGTCTTGTAATATCAAGGCTTCATTATGAGCTTGCCTCTCCTCTTTCTATGATATATCTTCTTCTTCTTTCTAACTTTAATTGGGATCAACTTCGAGGGTTCATCACTAAGGGTGATTTTGCTAGGGATTCTTGTAGGTCGTGCAAGAATCATATCATGTAGTCGAAAGGCTAAAGTGGAACTATTAATTTACTGGAGCCATTACACAATGGGTAAGCAGAAACACACTCCACTAAATCTTACAACTTATTTTGCAACATGATATGACACCAAAAAAATCAAGAAAACAAACTATTGCAATGGAACGTTATTAAAAAATATACAGATTTTCAAAGTCTTTTATAGCTCCATTAAAATGAATTGGTTCATAAAGATCATAAGTGATGCACACTCATTTATATGCATACAATGCATGATTACAAATCCTCCTGTTGGCTAATACTACTAGTGCTTTAGCAAACATAAACACTCTAGTGTAAGACTGACAAATTTACTTTGCAAAGTACAAAATGATAATGCGATCATTGAAACAACTAAGGCTCCATACTTGTATTTTACATTAACAATCTATAACCTGTTGTGATTTTTCGATGCTTAAATTAACATATCAATATTATCTTACTGCGGTTTGGTTATCCATTTTGTTCATTTTGAGAAAAAGTAAAATAGTTCAACCTTTACAATTTGACATCTTGTGGGAACGACCTACTAATAAATGACCTATTAATAAATTAGGTTTACCATGCCAAGCAATAGTTGTGGGTGAAAAAACAAGGTACATACATGTACAGCAATGCCCTAAAAAAAAAAAGTTGAAAGACAACAGAAGGACATGGAAGAGTATGTAACACTCATTGTGGGAAAATTTGATGATTAAATGAAGAATGTTCTTTTCTATTACAAGAACTAATTAATAATACAAATGATATTTTTTGAGAATTCTAAAATTTCCCAATTTTTTTTTTTCAAAAAACTGATGATGCTCATCATTGTGAGATAAGCATGAAAGCTAAGTCAAGAAGATCCAACAACTCTTATGGGAAAATCCAATAGTAACATGGTACTCACCCATTCCTAACATTGTAGAAGAGAACATGGAAGCTAGGTCCAAATCATCACAACAAGTCCTGTAGCTTGTAAGTCTCTTACGAAATTCCTATTATACAATGACTAATGTAAATTACATACAGACAAAAAAGCTGCAGTAGTATATAATCATTACAACATTTAACCTTTCATATTTTCACTTATACATTAGCATGCTATAACTTCCCATAATATTTCTCTAATATTTCAATGCTGAAAACGTGGTAACACTTGATAACTTCAAATGTGTTAATGTAAGGCACTCAACTTGTGGTAATGTGATTTAATGATGTATCATTTTAGAGTTAATAATCTACATACATCTATAATGATATCTTACTCAAATGTTAATAACTTGGGGTAAACATACTAAACTGATGTGCATTGTTTGTTAAACTACATGCATTAGCATTCGTACATCCATACATAAAAAAAACAAAGAAAAATCAAATGACATTTTCTTTGATAGATTGCATTAAAAAAATATCATTCCTCATTTGCCGCTAGGTTTTATCTATTTGAATTGATGATAACAATTTTCAATTACTTTTACTAATATGGTACCAAGACATCATGAAATTATAAAGTGCTAACAAAAATGAAAATGGAACTGGTTTGGAGTACTTATTGGAAATTTTATTTATAAAACATTGTTACAATCTACTGGCTATCGCTATTTCAACTAATAATAACAAATCTGAAGTACATTTACTGATATGGCAACCAAAAAAATAGAAAATTGTATAACTGTTTGTACAAGTCACAAATTCTCCATAATTTTAGGAAGCTGGCATTCTTTAGTATTACACATGATTCAAATATCCCCAAAGTCCAATTGTATTTTAGTTTTATTTTTTCTCCACCTCCTTAATATAATATACAACTATAATTCTATCAATATAGAAAGTGCCTTCACTCAGAAATCTAGTTTGATATTTCAAAACTAAGTACAAGTCCTGCAGAGGAGAATCAAGTTCTTTTAAACCGAGAAAGAAATAGCTTCGTACTTCAAACTGAATATGGGTATAATGAGGTGATGCAATTGGCATGGCTTATAAAAAATTTTGGGGCTTCCATATATGATATGATCCAAACATTATTGGAATAGTGCTACAATGAAGCACGTAACAACCAAGCATAACACATGTTCTATAACATTGAATCATATCCAAAATGTCACAATACAAGCATCCATACAATGAAATTCAAGGAGCCATAATAATCTTAATCCATACCATAAAGAAAATTATACCTAACCTCAACTAAGTCCAATTGGTCAATGTACAATCACTTTTCATAGCACAACGCCTACATGCATACACAAATCTATGACTACCACTGCACAAAACACAAAGGAAACGATATCTCGACACTAGCATTTGTTTCCTAGAATGTGTTTTATGTTTTAAGTATAATTTTTAGCGTTATACTTTTGTAGAATGAATAGTCACCTCGCACAAATTCTCCTATTTTGATTTTACAACAAGCACTAGTCATGTTAGTTGAACTACTTTGCTTGAAACTCCAAATACTTCAAATCCACAAATAGAATTGCAACATGCTATGAGTCAAACCTAGACATGAGAATTTGTTTCAAGCACGTGCTATTTTATATACAAATAAACATGAACAAATTCCATAAATAGAATATATTTTGACAATTCATTCCTCAACTAACTTCACTCGAATGACTCTAACTCCACCCGACTGACTCTATGCAATCACCCAAATACTGCCAACACAACCACACACTAGACAACACCAGCTAACATACAACATGCATTTTCTAGAAGGCCCTTTCTCTTTGCCCTTAGAAATCGACATGCATTTTGTTCCCGATACTACTTGAATAGTACTTGAGTTTGAATCAAACCAGTTGAATGCTTGGACGATTTTTTATTTGCAAAATCAGTAGCATAATAATAAGTTTCAGAAAGATGGCACTTCTTTGAAGATCCAGGAATCGATCGACTCACAATCTCATAATGCTGTCGAAATGAAGCCTATCTATAACAAAATGGATGATCATGTTGTGAGAGGATTCTGTGAAGAGATACACTATAAAAGAAATTTCTTGCTGGGAATTGTTATGTGTCTTTCTTGTCAGCATCCATGTGGGAAAAGGCATTCATTCCCCCTTTGCATTCAAGTTCCCCTACAAACACTTATTTCATTAATTTTGAACTTGTCAATGTACAAATTCATTTTAATTACTTTTGGACTAGTTTATGGATAAAATTTAAGGAAAAACTCACTCTTCAAAACACAGATAAAAACATAAAAGCAAGCAATTTTTTAGAGTGTTTTGAAGGAAATAAAATCAAAATTATAAAAACATAACACAGATAAGCTACACCAAAAGATAAGAAATAGTAGCAAATAAAACTAAAATTATGAAAATTAATGTAACTTCTTACATAGACTGGTGCATGGTCCTGATTCATTTTTGTACTTAAATTTCTATTGAAAAAATCTACTTTATGAAAATATCCTTCTAAAACCAAAAGAGGACACTACCCTTTTGAAATAGAAAGTTGCATGTCCAAATCTATTGGACACAAAAAGCAACACCAGAATAGCAATCAAACGGAAATATAGAATAGTCGAGAAGCATACTACACTATACTAGAGCTGTCGAAGGGGACCTTTTCAACATCTTCACCATGCCCATGAGACTCAATCATCCCTCTACCCACACGATGGTGGCTCCTTCATCGCTAACATAGGCCAATAGGAAAGTCGTCCAAGCCATGCAAGAAAGAGCTCTCTCTAGCCAAACCCTCAAAAACTTCATGATCCCCATAAATCCCTCCACCCATAACACAACAATGGAGCCCCCATGAGAAAATGTCCTCAGTTTTGTAGGTTGGCCATGGTTGAAAAACCCACACATCACCACAGCCGACTAGAAAACCCACACATCAACATACACTAAAAAACTATAGGAGAGGTAGGGAGGTGCAAGAAAGATATAGACATGGAGAGAGTATAAAAACTCATAGGAGATATAAGGAGCTAGAAAGAAGCTACCATAGAGGTAAGGAGCTACAGGATAGGAACATAGATAGAGAGGAGGTAGAGAGGTATGGAACAAGAGAAGAGCTATAGGAGAGGTAGGGAGAAGTAAGCAGTCATAGGAGAGGTGGGAAGACGAAGAGGAATGCAAGACCAGGTAGAGGGTCAACAAAAACCCTAACTTTCTAAACCCTAACCACCCAACTAACTCTTCACTATCCTAGGGTGCCACTGACTTGGTCAAACTTGACAAAAAATAAGCAAAACTCCCTTTTCCCAACCCAAGCACAAAAAATTCACCTATCCCTAAGACCCTTATAGGGCCAAAAAGATAGCCTCCGACAAAAAAGGCCAGCTCTTACAACTTTAGCTACTTATAGTAACTCCTTCTCTTTGCTAGGAAGACTTCTTCCCTAAGGCAGTTCACTGCTATCCATACTTTTCTCGTGAGGTAAAATAATTTGCAAAAGAAGGAGTGAGAACACAATCAGCAATATTCAGTTGCACAACAGCATAGGTATGTTGCTACTATGGCACACAATATTACTTCATTTGGTCAACAATATGGAGCTTGTCTACAATATGTGGTTCCTCTTCATTATTACAAAAGGAGCCAAACATTGGTAAAATCTCAAATGGTTGCACTTCTTCACACATTATGCTCCAAGAGGTTTTAACACCTAGACCCTTAATTTCATGTTCAAAAGCATTAATTAGTTAGCTTCAAAGTTAGGATGCATATCTCAACATATTATGCCACATGAGGTTTCCAAACCTTATTCTTTAGAAGCTTAGTTTCATTGAAAAGATCATATATGGTTCCAAGGCTTTCATAAGTATGATTTTGAAGGGATGTTTGCGAATCATGCTAAATGGGTAAGAAACGCCAACAACTATTTGATTTCATGGTCTAGAAGTTTAGGCATTGTGAAAATCCTATATTTAAATATTTGAGGTTAGGCCTTGACATTGTCTTTGAATAGAGCTTTATATTTGATTATATGTTCCAAAAAGGCTTGTCCAATCGAAAAATCATTGTGCCTAATAGCTTGAAAGATTTTAAAGGCCTTGTGGAAAGGAAAAGTAGTAAGCACATCAAGATTTGTTGACATTAGAGGAGGGGAGAATATAAGCTAGTTCATGTAGAACTCATTAGCTAGATGAATAGAAATAAAATCTACCAACAAATACACTCCTAAAGATAATGGATGTAAAAGTATATGCTTGATAAAAAAAGTCAAACAACAAATTTACAAAATATCACGCTAGAAGAGGCCACCATATGTATAAAGCCTTCAATTAATCATCTAAGAATATCTAGATCTCCACTTATGCTCATGTTGTGAACAAACTTGATGTCAAGCCTTTGTATAGGATTGTTTGAGGGGGAGGACCGCTCAATTTTGGAGGTGTTACTGGAGGCCTAAGGCCGCTATCAAAAGCGAGGAGTGGGTGGTGAGTGGACCCATAACACTACACTATGCTTATAAGGATTGCATGTGGTGATGCAAGTGCTAGGGAGTACTATGAATTAGAACAAAAAGAATAAGCTCTAAAAGGAGGCAAGGAAAAAAACAATGCTCATGATAGAATATAGGAAAAAACAATGCTCATGATAGAATACAGAAAAAAAAAAGCTCATGATAGAATACAGGAAACAGAATCCCCCACCCCCCCCCACCCCTTTTTTTACTATCAAACATAGTCACTCAAGCACTCACATACACACTCACTGAATCACATACTCACTCAATATCCCCCCCACACACATAGTTATGATTTATTTAACAATTAAATCAACCCAACCTCCCCCATCCCCCTTATGGGTTTAGACATAATCGGTTGTCCACCAAGGATTACGTTCACATTTTCACATCTATGTTAATGGGTTATTAGCGTTTGTTAATTACTCTTTAAAGTAGCATGAAAACACCATGATCATGTTGTTTACCGGGAAATCGGATAAAACTACCATCGGTAGTACTGATATAACCGGCAGTAATAAGCACATTACGGATAATGGACATAGAGGGCACAATGCGAACCAGTTGCATACCACAAAATGAAAATGAAACCTCGTACACCAATACACCTTAGAGATGACATAGAGATCACTCATCCAAGATAGCAATACATAATACAATAGGCAAGCTTGTAGCTCTAGCATCTCCTTGTCCCTCTCTCAACCTTATACAATGATGAATGAATCCCCATCCCCCAATCTCCCATCTTCACCCTCGTCTTTCCCTGGAAAGAAATATATTTCCTTCATCCTATTGTGGATGTCCCCTCATCCTTATCCATCGCACCGCTTGTCTCTTTATGTCTTCTACAATGGCCAACTTTTGTTGAGTTGATGTGTCGTACCTACTCCAAGTGCACTGCTTGTACACCACCCGATCTCTGATAGGAGCTAGCAGATGAAACATCTGTGCCACCTATTAGTTTGAGTCTGATAGGAGGTGACTCCATGAAATGAAGACCCTAAATGCATGCCCATGTGCTTGGGTGATAAGTGATCATGTTCTTCTCATGACCATCTGCTCCATGTGACAATGTCATTCTCATGACCATCTCCCCCATGTGACTATGTCATCCATGTGACAGTCATTTGTGTTACTATGTCATCCATGTGCCCATGTCCATTGCCTAACCGAGACAGCTAGGTGATCATGTCTACAGGTCCACTAGATGGTCCTAGATGATCTTTGTATCCTACAACAGCTCCCCCGCCATCATCTCAGTGAATAAAACATGATGTCAATGCTGAGGTGTACAGTTGATGCTCTATCGGTGAAGGGCTTAGGGAGAAAAGTATTAAAACGAATGTTTCCTCATAAGTGATAAAAACATGGATTTAAAATAAAGTGCTATAAAAGAACATTGCCTTATATACAAAAGCTTCACATTTGAAGTAGAAATGTAAACTAAAATCAATACATAGAATGAACCAATGCATAATAAAAGCCATATCCACTGAGTTTGGAAAAAAATCAAACTGTATAAAAAAACCTCTACTAGAATTGAACCAAGCCAATTGTATAACAAAAAACTCCACTAAGAACTAAACCAAGCTATGTGTCAGAACAAATGCCATGACAACACATCCATGTGCTAAGTGAAGGTGCAAGAATGGAATGGAAAGACATAATGAAAATGCTAGAGCAAAGCAAAGATAACCAAAGTACTCACATGATGGAAAGCTTGATGTAGATGTAGACTCCTCTGATTTGACACAAGAAAGTACAACACTCTTATAGAGTGCACACACAAACTAAAGAACCTAGTGTATATGGGATAATTCCCAATATGACACGTGGCACTCTCACACAAATACTAGTTCCTAGTACACACTAGAACACTCAACTTGACTTCATGTTCTAACACCCCCCCATGAAGGAAAGGTGAGTGATAGCATGAGTTCATAAAAGATGCAAGAATGGAATGGAAAGACATAATGAAAATGCTAGAGCAAAGCAAAGATAACCAAAGTACTCACATGATGGAAAGCTTGATGTAGATGTAGACTCCTTTGATTTGACACAAGGAAGTACAACACTCTTATAGAGTGCACACACAAACTAAAGTACCTAGTGTATATGGGATAATTCCCAATATGACACGTGGCACTCTCACACAAATACTAGTTCCTAGTACACACTAGAACACTCAACTTGACTTCATGTTCTAACACCCCCCCATGAAGGAAAGGTGAATGATAGCATGAGTTCATAAAAGATGCAGTTCCTTGATATTCCCAACAAATCCCCCCTCAAGGAAATGCCTCATACTACAAGGATAAATCATAGGCTCATGGTCTCTCATGCCAGGGTCTCTGGTCAAGGATAAATCCATGGCTCTAGTCTCTCATGCAAGTTGGACATCCTTGGGTAGGTACATAATATGGGATATACCAGGATAAACACACAAACATAATAGATACTTCTGAGAGGTTCAAACAGATAAGACAAGATACCTTTGCATACTCATAGTGGTTGCAACAGGTTTACAAAATCCTTTTTGGAAACATGATCCAGGCAGGGAACCCTAGAAACAAAAATCTTTATCATCTACCATATATGCTTTTTCATCACTTGTGTCCTCCACCATATTTGCTGGATTTTTCTTTGAGAAACAATTATTTTCAGAGTGGCCATTCTTGCCACAAATCCCACATGGCTTGATGAGAAAACAATCTTTCTCATCATGATTGTTTTTGCCACAATGTCTACAAGCTTTAAAATTCATCCTTTTGAACTTGGTTGCCAAAGCTAGTTCTCCCTCATCCTTCTGTTTCTCTTTCTTCCTTTCCTCTTCCTGCAATGCACTTATGATTCCTTCAAATGAAGGATTAGGACCATATTTCAGCGTGGTTACCAGGTTGTCGTATTCTTTTGGCATGCTTTTGAGAAGCACTACCATAGAATCATCTTCTATCACCGGTGAATCACAACCGAAGCCAACTGGTTCATGAGACTTCTCATTTTGTTGATGTGAGCATCAAGAGGTGCTCCAGATGTCAGCTCTAACTCAAAGAACTCAATCTTGAGTGACAGCTTAGAATGCTTGCTACTTGCACCAAATAAGTGGTCAAGCACAGCCCAAGCTTCAGTAGGATCTTCAAGATTGGCAATGTGATGCAGATAATTGTCTCCAAGACCCAATGCAATGATTGCGAATGCTTGCTCGAGACGTTGAGGTTCCTTTTCCCTCTCGTTTGATGAAGAAGTTCCCTTGACCAGATTCCACAGATTGTACTTCATCAAGTGGAACTTGATCTTCATTCGCCAGGTGTGGGATCCTTGGCCATTGAACTTTTCAATGGCAATGTGAGTATTCATCATGATCAAGCTGGAAAGTACCCCAAACTCGAAGTGAAGATCAGCAATATGCAACTCCCATGCACGCAGATAGTGAACTGAAAATGGCAGGTAGATTCATGGGAAGACAACGAACATAATCAGCACAATTTGGGGCAGATTTTGAGCAAGACATGGCACACAGATTTTAGCAAGATGTGGTGCAGAAATTCAGTAGAGAATGGCACAGATCTGAGGCAGTTTATGGCAGGCAGAATGAGAAGAAAATGGCGCAGATTTTGAGCATAATGTGGCACTGTTTTTGGAGCTGAATGTGACGTAGATTTGGGGCAAAACATGGCAAGAATAATGTGCAGAATGGCAGGCAGAATGTAGCTAGAAATGGCAAGGCGAAGAAGGATGAAATGGTGCGCTAAATATTGGAGTAGATCGTGGGCTGCAATTAGGAGAAGAACATGGTAAGATGATGGCGGGCAACTTCAGGAAGATGGTGGGCAGAAGTAGATGGAGATGGTGGGCAACTCATGTTGAAGATCGAAGGGAAGTTCCAGCTCCACATGAAGGGGTTAAGGGAAGGGGAGCTCCATCATAGAGGAAGAGGGCAACTTCCTTTTCTGGCCGCCCTCATCCTCTAGGCTGAGCTAGGAGAAGGGGAAAGGAGGAGAGAACATGGCTCTGATACCACATGAAGGTGCAAGAATGGAATGGAAAGACATAATGAAAATGCTAGAGCAAAGCAAAGATAACCAAAGTACTCACATGATGGAAAGCTTGATGTAGATGTAGACTCCTCTGATTTGACACAAGGAAGTACAACACTCTTATAGAGTGCACACACAAACTAAAGTACCTAGTGTATATGGGATAATTCCCAATATGACACGTGGCACTCTCACACAAATACTAGTTCCTAGTACACACTAGAACACTCAACTTGACTTCATGTTCTAACACTAAGAAGGAGGTTTGAAGACTCCAAACATGGTATCACCCTCTTCCTCAATTGTGTCCATGACGTTCTAGGGGTCTTCATACTTCCCCTTGTAGCGTTGGTATTTAGGTTTGTCCTAATCATGCTTTGATTTGCAAAGTAGCAAGATCAGCCTATAGGAAAAGTAGATGTGCTTGCATTGTAGCATGGGTTTGTTCCAAGATTGATTGCTGCTCTTGAATGTCCTAATAGTCTTGCTCTTGGGCCTCAAGTTGAGACTCCAAATCAGCCACCCTCTGCTCAGGCATAGCTTGTATAGTCAGTAGAGAGTCATGTTTTTCTTGGAGTAGAGTCATCTCCTAGTGCAGCTTAGCCACTCTTTATGGTTGAGAAGTTTTTTGGGACACCAGCTTATGTGTATGAGATGCATTGACCGCTTAGCCCATGCATACCTATCACTAAAAGACATGTGATAAGCCATATTAATGATCTCCCCAAATTCTTCAAACATACCTCTATCTTCCACATTTTCCAAGGTAGCCATAGGTGCAAGGTCATCGAGCCCAAGTGGGTGGCCTAGCTGGATGGTTGTTTTTACCAAAGGTCTTATGCAAAGGAATCATAAATATCTTATATATGTCCTCCTCCTCAAGGTTAACGAAATATCTTTTCCTTTTCAGTGCAATAAGAAGACTTATGTAATCTTCATCTTGCATATGTGTTTGTCCGATTGTCGAGAATGATTGCCCCAATAATGAAGAGAGATAAGGGGGGGGGCAACATATCATTCTCAGGAAGAGGGGGACACTCAGCAAGGACATGCAAAGAACCACTAGCAAATATATAACTAGATGAGTGTCGATCTAGCAGCTGCATGTGTACATGAGACATGTGAAGCACTAAGATTGGCTATACATGTGACATCTGAAGCATTAAGACTAGTTGCTACATAGGTAGTACAAGGGCATCCAGGAGGCATGAGAAATTGGGGTTGCCAAAGTGATAATTGGGGGACCTATATATCCGAAGATGGAAGCATTGTGCTAGAGGCCCACGAAGTGCAACAAGAGTGCTAGGGATGCCCATACCCAATGTAAGGTTGAGGTCAAATGGATGGGCAGCTAGAAAGGATGTGAGAATCAGAGACTCTTCATATGCTAGCTAAATGATGAGGGTGGGAAGACACAAATATGTGGACACCAAAGTAGGAGTGAGTGTGTGCACGGAGCCCATGAACTCAAAGGTGTCAAGGCATATCATACGAGGATGAAAGCTGTGCATTAGGGAACATCCACAGCAGGGAAGTCGATTTGACTTGAATATAACCAGAAGCTTAGAGGGACTATTAGATGCACACTCATTGGCACTGGGGCCACTAGATGCCTTCTGAGAAGTAGCATCTCTGTAGCAAGAGGTGGTGTAGTATGATCCCCCATTATCAGAACTGGAGTGGCTAGATGCACTCTGAGAAAATGGTACCTAGTCCTCCTCTGAAATAACTACAACATTAGGAGTCTGGGACCTAGTGCAGTGGGTGGCCACGGGGCTGATGGAGAGCATTAAGTTGCTCTTTGGCATTTGGGACACTAGTTAGATGAAGGGGAAGACTTTGAGCTGCTAGCCTGGGTAGCCAAGGTAGGGTTCGAAGGGGATCCTCGCGTAGTCATAGTGTTATAAAAAGGAACAAATAGCATGTCTCTTGGCAGGCGAGGCTTGAACTTAATGCACTTCTTGGAAATCAACAAGCAGCAACAAATGGCAAGGACAGGAGAGGCTAGCAAGAGAAAATGGGGAGGAGGTGTAGGAGACTAGAGAAGGTCAGAGGATATGGGGTCTTCAAAGGAGATGGGGTCACCAAAGGAGATGTCAAAGGATAGGGTAGGAGGATTGCATAGTATGGGTAGGAGGATCGCACAGGAGGAGGGGAGCATGAGGATGGTGCAGGAGGGAGGATTGCAAAGAAGGAGGGGGACAGGAGGATGGCAAGGGGGGGGAAGATTGAGCAAGAGGAGGGGGGGATAGGAGGAGTGATGAAGGGGATGAGGTGGGCAAGAGGATGGATGGGGGAGGAAATTGCATAGGGGGATGGACTGGAGGATGGCAAAGGAGGGGCTAGAGGATGGTGCAAGAGAAAGGGGGGCAAGAGGGGTTTTGAAGGGGAGGAGTCAGCAGGAGGATGTTATGGGAGGAATGGGGAAGGAGGGGGGTGCAAAAGAGGGGAGGAGGGCCACAAGAGGATGCCGCAAGGAAGGGTTGGCAAGAGGAGTTTGTGAAAGAGGGGAGTAGTGGCCACACAAGGATGGAGCAAGGAAGGGGGAATAGGTGGGACATGAGGTTTCTACTACAAGGAGGGGTCATAGGAGGATGGCACAAGAGGTGGGATGGGGGCATGAGGGGGCTGCAATAGAGGGTGAAATGGAAGGAAGGAGGAGGGAGGAGAGGGTATGATGAGGATAGCAAGAGGGGAAGGGGGTCACAGGGTTGAGGGTCAAATTTAAGAGAGAGGTGATGCAGTGGAGAGAGAGTGTGAATGTAAGAGAGAGGTGATGGGGTGGAATCACCACGTTTTCATCACCACGAAATCTAAGTGACACAAAGCCACCTTTTGCATCACCACCAAGCCTAAGTGATAAACAAACCTTGTTGTTCACCCACTAGAACCTAGAGGACACCAAACCCTCCTTGTTCACCGCAGTGAACTTAGAGGACACCGAACTTCCTTGTCCACCAAACTTAGAGGACAACAAACCTCCTTGTTCACCCCATTGAGCCTAGAGGACACCCAACCTCTTTGTGCAACCACCATCAAAAACTTGTCCATGTGTCACCACAACTATTACTATACCTCAAATACCAAGCGGGAAGGTGAAGGTGGTGTATTTGAGGTGGAAGGTGACCAAAGTGTTCCATGTACTATGTCATGTTGTGTCCTCTTTCACCTAGAGTGATTGAGTCATGATATTTCTTATGTCCCCAAGCTTGAACGGTGATTGCGTCATGTTGTGTCGGGTTTGATCCAGAGTGACTGAGTCATGATATGTCTTGAAGCACCATGGGTGACTGATATATTCTTTGTTCTTGGGCACCAAGTGTGAATAATTCAATCTCTTTGTTTGGGAAGTATGTAGTGATTAGCTCATGTTGTGTCGTGTGTCCTGGGACAAAGAATAGTTTGTGACTTGAAGCCTCAAGGGTGACCCAAGCACACCCAAGTGGAATCAATGTCCAGTAAGGAGATAAATCCACCAAAAATGTGTTGAGAAACTAGGTGAGCTTGAAAACCAATGAAATCCAAGTAAACAAAAAGCCACACCATTTTTTTAAATAGTATATACATATTTTCTAGGGAGAAGTTTAGTGAGCATGATACCGCTTTACTCTTGAACCATTCACTAGAGTAGGAAACACATTGCCATTCAAAGTGGCTAAGTAAATACCACTACTAGGAATAAGCTTGGAGATGAATAAAGGACTAGTCCACCCACTAAAAAATTTAGGTTTATGCTTCAAAAACTTACTGGAATAAAAGAAGACCAAATCATCCACTTTAGACTCACAACATCAGAGGTTCCTATCATGACATACCCATTGTCAAATTTTCCACACTTCTTGAGCAAGGATGGCCTCCCATTGGTGCCCTTCTAGGGCTTCTAAATCCCAAAGTATTTTAATGGTGCAAGCCTCTAGGTTGTCATCCATCTCTGCCATGACCCTAGAAGTCTCCATATGAAACTCATAAGGCATAACTGCCTCTAGACTGTATATCAATTGGAATAGTAAGTACCCACTAGTACTGACCTTGTATGTGGTTTTTTAGGCAAAAAGAGCGGCTGGAGGTAAAGCATCCAAATATGCAAAGGAACTGAGGCACGAATGAGTTAAAATATGACACATGGTCTTATTAGAGCTCTCATCAAAGCCATTGGCACGAGGGTAATATGAACTAGATGTCTTCCGAATGATCTAGATTTGTTGAACGAGGTTAGAAATGATATCATTGAGAAAGTGGGTGCTTCACTCACTCATTAATTTGATAGGAGATGATTAGATCATAGAGAAATGTGGCTACTTATGACTTGAGTAGTTCATGTCTTCACAAACTTGGCCTTGACTCACTTGGTGCCATAGTCTATGGCAGCAAGGAATATTTGTCCTTTGTCTTGTGGCAAGAGAGATGGGTCCTCAAAATCTAATCCCCATTGATAGGGTGGCACAGGGCTGAATGGCTTAAGGGGAAGGTACTCATGTTGGGTAGGCTTGATTGTTGATATGAATTACATTGGTGCACATGAGCATAGCACTCTTGTAGCAACTTTGGCCACCATAAGCCAGTGTGTAGTATCTCCATAGCAGTGGCCCTGGGGGACATATGACCAACCCCCCATGCCTAAGTGAGCCTCTTCAAGAATGGATTGTGTTTCACGAGGGAGCAAGCACACCTCAAGATGTGGTCTTTGCCTAGCTTGTACAACTACCCAGTAATCAGTTTGAAGGGGGTTGCATGAATTATATTTTTCCTCCTTTTTGCTAGGGTCATCCCTTTAGAAAACTCACTTGTGGACAATAAATGTACAACATTTGCATACGTCCTCTATGGTATTATCAGTTTCCTCTATGATTATGGAATGGCCGTCTTGAGGGTTGGTGCCACCCGTGTCATGTGCCAACATTGGACCATCTTGCTCATTTTCTTAGGTCATGCAAGTGACCTCTTCACAACCTTCCCATATAGTTCTAGATACCATCCTTCTTTACATGTAAGGATTGTTGCAGAGACCAAAAGACATTGTGTGATAAGCGAGTTCACATAGACTAGGTGATGGAGATGTATCAGGGTTGGCTTCTAGTACCTGCGCACTTTGAGGCTGGTTGTCACAGTCTAGAGAACTTATTTCCACCATATTAATGGACAAGGATCCCACAATAGGCTTCATCTTCTTCTAGGATAGCATGATCTAACTGTTGGAAGATGAAGTCAAAGTGAGTGTCTCTAGTGTGTTTTTATTGAGTTATAGAGTAGTACTAGACTACTTTATATCCTAGAGTGCCACGTGTCACTATGGGACTTATCCCATATACATTTTTCACTTTAGTGTGTGTGTGCCTATCCTATAAAGGCATTGTACTTTCATTGTCATATCAATCAAGTATCAAGCAACAAGCTCTTTGGTCTACATGTGAGTACTTTCATTTTGGTTCATTTCTCTAGTAATTTCATTTCCATTTCATTATGTCTCCTTTTAAGTATCACTTCCTCTCTCCCCATGTTCCTTCATGTGGTATCAGAGTCTCCCTTCCTACCTTCCCCTTCTTCTTGCTCTATCTAGAGGATGAGAGAAGCCCACAAATGGAAGCTCTAGGTAGAGCCTCCCTTCCCTTAGCCTCACCATGGTTCCTCACCATCAAGTACTTCCCGGTCCTCGTTTGCGAGTTTAGCTCACTCCTACGTCAGTTTGTGGTTCTCCCTCAACATTGGCAGACATTCCTCATCAGTTGGTCACTAGAAACTTGTTTTGGAGTAGTCTAGTAACTGTTTTTTGACTTTTTGAGGTTTAATTTCTACGTGTTCTGAAATTTTGCACTTCCCAAACATAAACGACCCTATCCTGCACCTTTTCAAGGGGAAAAAATTTTCTATTTTTTTGTCCGTACAATTGTATGTACGCCCGTATGTGCATATGGACATCTACAGATGGATGCACGATAGTGCCAAGAGTCTGTACAACTTGTCAGAAGGCGATTTTGAGTAGTTTTAGGCTATTTTTTGGCATTTTTTGCTCAGATTTGGACTCCCATGACCTCCAACAGTGATTTGAGCTCCCTTGAGCACTTTTGCTCATTTTTTTTGAGCCTCTTTTGTGCATTCGGTGACTCTCCGATTGGCACATTGAGAGTCATGATGTGATCTCCCTTGGTGGTTGCTTCCATGGTCTTCATCGACACATCTTCCGAGGCATCCTCGACATGAGCATCTTCGACACATCATTGACAAGTAGGATGTGCACACTTTTATGCGGCATCTACTTTGGGCACATGGGTTCTCTACCCTTGCTATGCATAAAATGAATGAAATATATCTTTACTACTTTCTTGTTTGAGTCAAGGGTACTCTGCCCTAGTCTGTTCCCCAAAATGAATGGAACTATTTTAGTGCTACTTATAGTTAATCCTAAAACTAAGGAAAATGTATTTCCTTATGTACCGATTGCTTGTGCAAGGAAAATGATTCCTACCAGCAACAATGACTACTACCAATAATAACAACTGTGATAATAGTATTGATTATATTAAAGTATAAGCTTAAAAGAGATTACACTAGGCTAGTATAACAACTCAACTAGTGTTGAGAGTAATAGTTGAATAAAGAGATTACATCCTTGAAGATAATGTATAACAACTCAAACAATTGCTAAGAGCCTCATCAGGCAAAAATTTAACAAAAGAGATTACATCTACATCCAAAGATGGTTCATAAAAAAACTAACAACTCAGCAATCATTGAGAGCCTCATGAAGCAAAAATTGAACAAAAGATATTACATTTATAAAAACTCAGCAATTGCCGAGAGCCTTAGAGCCCAAAAGATTACATCAGGTGAGGATAACCACTCAGTCATTGTTGAGTGGTTATGGGCTTCATTGAGCAAAAGTTGCAAAGAGGATATTTGTACAAATCAGTTGCCTAATTGCTAATAGACCACTATACATTATTGTATTCAAAGAGGCCAGCTCAGCTTGCTGCATTTGAATTTTTGGGTAGCTAAAGGAGGAGACAATGGAGAGGTCGATGGAGAGGCTAAAAACCATACACAAATGCACGACTCAGAATCCTCCCCCCCTAATAACATGAGAAAACTTTGCTCTAAGAATCATTAGCCCTTCATGAATGTCTCTAAGGAATCCATAGAGAACAACCATAAAGAGGCTAGTTGTGTGCATGCCATCCAAGGTGGTGACTTGGAGATGTGGAGGGAATCAATGGAGATTACAAAGACATTTCACAAGAGTAGGAATTTCAAGTCCTAGTGAGTGCAACACAATGAACTTGTACAAGAAAGCAGACAAGATTGGGATCACACTGTATCAAGGCAGATAATATTGTTGGCTATGTTTCCTATAGTTCCCAACATGGTGAAAGGAGTGGGTGAGAAGTGGAGCATGGAGAAAAGTAGCACAGAATGAGAGCAAAGTAGCCAAATCATGCCACAATTAAATAAACTCTAATTTTAATGAGACACTTTAAATTAATCAAAATTTGAGCCACCATGGTGACTGGATGCCGATGGTGCCATCCAAAACATCATGATCCAATAAGCCACGTAAATTAATAAAAATCCCAACCACTGGAGGCCCAGTGGTGCCATCCAAATAATCATGAGCCATCTTCAATTAATCAAAATTTGAGCCACCAATTAGTCACATGCCTAATTGAGTAGTGGTGTATTTTGTAGACATTCTTTGCCATACAAAGCTTCATCAAAATGCCTTAAAAAATATAAAAATTTGGCCTTCTCATTAAAGGTGAGAGCACATGGTTTTCTTATTTTTCTTATTTTCTCATTAAAGGTGAGGGCACATAGTGAGTTGGGACTAGATTTCTTAATTTTCCTAAAAAATAATTTTCGGCATGTAAGTCCATCCAATTATAGAATCATGAGCTGCTATTTAATCTCATTCCATTGTTGACTAATAATTAACTACACTAAAACTAATCAAGAATTATATTGCCCCAAAAATAATCGGATACAAGCTTGTCATGTAATCACATGCCAATGTGGTAAGTGGTAATTAACTGCACTAAACATAATCAAGACATCCAAATAATCACGAAGGAGCCACCATGTCGGTGACCGATGGTAATTAAATTGCATGCATGCTGGTGCATCATATTTATGATGGGCAAGATTTTCCACATCCGACAAATGCATCCAATGCACCCTTAGATCACGTGCAAGCTCGGTGGTGCCATCTAAATAATCATGAAGGAGCCACCATGCTAGTGACTAGTAACTAAGTGGTAATTAAATTGCATACAAGCCTGATCGAAAATTTGTGCCGCCAATTATTCACCTGCAACGTGTTCGAATAATCATGAAGGAGCCATCGCGGTGGTTGCTAATTAATTGCACTCTACGTAATCACATGCATGTCAACTTATGGTTTTGTTGTCTCAAACAACCACCATGATGGTCCTTGAGCCAAAGAACCATGGTGGCCTTCACTCTACTGAAGCCTCCACTGTTTCATTTCATTCACCACTTCTGACTCCTTCACTATTTTGTTTAATTACTCCTTCACTATTTCAAATTCCCTTTACCATTACCTCTCGGCCTTTCTTTGTGGCACTCTTCTTATAACTTTTGTCCCCTCTCACAATGGATTCGCTGCCAAATGTGTCATCCTAATCCTCCATCTCTACATAGTCCAAGAGCATCTCACACAATCTTTTCCCCCCCAGTTTTGTGCACACCAAGTTGGGCACAGGGTTATCAGTCGAGTTGAGGGAGACTATCAATAAAGGCAGTGAGAGGAGCCCAACTTGGTGTGTATATTTTCTCCATCGATGCACACCAAGTTGGGCATAGGGTTATCAGTCAAGAGAGGGAGACTGTCAACAAAGGAAGCAAGAGGAGCACAAGTAAACTAGGTGAATCTCATTGCTTGAAAAATCAAAAACGAGTGATGAAGATCCAATTGGGATGATAGAAGGTAGGACGAGTTGGATCCCACATTTGTTTGCTTATAAAGTAAAGAGTAGCTTACGAGCCACTTGTAGCGTGCACCCACAAATGTGTTGGATTACCTATTCTCAAAGATTCCAAAGAGTAATTATGTATTAATGGAAACTCCATTAGTCAAATTCAAGGGTAGAGAATAGCAACATTTAGAAGCACTATAATGGCACCATTAACACATCCAAACAACAAAACAACCCCCACTGCCAAGCCACCAAGACAAAGGAAAAGAAACAACCAAAGAAGAAACATGATGACCAAAACAAACCATGAGAGAAGGCCCATCAAAGCTGTAGCAGCTGGAGTTTGAATACTTTTCTACAAAGTGCCAATGACCACACCTCCTACAACAATCAAGTTGAGCTAACCCAATATTGAAACATGTATGCATTGAAAGTTCACCACATAATGAATTCCTCAATACTACAACATGTATTGAAAGTTCACCATAGAATGAATTCCATACAACCTAGAGTTGTAGAATACTGATCCTAAATACTTGAGGAAAACACATCTACTTGTGTGTTCTTTGAAGAGGACCAAAATTCTTGGCAATTCAAAACAAAAAAGGCCACCAAGCAAAGAGTCATAGCCATTCATCAGGAAAACAACACAAAGAGGGACACATGGTGAAGGGAGAGAGAGAGAGAGAGAGAGAGAGAGAGAGAGAGAGAGAGAGAGAGAGAGAGAGAGAGAGAGAGAGAGAGTATGTTAGGGTGTGAGGAAATAATGCTCGCATGAAGACGTGAAGAAAGCTCTCATTCATTCATCATGTATATAAAGACAAGTGAATTACAAGCCTTATATAGGCTACTCACTCACACACTAGCACCTAGTGCATATGGGATAAGTCCCATGATGACACGTGGCACTCACACAAGACTCTCACACATAGACTAGTACTAGATCACCTAGTACTACACACCAACACACTCTTTGACTATGATATCTCCAACACCCCCTTTAGAGCAAAGAGTGTGAGACCCAACATGAAAGAGTAGACCAATCCCCCCTCCACCACAATACTGCAAAGAGTAAGTCCAACTATCCAACACCTCTTGTGTGATAGTGACTTCTTAGTCAGCTTGCGATTGGCAAGGGAAAACCATCACTCATCATCCCCCCTTACTTTGAACTGGGTGGTCAATACCATCAACCAAAGTAAAAGATAATATATTCATTTTTGGGGGACAACCCAGGGTAGAGTACCTCTTATTGACTCCAAATACATTCAATTTAGAGGGACAACTCAAGGCTGAGAACCTTTATTTGACATAACACAAGCACATATAGTATAGGGGCCTAGAAATCCCAACCTTGGTCAAATGGATCCTTGTCGTCAAGAGAGAGGCCATGAACCTCTGCTATAGGTGCATGTATCTCCTCTGAAGGCTCTTCAGCTTCAACTTCGTCATCTTCAACCAGAAGATTGGCATGATGCTTCTCTTGTTCTTGTGCTTTCTTCTTGAAGCAATGGGCTTCAATGTGTCCTTTCCTCTTGCAAAACCTACAAATAATGTTCTTTTTGTTCTTCCATTTGGTTGTGGAAGCAAATGCATGATCAATAGGAGAGGCAAGAGTAGCTTCCTTATTGCAAAACTTGCAAATAATGTTCTTGTTGGTCTTCCATTTGCTTGTGGAAGCAAATGCATAATCAATAGGAGAGGCAAGAGCAGCTTCCTTATTGTGACGATCCTTCTCAATGAGGAGGGCCACCATATCATCAAACGTGGTTGTGGCAAGACGAAGGATCTCAAGAGTGTGCTCAAAGCAAGAAATGCCATGCATACTCTTCATACGGATGGCCATTTCATTTTCATCGTCAGGGAAACTCTTCAAACTTGAGAGTTGTTGAACAAGAGATTGAAATCGAGCTACATGATCACTCAACTCATCACTCTTTTCCATTTTCAGAGCCTAAAATTTGAGCTTCAAAAATACTTTAGAGTTGGTGATTTTGTTACCAAAGAAGGTCTCGAGGTGACTCCAAATCTGCTTAGATGTTGACTTGAAGTCCACATAATGGATGAGAGAGTCAGCTAAGTAAAGACCAATGAGCGCAATGGCCTTAGCATTCTATTGCTTCCAAATCTTTTGGTGTTGTTGATCAAGTAAATCATCCTGGTCATCCTCAACAACATCCCAAACTCCTTCACGCATAAGGAGAAGCTGCATTTTGGTTTGCCAAGTGGGAAAACCTTCCCCTTCAAACTTCTCCATGAGGATAGAACTTGAAGACAAAGAGGTCATGATTGAAAATAGCTTTGTAAGAGTGGACAATAGCCTGAAGTGCTATAGAGGTCCAAAATCTACAAAGCGGCTCACTAGGGCACCCTGAAGTGCAAAGGTTGGTCACCAATGTGTAGGGCGGCTCCCTAGAACAGCTCCAAAAGGTGTAGCAAGACACTAGTCTGAAAATCGGTTGTAGTAGATGTGCTAAAAGCCCAGAGACTACTTGAAAAGGCCCTTAAATGTCTCAAAATGCTGCAGAGAGTGCTATTAGGTGGTTGATTACACAATAGCAGTAATAAAAGCCCATTCTTGGCATTAAAAACCTTTGAAAATGCTCTGTTGAAGGTGGCTATATAGAAACAGCTCAAAAACCTTGATTTTGGTGATGGAGGGCTCCGAAAAGTCCTTGGGAAGCCACACGTGTAGGTGCCTCTTACAAGAAGTGCCAACCAACAAGCAAAGAGGGAGCCAAAGGCCTAGCTACAACTCCAAGAGGGTTCGAATGAAGGCGTCTAGCTGCAAGGCTAGAGAACAGAGGTGGAGTAGCTATGGAGGAGATAAAATAGGGCCAAAAAGGAGCAGCTACCTCAGAATAGCTTGAAAAATCCTTCAAAGACCTTGAGCTTCTGCCAGAAATTTGCACAACTAGTTGGCTCTATTGCATAGAGGCGGAAATGAGGCGATTGAGAGGAGGCAGCATAGATGAAATTAGGGTTAGGGTTAGGGTTGAAAGGATGATGTGGTAGGGCACCTATGTAAGGTGGATCTAATACCATGTTAAAAACATGGTGAAGGGAGAGAGAGAGAGAGAGAGAGAGAGAGAGAGAGAGAGAGAGAGAGAGAGAGAGAGAGAGAGTTAGGGTGTAAGGTCAAATGAAGACATGAAGAAGGCTCTCATTCATTTATTAAGTATATAAAGACAAGTTATTAAGTACAAGCCTTATATAGGCTACTCACTCACACACTAGCACCTAGTGCATATGGGATAAGTCCCATGATGACACATGGTTCCAGACTCATAGTGATTGCATTATCGAGTTGAAAGGCTCTGTCAACATCCTAGAGGTGCAATGCAAGAAGGTGGAAAAAAAGGTCCTTGTATCAAAAGTGAAGATAACAAGGGTCTAGGCTAAAATCATGAAGGAGGGATCAGATTGTTCAAGGGGATTTAGTAGTATGGGATGAGTTGTAGCAACAACTTTAGATGCTCCTACAACCACTCACTCAACCGCATGATCTCAAAAAGCCCAAACCAAATAAAGAAATGAAAAAGAAGGCAAATGCAATGCAAAAGAGATGGTTACATTAGCCTCTGCAATCCTAGGATCCTTAAGGCAACTCCAAAGGAGAAAACACCAAGTATGAAAATGAAGGAGGGGGAAGGAGGGGGGGGGGGGGGGGCGTCAAGACAAACAAAAGACCAAAGCTATAGGAGGCCAAGTGGCGAAGAGGGAAAATAAAGGGCTAAAGTGAGCAAAGATGCCAAAGAATAGAAGGACCATGCGGCCAAGGAAGCATAGAAGTGAGCGCCCAAAAAA
Organism: Dipteris shenzhenensis; assembly: GCF_047967505.1. Lineage (NCBI taxonomy): Eukaryota > Viridiplantae > Streptophyta > Polypodiopsida > Gleicheniales > Dipteridaceae > Dipteris > Dipteris shenzhenensis. Next base: position 5,311,960 of record NC_141627.1, on the reverse strand, counting down.
GAGATGGAGCGATTAGCCAAGTAAGCAAAGGAGTATTGTATGTCCCAATGCCCAATAGCTTCTCAACCATGGCTAAATGCCACCCATAGTTAGGCATAGATTTGGATGGTGGAGTTAGGCACATAGGAAGAGTATCCTTGCATTTAGGGTGAAGCCCCCTTGGAGTAATGTTGGAGAAAGACATTGGAAAAATCTCCACCTATATCATGTAATGGGTTTCTCATTTTTGGGGTGGTTGTATTTACTCCATTTGGGCACTGAGTTGTAGCTTGGCCCTTTGCTATTACACCAGGGTCCCCTGCAAACTAATGCTTGAAGTTGATTGGCTAGTGGGCTTTAGAGTACCTAAGTCATGCCTATTTGCAATTATACTTAGCTAGTTTTGTGGCCACTTGAGGTCCCATTTAATGCAAATTCACCTAGCTAAGTCATGCTTGGGACTCTTCTCTTATGCAAGCTTCCTCTCTCTCTCTCTCTCTCTCTCTCTCTCTCTCTCTCTCTCTCTCTCTCTCTCTCTCTCTCTCTCTCTCTCTCTCTCATACATTTCTCTTGTTCAAGGTCTTTATCCTCAACACTTTGGCACTCCCACAGTTTCAACTTCAAAAAAGTTGGTTAAGTTGAACCCATATCCTTGAGCTTTTAAGGTTCCACCCTTTGTCATAGAGGATGGTCATTACAATAACTTCCACTCCTCTTGCTACTTCTCCTCCATTATCTCTTGCTAATGAGACTACCTTCCCTCATGTCCATTGTATTCCACACCCTTGCTAGCAATTTGGTAAGTATGTTTGTTGTCACACTGGTTGTAGTGTGATGTCACCATGCAACACTCTTTCTTTGATGAAATGCTCTTTCACATCAATATGCTTTGTTTTGGAATGATACATTAGATTCCTTGCAAGTGATTTAACTGATTGGTTATCATAAATAATTTTATTAATGCTATCTCATCAAAGTAGTCTATTTCTAACAATAGTCTTCTGAGACATATATCTTCCCTTCACATGCTCCTATTGTGAGAGCTCTATTTCTGATTCTGGTGATGATCAAGAAACAATTGGTTGCTTGTTTGATAACCATGAAATTATTCCTTGGACATAGAAAATTTCATAACCTTGGGTTGATTTTCTTGGAATCCCTAATTATGTTTCTTCTTGCAATATTTCTCCATAATGCCTAATGTTGTAACAATAATTGCATTGTATTCTTGAAATATTTCTTGATGAATTTCTTTTGTTTTGAATGTTTAATTATTTTGAACTACCCTTATTTTTGTAGGTACCTCTTGAATGTTTATTCTAATGACTATCTTGATTTCTATTTTGATGTTGTTAATGTTTGTGTTCATGTCCACCACCTTGGTATGATGATCTACATCTTCCTCCACCTCTATTCAATGCTATAAAATCTTGCTCATTGATTTTTCCTTACTAAGTGTAATGTGTAGGATCATGATTTTATAGGAGTTTAAAGAAACTTGGACTTCTAATACATTTTTTACCAAACTGAGAATTTGATGCATGCATGATTGTTTTTAAAGCATGATGGTAACAACTGAGAGTGTGCGTTCTAAACCTTCCTTCCTCAATGAGCATGTATTTCTCTAACAATGATGTTGTATGGGTGGTAGAAGCCTAGTAAACTCTCCTCAATTTAGTAGCAATAATGTTATACAGTCTCAATGGCTTAAAGCATACTTAACGTGAAATCACATGGCTGACTCAATGTAAGAAGAGCTCCATGCTGTGAATAAGGGATGCATCTAGCTGACAATTTGTATAGATATGAGATAAAATATCAAAGGATGATTTTCCTCTTTTATTAGCAATTACATAAATTTGAAAAATTTTTCTCAATACATTAAAGAATTGAATGAATTACAGTATTCAATTGATTATAAACAAACACGTTGCTATTTTTCTAGTGGACTCAAACTTAAGAAAAGTCAAACAATTGAATAGCATAGAATGTGGCTGAAATTTAGCACAATGAAATGGTGTAATAGAAAAACACGCACAATATATAACAATACTCGAGTATCATAACACTTTGCTTAAAACTATTCTCATGTGAAGTGATTATGAAGCTTAATTATTTTAGGTTCTGCATGAAATTTTGATTTATTGCCATAGAAAAAGAGCTCTGATTGAAAAAACGAATCTTAGTTAATTCTTTTGACAAATGTTGAATAGCATCAAGAATCCTTCTCATAGCCTTGCTAGAGCCTCACTAGAAAGATAGAGAAAGAGATGGATGGAGATTACTACTCCATGAAATAACATTGGGTCAAAGAGAGAAACAATAACCTATTGTTTCTTTAGAAGATAGAGTAATGGTTGGGTTCTTTTTACTACTCCATTAAAAAACACTAGATCAAAGAGAGAGAAAATATCCCTTTGCTGGTTGTTAAATCATCAATGGCACTTGCCCAATCTACATCCGAATATCTTGAAAGAACAAGTGGGGCATATTCTTGATTCAATGATCTAATTTCCTTTGACAAACCTAAAATTTTCCTCTTCACTACTTGCCAATGAGCTCATTTGGATTCAAGTTGAACTTACTAATTTCATTGATTGCACAATTGATATTTGGTAATGTTTTTTTAAAATTCCACTTGCACTTCTACAAATTGTAGCATCAATTGATGGAAAAATAGTATGATATGAAGCTTTGTCCTATAACCATTGGATTGATAATTGATTTCAATTTTCCATTGTACTAAGATTATCTCAAATTATTTTGTCAATAAAGATTCACATCATCAACAACCACATTTCTAGTCAAGATGCACAAACTTTTGTGAATAACCTTAGGAGGGTCACTATCTAAAAGTATATATAGCACCGACATATATGAAATCCCACTAACTTCAAAAATTTACGTGTTTTTACATATTTTTTGACCCCTTTCATGTTTCCATGTTGAATTTAAGCATCCCCTCTATACATTCACATATATTACTTGTATCCAATTAGTATCATACTAATTGAATATGAATAATGTATTATTAATATTCAATTACATGGCATGCATATACCAAGTAATTCACTGCTCAATCCGTCAATGTGACATGCTTAACGTGATCTCCTCAACCTTCTAATTGTGCTTAATACAATTGAATCTTCTCATACTATGAGAGAGGAGAGCACACACACAAAGGGATAGGAGACATCAAAAGTGGTGGAGCAAAAGCTACTCCAACTTATTCCTCTATCATATATATATGAGTATACATGGGCACAGTACAAGTGGGTGGGCACACTGCCCTTTACCCCAACAACCTCCCACTTAAAGGCAGTGTGCCTTTAAGGGAGTATAGTACACATATAATACAATCAGCCATAGGCTGAAAAACAAGATGACCACACCGTCATCCTATGCCCATCGGCACTTTACAATGTGCAAAGTGCATAGAGGATAAGCTGCTAGCAGACATCAAGTTTGCAGGATAGAAAATGACAAGCTGTAGATGCCTATCAACCAAGATCTCATGCCAGATCTCACTGGGAGAGTGAACTCTCACCACCACGTGCTCCTGTGCTAAGTCCATAGCACCTGAACTGTCACTGTGTAAAGAAAATGTCTCTGTACGACCTGTGAACATAAGCACATGCCCTACAATAGACCTCTACTGGTCTACCCAATCTGCATCACCTACATGCTGCTCCTGGAAGCATAAGGACCTGATGTCCACAACCGCTTCCCTACTACCAAAATCTACCATAATCATGCTACCAACTCCCACTGCAACGGAAGCAAGAACTGGAAGTGTAGCCCCAATGGCAAACATGTGAGAACCAAGTCTCAACACAGTCATGGATGCATGAAGTACTATGGCTGCCATATCAACCATAACTTGCTGCTCAACTGATCTGTGATCGTCAAACCTACTGTGTTTCAAGTATGGAGCCAATACAGGCAATGGAGTACTCAGTAACTTCCCCCTCTCCATACTGAAACAACCAAGTATCTGAGAAACATCATCAAGACCATGCAGCTCCCACTGCAAAGCATCCCTGTCCATAAGGAACCATATGGCAAGTAACCTCAAAAGGATAGCGACCTCCTGAATACTGAGACCATAACCTGTCTCACTGCGCATCACATCCTGAGCTCTCATAACGGTATCAAACCTATGAAGCCAAGCTCGAGGGGATTGCTTCTGGCCATGGAAGCACTTACGAAGTAAACATATCAATGATTCCTGCCCATGCACAATATGACCCGAGTCAATAACTGCAGAAACCACATCTGTCCTGGCATAACCAGCCAATGGATCATACCGGGCATCATTAGCCAAGGTATCCTCCTCACCATGCATAGCCTCATCCTCATCTGCAAGAGGCACTCCACATCCTGGGAGTAAACTATAACTGTCCATAGAAGATGCATCAACAATCTCCATAGGAGTATAAACCTGTGGAATACTAGAGACATCTGACCGTCTCTAACCAAAATCAGAAAGTAATCGTGGCTGTCCCAACTTTATAACCTGCTCACCGTGGGAAAAACCTCCCACTCCAAGGGATATGGCATAGAATTCGGAGGTATCAGTGCACTTACACCCTCCTAGAACACCACTCTCCTGCTATCCACAGTCCTGGGCTGCTGTCTAAACATAGCATCCTCTCTGAAATAGACATTATGGCTGCGTATCAACTCTCTAGTTGAAGAATCCCATAACCTGTAGTCCCTATTGGACTCACTGTATCCAAGGAAGATACACCTCCTCGATCGGGAACCATGAGCATAAGCGTCACAGCCAAACACACGTAAATGCTCATAACATGGTGCCTTGCCTGTCAAGAAGTCAAATGGCACTCTACCATTCAGAGATCTCCTGGGTGACCTGTTAAGCAAGTATGCAGCTGTCTTACATGCCTCAGCCCAATAGCATTCGGTAAGACCTGCATATCGTAGCATGCTACCAATCCTGTCCAATAGAATCTGATTTATGCCTTCTACCAAGGCATCATGAGCAGAAAGAGGAGGAGTGGTCAACACCCTCTTGATACCAAGTGTATCACATAGATGCTGAAATCTAGAAGAGGTAAACTTTGCATCACCATCAGCCATCAAGCTCAATAGCTTCTTTCCTGACTGATTTTCAGCATTACCCAAGAAGCACTGAAATGTATCATATACATCATGCTTTTGCTGAATCGGAAATACCCATATGTACTTCAAGTAGCAGCATCAATAAATGTCACAAAGTAAGAGGCGCCACCCAATGAAACGGTAGGCCTAGGCCCATAAACTGCACTATGAACCAACTGCAATGGCTCAACATACCTCTCACTAACTGTCTTCCTTACAAAAGAGGATCCTGACTGCTGACCATCATCACAATCATGACATAAAATTTGAGAGACATCCATAACAGGAATGTATCTCAATGTTGTAAGGGCTTCCATACCTGCAGTAGACATATGTACAAGTCTGGCATACCATAAACTAGCTGATGGCTGCTTACTAATCATAAGCATCTTATCTTGGACACCTGATACATGCAATGCATAAGAGAATCCAACCCGTGATCCCCTAGCCATAACCAAATTGCCTCTAGCAATCTTCCATGCATGATCACCCAAAGAGACATGATAACCTCTGCCTCAACCAACTGTCCAGTACTGATCTTGCTCGTAGCAAGTCTTGGTATATGTCTAACCCTCTATAGAACAAGAATAGAGCCACTAGGCATAACAAGGTGGATATCCCCATAACCATAGACATCCATAGAATGATCAATGCCCATCAAACCTCTCTCCACAATGCATTCCTGATATGCATTGAACCATGACCTATGAGGGGTCATATGACATGAAGCACATGGATCTAACATCCAATCACCAAGAATGGGTACATCAGTGGCCAAGAAGGAGGTGTCAGACATAGACAAAAGAATGCCTTCATCACTGCTACTATCAGTGGAAACCCTGGCATCCACGCCTTGAAGCTCAACATGCTTCTTCTCCTTCTTCCTGTCATTCTTAACCTTGCTCTTCTTCTTGTATTTTCTCAGCCATTTCCAGCAATACTTTCTCATGTGGCCATACTTTCCACAATAGAAACATCTAACACAAGTCCGAGAGCTAGACTTACTCCTGGAATTCCCCCTTGAACATGACCTATTTCTACCAATTGATCGACCTTTGGAGTGCATATCAAGGCTGTATTTCAGCCCATCAGGACATTTCAGCCCATCATGCTGTAACATAACACTATCATGGTCATATATCCGGCATATACGAGTATAAAACTCATATGCATGGTAGTCTACACCCTGTACACCATCTTGTACCTGCCAGTAGACTGACTTCGAGAATGATGACTGAATGATAGAGCATGCTTGCTCATCCATGTCATCCCAATCACTTTGTTTAATGCTATTAGGCTTGACACCTTTGCATTGAATGGGCTTATGCTGCCTCTTCTGCACTAACACATCATAAATCTGCTCTTTCCAATACTGAAAGTTTGATCCATCCAACCTCTCAATATCAAAGAGGGCACTACCAGCTGTAGATGCCATATCTGTGGCACAAAAGGTCACAACCAAAGAGCAGTATAGTGCAATAGGCAACCCAAATGACAAAATATAGTGTTGTCCAGACCAATCAGGTCTCCAAATAAATTGGCTGATCCAATGCTCAAAAGCACTCAGCCATAAAGAGGCATAAACAAGAATATATGCAGCCCAGTAACCTGCTAATGCCTGGCAATCCAAGTAAGAAATGCACTGAACCAAATGAGCAATGCCTGCTCAACCAATGGCAATAGGAGCCCAGCTCAACTATCCATAAACATCAGTGCAGCATCCACCAATGCAAATCCATAATGCATCGAAATGGCATTTCCTACATCACCAATGCATCACCTCAAGCACGCAATTGTTTGGCAACAAAATCAAGCATTCACCACTTGCCAAATGTACCAAAGTGACTTGCCAAAATGCCAATAATGCCCTTGGACTGAAGTGAGATCCCAATCACTTTATATAATTTACTGTGAGTTCCCAATTCACTGTTGTGCAAGAGAAATCCCTACAACAATACCTCACAGCCACTTTGGGCAAAATAACACGCTGTCCCTATTTTTGAACAGCAATATCTTTTCACTCAAAGACCGGATGCCAATGCTGTAAACAGCAAAGTTGTAGCTGGTAGAAAGATCTACAACTTGTCAGTTGACCTCAAGAGCCAAATCCTTGTGGATTCTCAGATATTCTCACGTGAAAAATAGCTTCTTGCACATTGGTTACAAATAGACAGTAGACTGCAACTTTTTGTGATTTTGCAGAGGCTGTAACTCCTGCAGCTTATACCAGATCAACTTGCTTCCAAAAGCAAAGTTGTAGTGTGAACTACAACTTTCCAATTCGGCACAAAGTGCAATTCCGCACCAGGAAAGAGATATTCAGTCCTGAAAATGATTGTTTTGTCATAAAAACAGCAACAGCAGCTTCCTTGTATGTTTGCTGCCCTTTACAGCACTCATCTGCTCCAGCAAAAAACAGCCCCAAAAAATGGTCAAAATACATCCAGCAGATCATCCCGTATGTCAACTGCAACACCAGCAAAATGGCAAGTACAATGCCCAACCAAATCAGTGCAAAGTGACTATCAATGTCACTGAACTCAGCATCAAGACACCTCACAAATGTTACCAAGGCTGTATTTTCTGCTCAACCTTGAGACCTCTCATAGCATGTGAGAAATGATGCATCCAAAATGTGTCAATTGACAACCAAAATGGCATCCAAATGGCATGTACCACTATATCATTTGTGCATCCAAGTAAGCGACAATATCATGCATCCGTTGTACCCTTGTGACATCTGCAAAAAGAAAAATGGCACTGTACTTGTGCTATCACTGTCTTTAAACAGCAATATCTTTTGATCCAAAAGTTGGATCAACTTGTGTCCAACAGCAAAGTTGTAGTGTTTTAAAGGATCTACAACTCTCTAGTTGAATGCAGCGGCAGATTCTGCACAGGTAAAAAGATATACAATCTGCAAAATGGCTATCTGCACACTGATCACGAACTATCCCTATTTTGGACAGTAAATAACTCTGTACTGCAAACTCGGATGACCAAGCTATCAACTGAGAAAACGTAGCCCTTCCAAAGTTCTCCGATTTCTCTGTTGGGCACCAAGCCTAAATCCTTATGGATTTGCAAATACTTGCTGTCGAAAATGGCATTCTGCTCACTTTTACTGTCTGAAATACTATCAGATTTCCAGACTAAAAACAAAGAACTCACTCTTTTTCTCCAAAGTGGATGTTGTTGCTATCACTGGGCTGCTCTTCCTTTGCTCACAGGAAGGATAAGGGTATGGAGAGAAAGAAACTCCTATCTACTCCATCTAAGAGCTCGCAGTGGCTCACGAGCCATCTGCAGCAGCTGCATCTACAAAGAGCTTCCCTACAGCCCTCCAAACAACGCTCTCCAATGAAGGCTCAGCCTCAAGAGTGCATCGCTCAAAGCTCCAGCCTTAGCAGCAGCAGCAAGCCTAAACAGTGCTTCTACGACCGAGCTCCAAGACACAAGCTGCCTCTAAGACTCATACGACAGCTTCCAACGATATCCACTCGTGAGTTGCGAAACACCAATGTCAACGATCTCCAGCAAGTATCTACGAAGCAATGCCTCCAACAAGCACACAACGGCCAGCCACTTGCTACAAAGGATGCATCAACAGCCAACTATAGGCTCCCACGAGACAACGTCAAGACCAACGGACAGCGATCTCCTTCCAACGCTAGGTTGCTAGAGCACTGGAGTGCTGGAAGATAACCCAAAGTGATTCTTGCAGCTGCATTGTAGAGCAAACAGATTTGGATGATGTCTACCCAAAATCTCTCCGTGAATGAGAGAATCAAGCTCTCTAAAGCTCCCGGTAGATCTCTCGAAGCAATGCCCGTTCTCCTCTCACCGAGCTCCTCGTAGATCGTCGAACGCCATGGGCTCTGATACCAGTTGTGAGAGAGGAGAGCACACACACAAAGGGATAGGAGACACCAAAAGTGGTGGAGCAAAAGCTACTCCAACTTATTCCTCTATCATATATATATGAGTATACATGGGCACAGTACAAGTGGGTGGGCACACTGCCCTTTACCCCAACACATACTTGACCCAATGAAAACAATTGCATTCAATAGCACTTTTTCCTTTTGGAAGAGAACAAGACTCCATGTTTGCCTTTTCATATATCTTTCTACATACTTTCTTGGCATAGCGGATCTTAAGACACTTCACTACAACTAGTAGGTTCTCCAACAAGAAAAGATATGAGACAAATAAATGCATAATTTTGTGCTTATATTAGTCCATCTCAAATTTCATTCAATCTTAAAGATTCTAATGTTTTACACATTTCGTATACCTTTTTCGCTTTCGCGACTAATACATTGGTTCAAAGTCAATCCCTTAAACGAGGAATGTGTTTTGATTATTGATGCTCATAACTATCATCATTGGTCAAAATTGATTCAAGAATGTGGCTACTACTACATTGGGTTAAATTCAATCTCTTGATTGAGGTGCTCATCATGATCATCATCAGTCAAAATTGATTCAAGTTGAACTATTGATGTTCATATTGACAAAATATCACATTATGACTAATGATAACTTAAAATATTTAATCATTATTTTTCAATGATCCTTATAACAAACAAAGGGTAATTTATACTTTTATCACTAGCTTGCTTTTTAGTTGAATCGAAATACGAGGCTTAGCACTAGGATTTACAAAGATGCTTAGCACTAGGATTTACACCTTTACATGATTGGTCAAGAGTTAAACCATCAAGGGCATCTATTGATAATCCATTTTTTGAGTACATTGTTGTGTATTGACTACTTGAACCCAAAATTTATTGGAAGATTTCTTGACCTCTCAACATACTACAAGCCATGTTGTTGATTGTTTGATTGTTTCTTTTGTCTACTCCTTTGCTAAGGAGTGTCTCTAATTGTGTATTATTGTTTGTTGCTGTCATGATTCTTAAAGTATTTGCTCATTTTATAGAATTCTCCACTATGATTTTGTGGTCCTCCATCCTTCTTTTGAATTGATTTTCCATATTTGCTTTCATTCTTTGAACTTTTGAAATGCTTGATCTTTGTACTTGAAAAAATGAACCCATGTCTACAATTGTTACAAAATTATTTGCTAAAATAGTCTTTTGGTACAAATTCTGATGTTTGTTCTTCAATCTCCATGGTTTTGACCCCATAAATGCAAAGTGCTTTCGTAAGTCCATCTTTCTAGTTCATTTTTTTCATGGGACATCTTCTAGCCTTATATGTCATGTATGGCCTACCTAAGGTTTGTGAAAGCTTGAAGCTTTGCAGAAGAAGGCTCAGCGATGGCGATCTTGCGATGTTATTGTTTCCTAGTTTTCTGAGTCACTTTGTTGGCTTTGTGTGCAAGCATCTTTGTCGATGCTACTATTTGCTCACAAACGCCTGTGTATATCGTTGAGGTCATCTGCTAGGCACTACTATTCCATGAGTGATTGTTGTGGTCTTGCCTATTGGCTGCCCTTGTTTGGGCCAAACTAGTTCTCAAGAGCTAAAGATGAATAGAGAGATGGTTATTGTTGATGTGCAAGGCCTCAAGTCTAGTTACTTTGGCTTAGCATCATTGTTAGCATTACTTGATGCTTGGTGATGGTCATTGGTTATGCATGACTGGTTTGCAATGCTAGTTTATTGCCTTTGGTGTAGTGATGCTTGTGAAATCACCATTCCTCTCTTGTGGCTGCATTGTTGGTAAATGTGGAGATTTGTGAAGATGGAAAACTCTTGTACAAGATGGGAGGTGTCTAGACAAGACTCAATACAAAAAGGCATGAACATGCTCTAATACCATGACAAAACATGAGTGCCTCAGGATCTATGGAGTGTGCTCTAGTAAGACTACGATGGATAGAACCTATCTGCAAACATGATGAAGAGAGTGCTCATGACATGTAGCTCAAGTCAATTTGGTTCCAAAATAGATTAGCTTGGACTCATAAAAAGAATCTTGAGTGAGTGCAAAGTGCTTTCCATTGATATCACTTCAAATGAATCTCCTTTTTATAGGAGTGGGTACATACTTCCATATGCTTGCTCACATGTGGGATAATTCCTCCATGCCATGTGGCAACATGCCCTTTACTCATACCTTTGCCACTACATATGTGCTCATGGCACCACATATCTCAACATCACTTTGATAGTTGTTGCTAGCTCAGGACCCTTTGGACATTCCTCATCAACATCATTATATTCTTTGTGACATGCGTATTCATAGTGACATTCATTAGTATGAACATTCTCATGATGATGTCTTTCACCAGGTGGTGGTCGAGGTACTTGTCTTCCGACCATCATTACCTTGACCATCATTACCTTGTATACCATCAAAAATCATTCGGCGATCCTTGATCCTTGCTCAGGTCAACATATACTTTCATCTTTTAAAATCATGTGCTCTATCCTACAGACCACTATGCTCAATCCACTCTATTCCCCACTCAAACTTTCAGCATGTTTCTCCCCATCAAGGTCACCTAATGTGATGGTCTTTTTCTCAACCCTTGGTTTGGCTAATAACCTTGTGCCCAACTCAATATGCATGGTTGGATGAATAGGAAGATGACCTCTCTTGCAATCTTGAGGTTGCTTTGTTGGGCTCTCCTATGGTTCCTTGAGATGTAAAAATAGATATTGCTAGTAAACACTAATAATTAAGGTTTGTACTCTATGGGCAAAACCATATGGCGATAGGTGGTTAAGCACTTGCACCAAAAATACAAGTATAGCAAGGCAACACACTTGGATACTTAATGAGGTCTGTTTAAATTACAAACGTCGATAGCCCTAGAACCAACACTCTAACGACGCTCACTCTTGCTCTCCTCGGCTTGCAGCACAAGACTCTTTAAGAGATAACTTGACTCGATCCCTCTAGCCTATGCATAGAAAAATAATACTAGAACTAGCATAGGAAGAGTCCATTACAATCGTCTTGATAATTCCTTTATACTAAGACTCTAGACTTGGACTCAGGAGCGGTCTAGCTATTCTGCCTTCATAATTCATCCTACAAAACTATTGAATTGCTAATGATGATTGGTTCATTGACATTCTACTTTTTTTCCATTCCTAGTAGCTTTAGGTGTTAGTTAAACCCAATCCTGCTCACCTACATGGTCTCAACCCACGCTAACATTACTTGAGGCATTGTGACTTGACCCGACTCACTGAGTTAACCATAGACTAACAACCTTCAAGTCTTTCTGGACTAGCATATGTGGCATGGATGTGTCAAGTGTCTGAATTTGTTACAACAAAGTTCAAAAGAATTTATTACATCTTCATGTTTTACCTTGCTTGTCCCAAGCTAATCACATAGCCTTGCCCTTTTAACCATGCATCATCATTAACTAGGACATCACAATTGGCTATAAGCTGTAGGATTGAGCGTGCCATCATTAGTCTTGGGTAGCTAATACATAAAGATTTGTATTAGCTAAGAGCCTTGTAAATATAAACTCATTAACTGCTATCCATCTAACCCCAAAATAGTGCCTATTAAATAGACAACCATGACCATAAAATCCTAGCCAATCTAAGAGTATCCAACCAAACTGAAAACAATATCTCAACAGATTTTAGAGCAGGAGTAAACCAAATTGGTAAAATCAAAGCACTTTGTATTTTTTATGTCCGCCATCACTCATGATGCATTAAAATTGTACATAATCCTATGGTTCAACAAATAGAAGTAGGGGATGAGCTATCCATTGGATTCAAGCAAAGATTCTAGATTGAGAGACTTCACGATGACAACCCAACTCTTCAACTAGGAAAAATCAAATAAGTATGGAAGAAAAGGTCCAAACATCTTGGGTAGAACGAAATTTCTAATTGCAAAATGTGTCTGGACCCAAGGCTAGATAACAAATATTCGATACCATGGTTCTTAGTAGGCCTAAAAGCCCATAAGGAAGGAAATGAAAAAAGTTAGTACTTATGAAGCTTAGAATAAAATGGCAATGGACATAGAGGATGGAATGATCGACTTTGATGATGAAATCAATGGGATGAAATCGAGATCAATAAAGATAAAGTAGACTCGACAAAGGGAAAAGAGCTAAAGACCAAGTAGAAGCCATGGCATTCAAAATTAAAAAGAAATGGTTTGAGGAAATTGAGCAAAAGCTATGGTTATCAGAAGTAGTTCCACTGACATCTCCAAGGAGAGAACATACATGGTGTCCATAATGCATGGTAGACACATAGGTAGTGCCGGTGTTGAGATCTAGGAGTAGTCTTGAGAGAAATCAGTTATGGTGTTACATATGCCCAATGCATGGCCATGATGTTAGCATATGCTTCTAAAATATGGAATAAACCAACCTCACAGTCATTAGTATTAGCAATCTCAAGTGCCAATGTACGCCTGAAACCAAAAGCACAAGAAGCACAATGAGTATGCTAAATGACTCGTCTCCTTGCAAGTACCATGATTGTTGAGGAATCCTACCCCTCCATTCTACCCAAGAGCATGAAATCCATCTCCATCGGTAGTAGCAATAACCCTCCATTCTATCCAAGTCCATCAATAGTAGTAATACACCTCCATTCTACCCAAAAGCACCAAATCTAGCTCCATTGCTAGTGGTAGTACTACAAATGCAAACAAAGGAGGTAGATCCAATTTTAATATGCTTAAGAGATGCTAGCATATTACTTAGAAATGCTGTTATGCCAACCAAATGAGACCAAATACATATAGAGCTCCGATCAAGTGTTTTGGTTGCAAAGAGAATCAAAGACTTGCTAAATACCCACACAAAGGCAATCCAGCCACATTGTAGCCACTATGTCGGCATTGTGAAGTTGGACTATCCTTTTCAAAATAAACCATAATTTCTAGAGGACAAGAATTAAAAATGTACCTTTAAGTCCTTGAATATTGAATTGATTGTGTCACAATCACCAACCTTGTTACTACTATTTGTCAACTGAGGTTAGGCTTCATTCATTTTTGCAATATAACTAGGAATCATCTCACCATCCTTTATTCGAACCAAATACGATCAGATTCTCAATGTCAACCTTCCTCCTTTTTTAACTAATTGAAATTGATATCTTATAATTCTAAGTCTTGGAAGCAAGAGTTGTATTTCTAGTTGAAGAATATAATATTTGGATATAGAAATATTAAACAAATAAAGTGCCACATTACATCATCTACTAGACATCAAACCCTGTTAGAAAGGTAGAACCAAACTTGCAAAGATTTTCAATGTCCTAATGTGTGTTTCCCTTTTCACATTTTCAAAGGTGAGGATTGACGACTATATGATGAGGATCACTATGAAGTTATTTTGGTAGAGTCTTATTGAACGATTTAAACCTCTAATGATAGATCTCTAGCTTATTTCTCTCATTTCTTTGATGAATAATAGAGTTTTCATAATATTTGGCACATAGAGAACCTCTTCAATTGCATGAATCATTGTACGGAAGTCTTGGATATTGCATGGCATATCTTCTCCCATGAATGATAATTGTTCATCTAGTTCACAATTAAAATGTATTGCCCCTGCTATATGTTTTTGCTTGTACCCATAAAATGAAGTCTTTGAAATTCCATGTATAGTATACGGAGCAATGCAACAATCATCTATTCCACCAAATGAAAACATTAGTTGTGCACCGTTTTTGTCATCATGCAAGGCCATTATTAAGCTTATCTACACTTGTCACATTGTGACCACAACTGTCCTAGATTCTCTCCATAACTTTCTCATGAACAACCATCTATTGACAACATTTGTTCCTCCAACAATCAATGGTGGCAATATGTCAAATAGCCTCTTCTTTTACATTTGTCATAATTGCATAGGAGTCTTACCTTGAGGCATGTACTTCATTTTACCCACTATACATGGAGCTAGACTATCCTACCTTGGGTTTGCAGCATCATTGCAATTATATCCTCCCTTAGAGAATCATACTACACTCATCATCAGGTCCTTAACTTCTATACCATCATTAAAAGTGAGTTGTTTTATTGGCTAGCTGACCAAGTTAACATCTCCTATGTTGGGGATGCCTATACTTGTGGATAATTATAATTTGTCCCAAAGTCACATTCTATAGACACTACTCCCAAGCTCTTGAAAGTAGATGGGCTCACAAGGATAAACCACTAGTTTAAATCTCTTCCTACTTTTCTCCCTCTCTGAAGACAACATTACAACCACTTTTGGTATTAAATATTATTTGGTATTAACATGTTTGTCTATAGCTTGGAACCATTTGAAGGCATCTATCATGAATCTTTGAACTTTCCTTGGGGCATTAAAGGGGCATCACTTTGATTCAATAGGCTCCTCATTCAGTGATGGCCAAGCAAAAGGATGTTTTATAGTTAATAAGCTCTTCGAATCCCTTTGCGGTTGTCCCTAGTATATAATAGTGTTCGATGTACTATAAGTGCGGGTGTCCCACTATCAAAGCGTTTAGTTGTGGTTTTGTGGGACTTATGACATAAGTATGTCTCTTTTGTCTAGAGAAACGTTTTCTGTTCCATGTACAAATTGGCATATTTGAAGCGGAATCAATAGGAGTTATATTTGGAAAATGGAGTAGTTCTGCTATAGAGAAAACTACTCCACCCATCATAATCCACCAAAACAACAAGATAGAAATCGTGATCTTAGCATGTAGATAGTGAGCACCCAATCCATCGACAACCTGTCCATGATGTACATGCCATGACAGCAGCAGAAATGAGTAGCTATGCCAGCACAGAGGGCTGCATCTAAACGGTGTTTCAAGTTCATTCTTTTTATGGCAAGTGTTGGGGTTTGTCCTTCCTCTTGACTGGCTAGATGTTGAGCTGCTCTGCTCTCCTGAGACCTACAACCCCCTCTTCTTTTCATGTTTGCAGGCTTATGCATATGGTAGCTGCCTGTATTCAAATGGTAGCTGCCATATTCTCTAGTGGCTCGCAATGTATCAAGCTTTGGAAGGTCCCCTTTTGAAGCGTTGACGGCCCCAATGCTCTCCTCCTATACTCCAGCCGAATCTGATAAAGTATGGCCTTCCTGTTGAGAATAGGCATCTCCAGGAGTGGCTGGTCTTCGCGTATCCCCTATGTCCAGTTTCTTTCAAGAGTCTGACAAGCCTGTACGTATTCCCACTCTTCCTACATTTCCAGATGCTCGGCAGTTAGATGGGACCAACTATTCTCTTTGGAAAATTCAGATGGCGTCTGTATTGGAATCTTATGATCTTGCTGAGTTTGTTGATCCCGGGATCCCTCGTCCGTCACCTGAGGAGGAGCCACATGCTTCTCTTATTTGGGATAAATTGAATGCTCGTGTACGCTCGTTCATCTTTCTCAATTGTCAACCAGGGGTTCTCAATCATATCAAGCATCTTACTTCTGCACGTGCTATTTGGGAATTTCTTGATGGCATGTATCTTCGCGTCACTCCCATGAAACGTATTTCCTTGGAAGTTCAGCTTCGTCGCCTCGATCCGACTACTTCCCCTTCCATACGGGACCACATCAACAAAATGCAGAGCATGCATCAGGACATCCTCCATGCAGGCAAGGCTATCTCCTCCGAAGATATGGCTATTACTCTCTTATCTCATGTTATTACTGACAGTCGATATGTAGCATTCTATTCTTCTCTTATTACCTCTGGCCACCTCAGCACCATCACTTGGGAGGAACTTGTCCCCATGATGATGGATCAGGAGGAACAGTTCACTAAAACCTCTGATGGTTCTTCTGAGGCTCTTGTGGCTCACCGTCCCAAATCACGATCCAAGAATGCCCCGTCCTCTGCCAATAATTCATCTCCTTCAGATCCCTCCAGTGACCGCCCTGCTCCCAAAGGTAATCGCAATCACTGTGGCACTCCTGGCCATTATTGGCGCAATTGTCCCTACCGCAAACACAAACGAGCTGACGCACCCCTGGCCGCTGCGGCTGATGCTTCCCTTACCCCTACTCCTGCATTTGTTCACCTTGAGCTCTTGAATTCGGTACCCCTTCCTGCAGCAGAGTCATTGGCTCTCCATAGCTCCGATGCTCGTGAATGGATTGTTGATAGTGGGGCCTCTCGGCATATGACCCCCTCCTCCTCACTGCTCCAGGATCTCACTCCTCATTCTGGTCATGTCTGCATCGGCGATAAGCACTCTATTCCTGTTCATTCAGAGGGCTCTCTTGATATTATTCCTGATGGCAAAGGGGGTAAACACTCTTCTCGTGTTCTTTATGTTCCGTCTCTCGACTTTCATCTCCTTTCGGTTCATCAGATTTGTCAAAACAATATGAAAGTTGAGTTTGAAGCGGCCTCTGTCACCATCCGCGATCGTGCCACCGGACAGCCGGTTTGGACCGGCCATTCTACTAATGGTATCTACAAGCTTGTCGCCCTTCCCTCCCTTACAGGAACTTCTCTTGGCGACCTTTGGCATTATCGGTTTGGTCATCTACACATTGATGCTCTCCATCGTGCTTTCCGTGATCAGCTTGTCCTCGGCCTCCCTAACGTCGGCACTCGCCAAGGTCTCTGTCCCTCTTGCATATTGGGCAAACAACATCGCGAGCCGTTCGCCCATCATGCCTCTCGCCATGCCACTGTTCCGCTTGGTCTTGTTCACCTCGACCTATGTGGCCCTATGCAGATTATGTCACTTGGGGGAGCCTCGTACTACATGCTCCTTGTTGATGATTTCAGTCGCTATTCTTGGATCTATTTTCTTTCCCACAAGGATCTGGCTTTCAGTCGTTTCCAGACCTGGCTAGCCATGGTGGAAAAAGAATCCAATCACTCCCTCAAAATTCTTCGTGCTGATAAAGGTGGTGAATTCACCTCTCTCGAGTTTGATCGGTTCTTGAGTAGTCATGGTGTCAAACGGGAATTTGCCAACACAGGTACCCCTTCTGATAATGGCGTGGTTGAACGTAAACATCGTACCGGTGTTGAAATGGCTCGGACCACAGTCAACTCCCTCAGTCTCTCTGGGCCGAGGCCATGATGACCGCCATCCATACTCTTAACCGCTCTCCGACATCAACAGTCCCAGGCATGACCCCTTATCAGGCTTACTATGGATCTAAGCCCGATGTTTCCCATTTTCGGGTATTTGGTTGTGATGCTTATGTTCATATTCCTAAATCTGATCGTGGAAAGCTTGATCCTAAGTCCCACAAGCTCTTGTTCGTAGGCTACAACTCCGTCTCCACTGGCTATCGCCTCTATGATCCTCGTCCCCTGTTACATCACCTCCTATTCTCTCTCCTCCGCCTCCTTCTCCGGCTCCACCCTCGTCTGCTCCTCCTTTGGAACCCCGCTCGGTACGTGTTCCGCGATGGCTCATTGATACTCTCCGCTCCTCCGGTCTTGAGGATCCCTACTCCGAACCACACCCTGATGATGGGCCTCGTTGCTCTCATCGCCATCTCCCACCGTCCTCTTCTAATCCCCTTCATGTCAATTACGCCCTTATGTCTCGCATCCTCGCCACTCGTGAGCCCACTACCGTTCCTCAGGCTATGGCCCAGCCTCATTGGAAACAGGCTATGGAAGCGGAAATTCATGCTCTTCTTCGGAACCGCACCTGGGACCTTGTCCCTCGTCCCTCACATCGTTCCGTCATTGGTGTCCGGTGGATTTTCAAAACAAAATACGCCTTTGATGGTTCTGTCGACAAGTATAAAGCTCGGCTGGTGGCTAAAGGCTATGCCCAACGACCCGGCATCGACTATGGGGAGACCTTTGCACCTACCGCCCGGATGAGCACCATCCGAACGATCCTCGCTCTTGCAGCCCACCATCAGTGGCCCATCTTTCAAATGGACGTCAAATCTGCATTTTTGAATGGTGATCTTCATGAAGAGGTATATGTGGATCAGCCACCCGGCTTCATTAATTCTCGTTCTCCTTTCATGGTCTGTCGCCTTCGCAAGGCCCTCTACGGTCTCAAGCAAGCTCCTCGGGCCTGGAATCAGCGTATTGATACCTTCTTCTGCCGCCAAGGACTTCTTCGCTCTCTAGCTGATCCCAATCTTTATCTTTTTCATGAAGGACAGCTTCATACCTTCTTCATTCTTTATGTGGATGATTTAATCCTCACCGGGAGTCATACCAATCATATCCTTGCCATTAAAGCTGCTCTTCAAACTGAATTTGAGATGACGGATATGGGCCTTCTCCATTTTTTCTTGGGTCTTGAGATTTGGCAGACTAAGAGAGGGTATTTTGTCTCTCAGCAACGCTATGTTCACGAGCTCCTCGAAACTTTCCACATGGCTGACTGTCGGCCCATCACTTCTCCCATGGATCCCAACTCTAAACTCTCTGCTTCTGGGTCCATTGCTTATCCTGATGCCTCCCTCTACCGCCAGCTTGTTGGATCTCTTCTCTGGCTACTTAACACTCGACTGGATCTCGGCTTCTCTGTCGGCACCCTCAGTACCTTCATGCAAACCCCTTCGCTTTCTCATTGGCAAGCTGCTCGACGTCTCCTCCGCTATCTTCAGGGGACCTCTACTTTCGGGCTCTTATATGCTGCCGGTGGTTCCTCTCCTTCCCCACTCACTCTCCGAGGTTGGAGTGACTCCGATTGGGCTGGCGACCCCGATTCTCGCCGCTCTACCACGGGCTATGTTTTCTCCTTTGGCTCTGCGGCTATCTCCTGGTCCAGTAAACGCCAACCCACGGTCGCCCTATCTTCCACCGAGGCTGAGTATCGGGCTATGTGTAGTGCCACCTGTGAGGCTGTGTGGCTTCGGCGCCTTCTTCTCGATTGTGGTTTTCAGCAACCCACTTCTACCACACTTTTTTGTGACAATCAAAGCTGTATTGCCCTTGCTCGCAATCCGATTTTCCATGCTCGGACAAAACACATTGAAATTCAGTACCACTACACGCGAGAGAAGGTTCTTGACGGTACCATTGTGCTCCTATTCAGCACCACTTCCGACAACGTCGCCGACATATTTACCAAACCTATTTCTCCTCCCCTTCTCCAACGTCATACCAGCTCTCTGGGTCTTGTGCCACACCCTGGAGCTGAGAGGGGGTGTTGAGAATAGGCATCTCCAGGAGTGGCTGGCCGACCAGCTCCCACGCAGCAAGGGGGGCCAGAGGGGGTTGGCTGGCCGACCAGCCAGGCTTTGGCCGACCAGCTGGTCGGCCCAGTTGGCTGACCGACCAAGTTGGTCGGTCTAGGCAATCTGGCCGACTCCCCCCTGGCCTGCCCCATAAAAGGGACTCCTTCCCTTCACTTCCTTTACCACTCCTTGCAGCTCCTCAAGGCTCCAGTACACAGCCTGCTCCTGACCATCCCCTCAGAGCCCCCTCTCAGCTGCTCAGTTGGCTGCCCACACTCCCGCAGCAGATCTTGCCTCTTTAGGGCTCTTGCCTCCTCGCTCCAGGCCTCTACAATTCCCTTGTTCCAAGGTTCCTGCCTCTTCACCCAGGCTCCTTCAGCCTCCTCTTCTCTAGGCTCTTGCCTCCTCAGTTCAGGCTCCTCTAGCCTCTTCACTCCAGGCCTCTGCCTCTTCGTTTCAGGCTTCTCCTGCCTCCGTGCTCTCAGGCTTCAGCTTTCTTGTGCCCCCCCTTTCCTTTGCTTCAGTTCAGCCTCCTGCAGCTCCTGTTTTCTTATCTTATTCAAGATATCTTGTATTTCAGTTGCTGCCCTGGTTTAAGGGCTGATTTAGAGCAGATCAGTTGTGGCACATTTTGTTATCTCTAGTGTTCTCTGTATGGCTCTATAATTTCAGTTTGTTTGCATCTCCCGCTGCCATTTTTAATACTTCCTTCGCATGCTACTTTGGAGCAGGCTGTCTTTTTGGCAGCATGCAACACTTTCTGCTGTTCATTTTGAGCTTGAAGCTAGCAGCGGTGGGCCAAGGCTCCATATTATGAAGCTACCTCATTGTAATCTTTCTTTTCGTTGCTCTAGTAATTTGTAATTCTTAAGAGGTGATTTGGATTTAGTGCAGTTGACTTTCATGTTTATTGCTTGACTTGGGGTAATGTTAAAATAGTACATTCCGAGCTTGTCAAATGTCTCTTGAGAAGTGTTAAGGGAGCTGAAATTTCCTCACATTGTTTGTTGTTGACTGCAACTCAAGCAAGGTCTGGTCCACCTCTGTTAAATCACTGGCAGAAATTTTCCTTGCCCTTGCATTTTTTCTGAGCTCCTCTATTGTGCATGCATCATCCCACCTGCCAGCACTTGCATAGATGTTTGCCATGAGCACATATGAAAAAGCAGACTCTGGAATCAACTGAACAAGCTGTTCAAAGCATCTCAGTCCTGGGTCTGCCTCACCATAGATCTTGCACGCACTGAGCAAAGCTGTCCACATTCCTTCAGAAGGAAAACACCACATTGTTTCAAGACAATCCTCTGCTGCGGACACATCACCTGATCGAGCAAGGAGATCAACCATACAAGAATAGTGCTCTATTTTTGGTACCATGCCATATTTTCCTCTCATCACCTTGATGTATTCCTGGCCCTTGAACACCAGGTTGGTATGGCTGCACGCAGTCAGCAGAACCATCAACGAAACAGCATCTGGATTTACATCTTGTTCTTGCATGTCATCGAAACATTGTGCAGCCATTGTAGCCTCCTGATTGATGCCATACCCTTTTATCATTACATTCCAAGACACAACGTCTCGAATTGGCAGCTTGTCAAAGACTTCTTGTGCTTCTGAAAGCGACCCACATTTGGTATACATGTCAACCAAAGAGTTGCTCACAACAAGGTTTTCTTCAAATCCATTTCGTGTGATTGCGGTGTGTATTTCTCGGCCCTTGCCAATGGCTCCAATACTGCCACAAGCTTTCAAGATGCAAATAAATGTGACAGCATTTGGTGACACGCCCTCCAGTTGCATCTGTTCGAAATTGTCCAATGCTTCCTGACCAGGTCCATGCTCAGCATATCCTGTAAGTACTGTATTCCACGACACAACGTCTCGAACTGGCAGCCTGTCAAAGACTTCCTGTGCCTCTGAAAGAGAACCACATCTAGCATACATGTCGACTAATGTGTTGCTGACAGAAAGATCTCTTCCAAAACCCATTCGCATGATCTCAGCATGTATGTCACGGCCCTCGAGTATGGCCCCCATACTACTACAAGCTTTCAAGGCACAAATACACGTGACAGCATTGGGAGAGACCCCCTCCACCTGCATCCGATGAAAACATTCCACCACTTCATGAACAGGTCCATGTTTGGCATATCCAGCAATTAGTACATTCCATAAAACAACGTCTCGAACTTGCAGGCTGTTAAAAATTTCCTGTGCCTCAGAAAGTGAGCCACATTTGGCATACATGTCAACCAGAGTGCTGCCTACAACAAGATCTCGTTCAAATCCATTTTGTGCAATCTGAGCATGTATTTCTCGGCCCTTACTAAAGGCTCCAACACTGTCACAAGCTTTCAAGGCGCAAATAAACGTGACACCATCTGGAAGGATGCCTTCAACTTGCATGTAGTCAAAACATTCCAGTGCTTCCTGAGCAGGCCCATGCTCAGCATATCCTGCAATTAGTGTGGTCCACAGCACGACATCTCGAGCTGTCAGATTTTCAAAGACTTCCCGTGCCTCTGAGAGAGAACCACACTTGGCATACATGTCAACCAGACTGACGCCTACAAAATTACTTCCAAAACCTCTTCGAGCTATCTCAGCATGTATTTCCCGCCCCTTGCATATGTCTTTCAAGATGCCACAAACTTTCAAGAGACAAGCAAACGTGACAGCATCTGGAGAGATGCCCTCCAGTTGCATCTGTTCAAAGCATTCAAGAACCTGTTGACTAGGTCCATGTTCAGCATATCCTGTAATTAGGGTATTCCAAGACACAACATCTCTGTCTGGCAAGTTGTCAAACACGTCCCGTGCCTCTGAAAGTGAGCCAAACTTGGCATACATGTAGACCAAAGTACTGCCGATGAAAAGGTCTCTTCCAAGTCCTTGTTGTATCACCTCAGCATGTATTTCTTTGCCCCTGCCTATGGCTCCAATGCTGGCACAAGCTTTCAAAACACAAACAAATGTGACAGCATTTGGAGAGGCACCCTCCAATTGCATCTGCTCAAAACATTTCAGTGCTTCGTGAACAGGTCCATGTTCAACATAACCTGCTATTAGTGCGGTCCATGAC
The DNA here is from genome assembly GCF_047967505.1 of Dipteris shenzhenensis. Classification (NCBI taxonomy): domain Eukaryota; kingdom Viridiplantae; phylum Streptophyta; class Polypodiopsida; order Gleicheniales; family Dipteridaceae; genus Dipteris; species Dipteris shenzhenensis. Next base: position 5,288,714 of record NC_141627.1, on the reverse strand, counting down.
ACAACATTTCGACGTGGCAGCTTGTCAAAGGCTTCCTGAGCCTCTGAAAGTGAGCCACACTTCACATACGTGTCAACCAGAGTGCTGCCAACAAAAATATCTCTTCCGAATCCTTTTTGGGCAATCTCGGCATGTATTTGACGGCCTCTTTCCACATCTTTCAGCCTAGCACAAGCTTTTAGTAGGGCTATAAGCGTGTAGCTACTAGGATAAATACCATCCTCTTGCATTTGTTGATAGAGATTGAAAGCATATTGTGCTTGCCCACCTTGTACATACCCTAGTATAAGAGAAGTCCATGCATGCTCGTTCCGATGAATCAATCTCTCAAAAACCTCCTGAGCAACGACCACACTTCCACATTCAACGAACATTGGCACAAGGTAGTTGCCTACAGTTCTATGACCTTCCAACCCGTTGCGGCAAACGTGTGCATGCACACGCTTGGCATAGGCTAAATGTTTATGTTTTCTGCAGTTCTGCAAGCTACGAATAAAGTTTTCAACGGAAGGCCGCTCGTCCATGTGGTCCAACATACTCACTGTCTCCTCTAAGCTCAGCATCTCCCAACCACTGCCCTCTCGTGGTGGTCGTGCAACCACCTGTACTCCAGACACTAAGCGAGCCTTGCACGTGTGGGCAGGCTGAGCTAGCTCCAGGGTCTCCAGGATTAGATTGCTTTGTATGCCAATCCCCGATTCGAAGCCTTCTTTTCAAGCAATCGTTGAACCCAACTTGAGCTGTACCAGCCGTCTATGCAAAGCGCCTTCTGAAATCTCGAAACTTTGGGTTTGTCTGAAACTCATTACAGACACGTTATACACTCCAGGGTGTTGAAAATCTTCCATAACCGCTCGGTACGTAACCTCTGCTCCCTGTCTTGCTCATATTGAATTCCTTAAATTTCCTCTTCTTTGCAATGTATGCCATAATCAAAGCTGTGCTATTTACTACTTGTGTTCAGTTTGCATCTGGGGACGGGGGAAGGAGACACTCATTCTGTTGTGAAGCCGCAGAGCTTAGAACAACTAGAGCCGCCGCCATTGAATTCATCTGGGCCGTGGGTTGGACACGTGCGGGCAATCTTCTCTATCCATGATCCATGGTCGTGCCCAAGTGTGCTAGCCGGGCCAAGAGCGCAAAATGAGCGTTGGATGAGATGTCCCACTCTAATTTGATATAAAAGATGTGCAACAATAGGAGGATCACGCCCCACGAATCACAAGTTTTCGCGAGCATGCAGTTGTGGAAATCCTTCAATAAAGAGAGAGAGAGTCTTAGCTCCACCGGCATGAACAAGGCTTTATATCTACTTCTCATGCTGGCAAATATACATTTTGTCCAGATGAGCTCTATATAGGTGGAGTATAATCATGTTCATCTAGTGTTGGAGATGCATAGCCATTCTATGGCTATCGACCTTTATTGGGGCAAGGCTTCTTTTGATGTTAACCAGACTTTCTTGGAGTATCATGTTTTCCATTAGTTTATATTGAAAACAATGCTTTGATGGAAAATGTAGGTGAAAGACGTATATTATATTAAAGATGTAATAATATACAATTTGTTCATTATTTACATAAGATTTTCTTTCTAGGCTTGCACCACTCCTCTGAGTGTGATTTTTGAATGAGCTTTTTGTTGCAAGATTTTAATGAAAGCTAATAAAACTTGTGAGCTTTTTTAACATCCCTTTTTGAAACATACAAATCCCAGAGACATTTTATTGGTATATTTAATGAAATTTGGATAAATGTTGATGCATTTAAAAAAGAACATAAATCTCAATGTACCATGACCATTACTAACACTCCTAACTATTGTATAATTATTTTAGAAACAAGGATTAAGATATAGATTACCAACAAAATTCTTGTTACATTAAATGTTTCCCTTTAATAAGGATTGGTACACCCTGAATCCAATGTGAGCATGATCAGATCATCAACATATATGATAATGAAAGCTATGGATGAACTCTCTTAATGCAATGATGTATTCAGTGAACTTGATGCCTCTAATGAAGACCTCAATGTTTTAGTGAGAAATTATTACAAAATTGAATAAATGTCTAGTAATCATCAAACAGAACCTTTGGAAGCTCTCATTTCTTTGAAACAAATAAAAAGTTTTTATATATTCATAATTTGGCATTTTGTACACTTGAAATGAGCTTAGAAGGCCCAAAAATCCTAGAAACGATTGTAAACATGCATACCTTTCTATGACTTTTCAAAAACCCCTCTGGGAAAAAAGTACACCTGTGAGGCAGGCTATTAGCCGTGGGTTGCAGGTGCACTTTTTCTCCATATGGTTTTTGAAAAATCATTGAAAGGTACCCATGTTTACACTCGTTTCTAGGGTTTTGGGGCCTTCTAAGCTCCATTTTGGTGTCAAAAATGCCAAATTATGTGTGTATCAAAATGCTGGATTTTTATGCAAGGGATTTAGGCTATAAACATATATTTTAAACTCTCAAATGCAGCGATTGATATCTCAACCATGGTGTACATGGAGAAATTGATGCTAGGATTTTTACAGATAAATTTAATGTCTTGATGTAATTCATAGATATGGCTAAATGTGTGAAAAAAGTTTGCATAGTTTCCAAGAAGCCAAAAAAGTTCACGGAAAAAGATTCTTGGTCTCTTTGGAGTACAATAGGATTCTCTAGCCTCATGGGGCTGTCCAAATCCCCCCGCCTAAGCTCAAACAGCCACAGGACTATTCTCCAAGCCCTTTAGCATCTACAGACAAGTCACAGGGATGATTATAGACCTTGCCTAGCCTTTGGACTCCCATGTGGATCTACACCCTCCCAAGAATGCCAGGCCATCGAATTTCCCCCCAAAAAATTAGTGTAATTGGCAAGGACCACATCAAACATAAAGATGCAAAAGATTGGGTGGAATTCCTAAATGATTCATTGGCATTTCTCATGTAAAATGCAATAACACATTTGAAAAAGGCATGTAGTCGGCCACAAACACTATACAACAGGTGTGACAAACCAATATCGATTGAAAAATGAGATTTGGTAATGATACATTACCATGTTTGGGAAAAAGGATTGGCCAAAAACTACTGGCGAAATGGATAGTCCCATATGAAATCCTTAGATAGGTTGGCAAGACCACATTCAAGGTACAAAGATGCGACCCACAAAGAAAAAAGACAAAAAACAATAGCAAAATCTCTTGCATATCAAGACCTATCATGCATGGGAGGCCCATCTCCAAGGAGGGGAAAGACATGACGATGGAGATCCCATGTCATCTGCCCAGCTCAAGTAGGCCCGAGAGTCACCTCAACTGCCACGTCCACAACCAGATCGACATGATCGGTTGCAAAGGTTTTCTTGATATGTTTGGGCCATTGAGCACAATATAGTTCCTCTTGTATAAGGGCCGAGTTTGAGCTTTTGGAAAAAGAGTTGATCTTGCTCAGTCTCTTGTTGTCAAAGTCATTCTCCTTTGTTGTGATCTCATTACTCATTTTGTGATTACTTTAGGACATTCTTATCATAGTTATTACAATATGGCCACCAAAGTACACATGGCACACTTTTCCATAATTGAAAGTAAGATCCACAACATTGTTTTTAGAGATTCCCACATCAGAGGGATGGACTCCTTGCTTGCACACTACGTGGGGATATTCCAAAGACATACATTATGAAGAATTGACTAAGTGCAAGTATTTATCAAAATTGATGTCCCTTCTATCGTTATCTCTATCTACGAGCAAGTGTATTTTGGTGAGGCAAGATGTGGGGCTATCAGTATTTGGGGTGAAGTTGGAAGGAAGAGTTTTGGCAACTACAACTATGGGTGCCACTATTGGTGTTTTTAATGCAATACAAATTGTCGAGACATTGGATCATTCCACCATCTTAACGCCTAAGAGGAGGGGGGGGGATTTTTTTGTGAGTTTTTTGTCGCAAGCTTTTTTGGGAAATCTGCGAGCTTTTTCTAGATCCCCAATCACACCACCCTCAACCCACAACACACACACACATGCGCATGTGCACATAAGAACATACACTATTTTAGATGTGAAAAAAAAGGACCTTCAAGCCCTTCTTTTTTGTCCCTACTATTGTGTACTGTCTTCTTCTCTCTCTCCCAGTCCTCTTCCCTTGCTGCAAATCCCTTCTCTTGTTCTTTTGCACCTTCTCAAGCACCACTGACGACTGATTCTAGCACCAAAATCCCTTTCCCTTTGCATGTGTGAGCTGTTCAATGAGAGAGAACCCAATGCGTTGCAACCTAATGAATGTATTCACCTTGTTTGAGCTTTCATCGAATTGTATGTTTGTGCACCAGAGGCCATCCTACTTGCTTCAATTTGGGAATCCAGCCCTGCAGATTGTCCTAGGCTTGTTGCAACCTATGCTAGAAGGAGGTTTCAAGAAGCCAACCAACTTGGCCCAGTTACTGCCATATCTCAACAAACATGGCATGCTGCACTTTCTCTCCTAAAGTAAAGCATCAGGAACTCGGACCCCCTTGTGGTGGAGTCCACAACATGGTTGCTTTGACATCATTGTACCTACCAAAATACTCATGGCTTCCTCTCTATGCATCACCCAATCTCCCATGTAAAATTTGTCAAGACACTCTAGCAAATCATCATGTCTCTATTGGTTGAAGAAGAAGTGAAGGCTACCAAGATGTTTGGAGAACTCCGTCTCTCTGACCACTAATTAAGAAGATGAACTATTGCCATGTACTCCGTTTAATTGGGGCATCTTTGAGAAGGAAGCTCCTCCCTCCTTATCTTCCTCAAACTCTAGGTTGTTGAAGTCACCTTTGACAACCCAAGAGTCAATGTCTGGGAGGCTCTCAGTCGACCCCCACGACATGGTTATTTGTAAGCAAGGGTGTACATGTTCATGATCTCAATCCTAAAAACACCCATTTGAAGGCCAATCTAAACCACCTACCTTGTGATAATCTCACCTTGGTCAAACACATTTGGGGCCACTTCCTGAGAAATCGAAATACATACCCCTCCACTCTTACTTACTGCACGGAACAAATATTTGGGCCCCTCAGAAGAAGAAGGCGGCAACGATGTCGGTGGCTGAGATTTTTTGCTAAAAACATGTGCTCTTGAATCAAGAGAAGATCCATTGTCCATCCTACCATGACCCTTTGCAACGTGTAGGGAGGTATAATTTTGTGATTACTGTAGTGTACGATCATGAAGCTCATGCACATTCCAACTTACCATGGTCCAACTGATATCATTTGTTGTGGCTACTACCATGCACGAACATGAAGCCCATGCATGTTCCATCTCACCATGGTCCAACTCATAGGGGGGGTGGAGAACAAGGCCCTCCTATGGGTGGGAGCTTCAACAACAACCATGGATTTTTGTGACTTCAAAGGGGGTTTGAAGGGGAAGTAGTCCTCGTCAGCATGATGAGGCATGCACCAATGGCATGACGGGCATGATGCCTAGCCTCCAAGCTCACTACATCATGAAAGGAACCTATATCCCAAATTGGCTATTGCATTTTGTAGAGTCCAATGTGTAACTTGTGCAAGCAAAGCCTACCGTCCCACACAGAGGGTAGCTACTGCTAGGCACAATCGTTTGTATGTCAAGAAACCAAACTAGAAGATAGCTGAGTCCCCATCGGTAATACATAACTCCCTCACCTAGGGATCCAACCACTCCTCGATCATATGAAACATATGGTTCCTCATCATGAGATAGAAAAGCATAGAGGTCCAGTTTTCCTCTCTTATGGAGGTGAAGTTGAAACACCAAAAAGGACAAGAGGAGGAACCAACTGCAAATGGACCATCCCTTACGAAGCTACAACAAGATCAAGGCCGACGCCTCTAGGGCATAGGGTTAATCATTTGGGGTGTCAAGCTAGTTCCAAGGAGTGAAGGTAATCATCTAGAATGTCAAGCTAGCTCCAAGGTCCAAGCCACTAGAAATCATGCAAAAGGGGCTACCTTGGACAAAGCCTCAGACTTGGAATCTATGAAGGAAGGATCTATTTTCCTAAAACTGCTTGGTAGGAGCAGTGCCCTACTATGAAAGAGGGTCGGTGACAAGAAGCCTGAGATTGATAAGAATAATTATTTCCCTTGCCCTTGCCCAAAGGCTTATGCGTCGAAGCAAGCTAATACTTCAGCGGGGGGGGAGGGTGAGAGGATGAAATGGGAGGGACTGCTGTAGGGATAGGGAGGGGAGGGAGGTGGAGAAGAGGAGGGCAGAGGGTGGGTGGCGAGAGTGACTACCCTAGGAGGAGGGGGAGGGGGCAAAAGATGAGCAGGGGAGGGGGGCCAGAGAGAGAATCTGGGGGTGGGGAGCGGGTAGAGGGAGTCAGAGCAGAGGGCTCTCTCAATGCTTGCCATCACACAAAAACTTGAGATGATGGATTTATGAAGCTATGAGATTGATTATGATGCCAAAGTTGAAACAGGATTTTGTATATGAGAAAATTAATATGAATGTTCTGAAGTTGAGATAGTTTAGTACATTTTCAAGTAAGAAGCTATGCACTAGAAATTTTGATAGAAAGAATATGATGAAGCTCAAAATCGATACCCAGAAGCAATCATGCAATTGGGAAATTTGGTATGAAGCTAGAAAATGGATTATGAACTATGAGATTGATTATAATGCTAGAGTTGGCAAAGAAAATTGATATGAAATGAGTGAAGCTAAGATATTGCACTACCTTTTCATGTAAGAAACAATGGTAGTTATATATATGCAAATGGAAAACTTGGTATCAAAACTAGAAAATGGATGATGAAGCTCTAAAATGGATTACAATACTAAAGCTCAAAAACAATTTTGAATATGAGATGAAGTTTTTGAATCTAAAATATTGCATTGTCTTTTCAAGTTAGACATTATGAGAAAATTTTATATATAAGAAAGTAGATATGAACATTCTGAAGCTAAAATATTGCACTACCTTGTCAAGGAGTATTATTGATATGCCAAGCATAGATACATGCATGTGATAATTTTGAGAGTGAAAATTTGATGTTGAAATTGGAAAAACCATTTTGAATCTCAACTTGCAATGTTGTAAAAAACATAAAGCCTACATTTAAACTAGGAAATTGGAGAAAAATGTTATAAAGCTAAAAATAGATCGTGAAATCAAAGACTTTGTAATAATCTTTAAAAAAGTTGATTATAATCGCTTCTAAGTTGAATGAACCTTTGCAGTATTAAAAATGATTCAATATATGACATCTCATGATGAAAAAAGCATTAATGATCACAAAAGTTGCTTGCTCACTCTCTAATATACAAAGAGGCAATGCCCAATAATGCATGTGCACTCTTGTTTGCAATCGCTTTCTCTTTTTACAAATCTTTTTGAATAGATATGTGGACTTTGGCATAAGTTGAGTCATAATCCTCTATGAATGGATCAGTGGCAAAGATTTTATCATTTGTTTGCATTGATGGATTTGGAAAGGATCTACCATACATGATGTGATATGGAGTTTTTCCCATAAAAGAGTGTATAGCATCATTTTCAACAAATTCAACTATGGAACATACTTTTCCCACATGATGTGTTAGTCATCATGAACAAAGATTTTGAGCAGACCAAGTAATGCTTTTAGTATTTTCACTTTGGTCATTAGTTTGAGGGTGAAATGCCACATAAAAACTTAGAGTAGTTCCAAGTTTTTCAAACAATGCTTTGCAAAAATTACTCATAAATTTGCTATCTCTATCGGAGACTATAGATCTAGGTAGGCCATGATGTCTGAAGAATGCCTAAGAAAGGGATGTGCAACTTCAAGCGACTATAGAATTTCTACCTCTATTGGAGACTATAGATCTAGGTAGTCCATGATGTCTAAAGAATGCCTAATAAAAGGATGTGCAACTTCAAGCAACTTTAATTGTTTCCAATATGGAATGAAATGAGCTTGTTTACTAAACCTATCAACTATAGTCTAAATCATGTCACACCCATGATTTGTCCTTGAAATTCCAATGATGAAGTCCATGGTGATAAACTCCCATGGTCTTTCTACTATGGGCAAAGCTTGTAATAACCCTTTGGGTTTTACTACACCTTTAAACATGATATACATACTGGAATGTAAGCGATGGTGTCTTTCTTCACTTCTGGCCAATAGAAAAGTTTATCTGGAGGTATAAATGTAGTCGTAAGGCCTTAACGACCAGCATTGGGTTGATTACAACTTTCCTCTAGATTTTTTTTTGAAGTTCTTTGTAATGCAAAATTTCTTGCATATACAGGTAACCATCATTGATGTAGTAAGCATGGTGAGCACCTCCACACAACAAATGTATCTAGGTGAGAGCCATGAGGTTATGATCTACACTTTCTTATATGGTAAATTCGGGAATGTTGCTAGATTTGTTCCTAGGTTTATCTAGCTCTCTCTCTCTCTATATGTGTGTGTGTGTGTGTGTGCGCACGCGTACGTGCATGTGTGGGGGTGTGTGTGTGCGTGTAGCTTGTGCATACATATCTTCAAGACCTATCAATTCATCTTATGACTACGAGAGAGTGCATCTACGACCATATTTTCTTTTCCAAAAGTGTAGTGAGCCTTAGAATGAAAAGATTGCAAGAACTTCGAATAGAGAAAACTCCTATTCAATGCAAGGGTGTTTACATAGTAAAATCACATCAAGATGGTAAATTTGATAGCTAGACTTGTTGTCAAAGATGCTACCCAAAATGCTTTCTAAAATGGTTTTGTGAATGAAGAAACCTATGTGCAATAGCGAAACGGTTATATTGTTTAGGGCCAAGAGTAAAAATCTTTTAGATTACTCCAATCCTTGCACGGATTAATTCAAGCATCTAGAGAATTCAAGATCCATGATAGTTTTATAAATATGGGTTTTCAACCATCAGATTTAGATCCTTCTTTGTACATCAAAAAGACATCTCACATGACATTGTTCTTAACATTCTTAATATGGATGATTTAATCATCGTGGGATTCAATGGCAAGTTCATTTCAAAGGTTAAAAATCAAACTTAATATCGAGGAAATGGGAGACCCATATTTTTTTCTCGATGTAGAAATTTGGAGAGAAACATATGGTATCATGTACAAGATAAATATACTTGGATAGTTTTAAAATGGTTCCAAAAGCATGATCACAAACCCTTGCCCACTCTCATGGAATCAAACATAAATCTTTCATCTTATGATAGGTCACCAAATGCAGATCCTCAATAGTATAGACAACTTGTTGGAAATTTGATTTATTTGACCATGAGATATTTCATATTCAGTCACTATTCTAAGTCAATATATGAAAATTTCAAAAAAGGCTCCTCTAGATGTAGCTAGAAGAGTTCTCAAATATCTTTTTAGTGCACGAATTTATGGGCTAAAATATGATAGATCCACATATTTAGACCTTTTTGCTTTTATTTTGGGCCAACATCGGGGATGACGAAAAGGTGTACTAGTGGTTTTTCCTTAGTTTGGGCTTAGCAGCCTTGTCTTGGCAAAGCAAGAAGCAACCAATAGTAGCTCTATCATTTACTTTCCAAAAAGGCTCCTCTAGATGTAGCTAGAAGAGTTCTCAAATATCTTTGTAGTGCATGGATTTTGTTGGGATATCTCAAGGTGTATGCCTCAAGCACACCTTATGTTTCTATGTGTGAGTGCTAGAGGCACAGTTAGGTGCCCACAAGCACAGTTAGGTGGTGGAAAAGCCACATAGGATGATTGAGTGAATCTAGGAGCAGATTGAGGAGATGATTGTGGAGCTTTGAGGTCATCAGTGATGTCAGTGACCTTGTATGAGGTGCCTACTTAAGGACCTCTTTCTTCTTCATTCTATAAGCAAGTATTCTGAATTTGTGTCAACTCTACTCTTTCCTTTCAGTGTTCCAACATGGTATCAGAGCCATTTGATCCCCCTTGAGCCCATTTCTGCCACATCATCATCTTCTTCTTCATCTTCTTCTTCTCCATTTTCCTCTTTCTTCCCAAAATCTTTGAGAGCTTGGTTCTCCACCTACAAATGACCATTGCCCAAACCCTCTGAGCTGGAAACTCCTCTAGTATGGGCGAACTTCCACCTGCAAGCAATTGAAGAAAAAACGTCTGTGGTGGCTGCCATTCTCCAAACAGCGAATTTCTTCTGTTGCTCAATACTCCCTGCCTGCTCCGCCATTGCCTGAGCCCTCTTAGGAGTAGATGGGCGACCTCAAGACGAAGATTTTGAGCCATTTTTCAAGTCATTTGGTTCAGTAACGAGGGAGAAATCGTCAAAACTCAGTTTCAGCCTGTAGCAACTCTCCCGGGCAAAAGTGCGCACCATTTCGTCCAACCTCTGTGCTGGACTTTCTCTGGTATATGAGCTTTCTTTTGCTTCAGAAAGCCCTCTTTTCCTTGCTTTGAAGAGTGTGATATGAGCCCTCCAAGTTCAGCTCTCTAGTTTTGACAGTTTTGACATACTCTTGAAAATGATGCTACATAAAATGCTACTCTAGCATTTCTGGTCATTTGAAGTTTTCAATAACTTCACTATAAGTGTTGCTTCAGTTTTGTTTTGACTTGCTAGACCTGGTTGTGATTGGAAAGAGTTTATTTCATCCACTCTTATGAAGCATGCAAAAGTAGCATCATTGTTTGAAAACTAGTCACTACTATTTGCTACATCAAGTGCCTATACTTTGGAAGTATTTCAGTTCTTTTTCACTTGTAAGAGAGAAGACACTACCCAATACTTGGGTTAGAGCCTCTCATGGCTTGCTTATGCCAAATATGTGAAAAGCCAAAACATAAAGCAATGTCTTGTTATGCTACAAAGGATGAAAATGCCAACCTGACTTCCTTATTGAAGATTGCCAAAACAATGGTTGCCAAAAAGGAAGCAACTACAGAGATCTACCCTCTCATGGCACTTTTATTTGACTCCAAGTACAAGAAAAAGATGAAGGTCAGACACCTAAGATATGCTTCTCTACACAACTATGGAGATGACAAGATAATTGTTCTCTTGAAGGATATGACTTTCAAATCCACTTGTTCTATCATAGTACCATCTTATAAGGCACTAGACACTGCCCATGTGGTAAGACCTTGCCTTGACATGGATATTTTGCCTCCACAAGATGAGGCATCCCATGAAGATTATGCATTTTAAATCATCTCTATGTATGCTCCAGATCTCTTTTCTTTTTATGTCAAGGTACTCAGCCTGGATAGTCCTCCAAAATGAATGAAAATAAATTATTGTGTGTTGTGTGTTTTGTAAACACCTCTGGTCACCTTATGATGTAGACCATGTGTATGTTTTGTTCCATGGTACCTCTTGTAGACATTGTGTGCATGTACATGCAGGAGAGATAACCATTGGAAGGTCTGTTTGTATCCCTTTCTGTTTACCTTACACCCAAGGGAACCCTTGCTAGCATGAGAACCTAGCCATAGATTTATCCTTGACCACCATGAGATGGCATGAGAAACTATGAGACTAGATGTATCCTTGACATAGCCTGAGGCATTTCCTTGAGGGGGGGTTTGTTGGGATATCTCAAGGTGTATGCCTCAAGCACACCTTATGTTTCTATGTGTGAGTGCTAGAGGCACAGTTAGGTGCCCACAAGCACAGTTAGGTGGTGGAAAAGCCACATAGGATGATTGAGTGAATCTAGGAGCAGATTGAGGAGATGATTGTGGAGCTTTGAGGTCATCAGTGATGTCAGTGACCTTGTATGAGGTGCCTACTTAAGGACCTCTTTCTTCTTCATTCTATAAGCAAGTATTCTGAATTTGTGTCAACTCTACTCTTTCCTTTCAGTGTTCCAACAGATTTATGGACTCAAATATGATTAATCCACATATTTATCCCTTTTCGCTTTTATTTGGGCCGATACCGGGGATAACAAAAAGGTGTATTAGTGGTTTCTCCTTAGTTTTGGCTCAGCAATCTTGTCTTGGCAAAGGAAGAAGCAACCGACTATAGCTCTATCTTACTACACTCTACTCCTACAACATGAGCAGTATTTAGTGGGCAAAGAACCCAAAAGCATATTGAATTGCTCTATCACTTCATCCATGAGAAAGTCCTCAATGGCCTGATTGACCTTGTTCATGTCTGACACAAGAACGAATTGTATATATCTTCACCAACCTATTGTTCCTTGACAAATTTGAGAATTGTAGACATCTTCACCAACCCACTATTCCTTGAGAAATTCAACATCAGCTTGTTTTACTCTAGAATCATCTACAACTTAAGACGAACTTTATGTATTGTTTTTGCTACATAATTAGAGAATGGCATGCGCACAATACATACTCTGTGTTTCTCGTATTCATGTTTATCTTTTTGTTGTCATCATTCGCAACACTGTCCCAAAAATCCAAATATCCAATGAGATGTTTTGAAGACATAAGCACCTTCTCAATCATGATACTATTCAAATGAGCTTGTCTTTCTCATAAGCTTTGCACACAGAGGGTTTGAGGAGCTGTATAAGGAACTCAGTGTTACCACAAAGCCTAAGTAGCTTCTTACTTAAAAAATTCAATTGTATTAAGATGTTGTAGCAAAACTCTAGCTTGAGCACTCATGTCTTCAGCAATTTGAACAAGAAAACATGCATATGCTAAAAGCAAAGGGTGAGCTTAAAGCACTCATGTCTTCAGCAATTTGAACAAGAAAACATGCATATGCTAAAAGCAGAGGGTATGGATGTGAACGTGACTATAAGGGAAAATAGTGTTGATTAGAAAGGTTCAAAGCTTTTCCTTGGACATCAAAGCCAACGGTAGATTTGATTTTGCAAGCATTATGGGGTGGAGTTCAGAGTGGCATTCTCAATAGTACCTCATTTCCTTGCAAGAGAGTCTTCTATCCAAGACACTCTCCATGCCTCTATTATGCATTGCATTATCAATCACAACTTGCAAGTAAGTACACATTCCCCATACTTATAAATAAATGAAGGGTGCCACCTCTCTATCCACAATTTGTGTGGTTATGTGTGTGCACACATGCACACATTTACTTGTATTATGGGGTTTTGTGAGGAAAAATATATTTTTTGTTGTATTATTAAATTGATGTTTGGACCACCTTACCAACCCTCTCATGTTGTTGACTCCCTCGGATGATTCTTAAATTTGAGTAAGTATTTAATATAGACATTTCCTTTTCGGGTCGAGGTCTATTGATGATCAATAATGCATTTGGGTTCTAGAATTTCTTCATCAGCAACAATCAATGGAGCCTCTTCATAGAAAGGGATGAATAGGTAAAGGTCCTTTGAAGGGCTTTAAGAAGCTGATATGGAAAGCATTATTTATTTTCCAATTATCAGGTAATTCAAGCCTATAAGCTAGATCATTGATTTTTTGAATCACCTTGAATGGTCCATAAAAACGTGGTGACATCTTGATTACTGGCCATTTCTCAACACTCTTCAATCTTCTTTTATCAATCCAAAGAAGTACATAATCGCCTTCTTTAAAAAGCATGTGTTTTCGTTTCTTATTAGCTAGTTTTGTGTACTTCTCTTGTGTGATTGCAATGGCTTCTTGACCCTCTTTGAGAATATTTTGATAGTCATGGGTAAATACATCTACTGCCTCTACTCTATGGGTCAATCGTGTGATAGGAATAGGTAAAACCTTCCCATAGATAATCTCAAAGGGTGCTCTTCCAGTTGCAGAATGAGGAGTATTATTATAAGCAAACTGTAAGAGATGAATGTATTTGTCCCAAGTCTTTAGTTGACTTCTTGCATAAGCTCTTATCATATCTAGAATGGTAATGTTTGTAACCTCAGTTTGTCTATTCGATTATGAATGAATTTTTGATGAGAAATCTAACTTAGTGCCTAGATTATGAAATAATGCAGTCTAGAAATCATTGCAAAACTTCGAATCTTTGGCAAGCCATGATGAACAAAGATATGCTTGATGAATAAATGTGCAGCTTACTGAGCTGTTAAAGTCTTCTTGCATGAGATGAAATATGCTTGCTTACTAAAGCGATCTACTATCGTCCAGATCATATCATTTTGATTTGTTGTAGTAGGAAAACCTATTATGAAATCCATAGATATTTATTCCCAAGGTTGCGTAGGAATAAGCAAAGGCATTAGCAACTGGGTCGGTCTCCCAATTGGGTCTAACCGACTACGATTGGTGGCTATATAAGAGCATATTTATCACTGGCTATAGCAACCCTAATTCCTTAGCATCCAACCTCCGTCCTCTACTATTTCTAGCATGCCATCAAAGTTTCTCACACAGGAGCGCACGGCTGGGAGGCAGCGCCATCTATTGTATTAGTTTTACAATAATCAATTATTTTATTCTCCATACTATCTGTTTTTCTCTCTTGCATACGAGATCCTGTTATCTATTGAGCACAGATGTCGTATTGCTTTCTTACATGGTATCAAAGCTTGGGCTCTAGCAAGAAGATTTGGTAGTGTGTTTCTGTTTGCTAGTAGATTGTGAGAGATGGCCCAGCCCACAAGACTGCGAATCCCACTGTTTGGTGAAAGCGAAAAGTTGGACAGCACTAACTATCCACTATGGAAGTTCAAGATGAAGACCATTCTAAGTGCATATGAGCTTTAGGATACTGCTACTAGGGTGGACATGAAGTCGGTTGCGGGATCGGATCCAAGCCAATGCAGGACAACAGATAGTACCAACTACGGATTAGATTCTCGCATGGACAAGAAGAAATGCAAATGCGCTGTGTTCTATTGCCTACAGTTTAAGTGATTTTGTCATGGTGTTAATTCAACATGTCTCTACTACAGAGGAGGCATGGACGGTCTTGAAAAATCAATACAAGACCACGAATCAGACGTGGATTCAGAATTTGGAGACTCAACTCGCAAACGAGAAACTGTCTGAGTCTGAAACGGCAGAGAAGTTCATCACCAGGGTGAAGAATCTGCGCGATTAGATGACTGCGATTGGCATCACCATCACCAATGAGAATCTAGCACAAAGGTGCATACGGATTCTCCCACCAAAGTACGATGGTCTTGTTATAGCGCTGAATACACAAAATAGAAATCCGCCCCTCAACTTTGAGGATTTCAGTGCAATGATTTTGGAGGAGGAGATGTGTCAAAAGACAAGGACTGGAGAAGATTCAGCTTTCTCAACTCGATCAAAGAAAGGTAAGGGT
Organism: Dipteris shenzhenensis; assembly: GCF_047967505.1. NCBI lineage: Eukaryota > Viridiplantae > Streptophyta > Polypodiopsida > Gleicheniales > Dipteridaceae > Dipteris > Dipteris shenzhenensis. Next base: position 5,273,549 of record NC_141627.1, on the reverse strand, counting down.
AAGGACTTTGGTAACCCATCTTCTTCTGATGATAAAAAGAGAAAGAAGAAGATCAAGTGCTTCTATTGCAACAGGGCAGGGCACAAGCAGAATGAGTGCCGGAAGAAGATTGCAGATGAGAAGAACAGAGTAAAGAAAGAGTCCAGCAACAGTGTGCAGGCAGTACCAGAAGAACTGTTCATAGCAATTGAGGAGATTTGCACGAAGGCAATTCATGTACCTATGGATAAACCTTGGATTATTGATAGTGGTGCATCATGCCACATGACCAGTCGAAAGGATTAGTATACCTCTCTACATCTGGTAGGGAATGACATCCTGGTAGCAGTCGGCAATGATGCAAAATGTCCACCAAAAGGAAAAGGTACGATTGATCTCAAGTCAGATGGAGTTGTAAAATAGTTGTCCGGATGTTCTTTATGTGCCAAATATCAAGAGGAACTTATTGTCCATTTCTGCGATCACGGATCGAGACCTCAAAGTTCACTTCGATAAGAACGGCACACAGATTTTGGATCTTCAAGGGAAGGTCATCAGTAAAGGTACACGGCGCAACATCTACAAAATCTCAGCTTTTAGTGCTTGAGCCGATGTGAGCAACACTAAGCTGTGGCATGAGAGGTTTGGTCATCTAGACCTTAGTTCTTTAAAGGAGATGCATAAAAGTGGAATGATTGTAGACCTACCAGAAATTATAGATTTGCCTGATGTATGTGAAGCTTGCATGATGGGCAAGCAGCATCGACAGCCCTTTCCTAAAGATGCCAGCTGGGCAAAGGCTCCTCTAGAGCTCGTTCACACGGACCTCTGTGGAAAGATGGAGATGGAAGCTTTGGGTGGTTCCTACTACTTCATGACGTTGATCGATGACTATAGTAGAAGGATATGGATATACTTCGTGAAGACTAAAGATGAGGATTTTAGTAAGTTCAAAGAATGGCATGTAATGGTCGAGAAAGAAACGGGGAGGAAGGTGAAGAAGTTGAGATCAGACAGAGGTGGAGAGTTCACATCAAGTGAATTCAAAAGTTACTGCAAAAGTCACGAGATCAAGAGGCAGAAACCCCCGCCACATACATCACAGCAAAATGAAGTAGCAGAGCACAAGATGCGCGTCATCTACAAAATGGGCAGGAGTATGATGAAAGGGAAAGATTTGCCAAAGACTTTCTAGGCTGAAGCATGTAACACGACAGTTTACATTCTAAATCATAGCTACACGAAGGATGTGAATGGGATGACTCCACTACAGGCCTTTTCTGGTAAGAAACCTTTAGCTACACATTTCAGAGTTTTTGGATGTTTTGACCTTATAGTTAGATGGAAAAGACTCTAGGTTTAGCTTTGCTATGGCTCTTTCCGAAATGAAATCATGTGTGCTACCATCGTCATGTAGAATAACAACTTCTTTGCCATTAATGAAACCTTTCATTTTTAGAAGAGCATGACAATTATACTTACCTCCCTCTTGTTTGGCTGCTTCGTCGTCAATCATGTGCACTTTTGCCCTTAGGGTCTTCTTTCTTTTAGGACACTCAGTGGCTATGTGTCCCACCTTGTTCCACTTGAAACACCTTATTTCTTTCTTTAGAAAATTTCCACCGTTCGGCTTTGAAGAAGAATCTGTCTTCTATGGAACAAAACCATTTTTAGATTTAAAGAAGGGCTTTTTATCAAATCTCTTTTTCTTATGGAAGGGTACATGCCATTCTAAATCTTTCCTTTCTTTTGGGATTCCATTCTTCCTTTCACAATTCATTGCAAGACAAATTGAAGAGCTCAGTGAGCGAGGATGAAACATGTTAATCTCGGCTCTCAACTTAGACTTTAGACCTGCCACATACTCCCTGCGTTGATCTCACTCATTAACTTTGTCCTTGCATAGACCTTAAACAAGAAAATTGATAAAAACATCAGAGCCATTGAAGCTAACCACTTGTGATAAGAAATAGTTTATACATAATCTAATCCTTTATAATGAGAGTATGTGCATGCCCACAAACCTAAAGGTTGTGTCACAACATTTGGTATATGTGTGTTAGTGCCTAAGGTTGCCTTTGATAAGGGTTGTATTGCATTAGAGTGCCAACACACAATACTACCAAGTGCCTCTTTGACATAAGATGCACCCATGTTAGGGTATGGAAGCTCAACATCAAAAGCTGTATAGCAAACATCAATAGAAATTGATATCACCTCATTTCCTAATGGTTGGAAGTGGCAAGAACCATTTGGATCAATTGAAATAATTGTCCCTTCTTCTACCTTCAATACATCCTTTAGTAGAACAACTTTGCATTCTGGCTCATATTGTGCCATGCCTATACTTGACAATACCCAAATTCAGATAACGGTTACTTTTTAACTCTCTCTCTCTCTCTCTCTCTCTCTCTCTCTCTCTCTCTCTTTGGCTTAGTGTGTCAATTTGAGCAATGGATTTGACCGATGTGTGTGCCTAGGAGTGGTAGTGTGTGTCTTGCATTAAGATCACATGGTAGTGGGCGCACGCGTACACACCCACACCCACCCACTCTCTCTCTCTCTCTCTCTCTCTCTCTCTCTCTCTCTCTCTCTCTCTCTCTCTCTCTCTCTCTCTCTAAGATATGAAATGGATCTTGAGCCAATATGAGAAGTGGGGCATCAAACACAATCGCCAGGCTTTGCAAATCGACCTTATGTTGATTTGATGATCTCTCTCTCTCTCTCTCTCTCTCTCTCACACACACACACACACACACACACACACACACACACATTCGTGACCTTAGGTAATTTGTGCTTCATGGATGTTAGTCATCTCTCTCATACATGCACACACACACACAAACATGTTCTTAGACATGCTCACACAAACTTGCTTGATGTCCTTGAGTCAATTTTAGAAGTAGCGTATTGAACACAATTATCATGCTTTGCAAATCAATTTTGATCCATTTTGTGTTCACTCATGCACACACAAACACATTGAGAATATGTTTTGAGTTTCGAAATCGACCTTAGGTCGATTTGCACTTCATGGATATTGGTGATCACACACACACACACACACACACACATTTTCTTTACTTTATAAACACACACATACACACACATACATATTTACACAAACTCCCTTTCTTTGGCAAAATTTGTACCCCTCATTTATTGGTCCTCATGCCCCTGCCCTCACTCCCCACTAATGATTTACACTGAATGAACCACCCCACTTGAAAGCTTCTTATTGTTACTACTAACCCTTAAAATTTTATTTAAACCCTATGCCTTTTCTGTCATTTAGAATATATAAGTTATTTAAATTGAACTATTAATTTCCCCCTTGCCCTACCTAAGTTTTTAAAAAAAGCTTTCTTATGATTATTACAAATTTATCACCCCCAGTCCCTTTGTTTCTACTTTATTTTGCTTTTAAATTGTTTCTTCCCTCTTAAGTTTTCTTATATCATCCCAAACCCCCCATTCTTTAATTTTTTGTCCCTCTAATGTACCTTTAGTAATTCCTATTTCTACTATACCCAAATATAACCCTTCTAATTCTCCCCTGACCACACACACACACACACACTCTCTCTCTCTAAGATATGAAATGGACCTTGGGTTGATATGAGAAGTACGGCATCAAATGCAATCACAGGGCTTTGCAAATCGACCTTAGGTCAATTTGATAATCTCTCTCTCTCTCTCTCTCTCTCTCTCTCTCTCTCTCTCTCTCTCTCTCTCTCTCTCTCTCTCTCTCTCTCTCTCTCTCCTCTCTCTCTCTCTCTCTCTCTCTCTCACACACACACACACACATTCAAAATATGTTTTGAGTTTCCAAATGGACCTTAGGTAATTTGTGCTTCATGGATGTTAGTCATCTCTCTCACACACGCACACACACACAAACATGTTCTTAGACATGCCCACACAAACTTGCTTGACATCCTTGAGTCAATTTTAGAAGTAGGGTATTGTACACAATTGTCATGCTTTGCAAATCAATTTTGATCCATTTGGTGTTCACTCATGCACACACAAACACATTGAGAATATGTTTTGAGTTTCCAAATCGACCTTAGGTCAATTTGCACTTCATGGATTTTGGTGATCACATACACACACATACACATACACAGAGTTATGGATAAATTCGACCAAGGTAAAAGGCATATATATGTGTGTGTGCTTGTATGTGTGGCAATAGTAATAAAATATGGTGTGCATAGGGCCCAGGGTTGAGGTGGCATGGCATGAACCCTTCCATGTAAGAGGACCCATAGGTGTGTTGTACATAATCTTTGATAGTAATATTATAAAATGTTGAGGTGGCATGGTTCCTCCATGTGCCACCCCTCCCCCTAGGCGGTCCCATGCCTGCATTTAGTGAGACATGGCCCAAGGACCATGGGAGAAGTAATATAAAATAGATGGAGACTGATATTATATTGGATTATTCCCTCCATGTAGGATAGGCCCCTGTGGGGGGGGGGTAGATACTCCAAGAATGCAAGTTAAATAATGGGGAAAGTAGGATGAGGTGGCAAGATTCCTTGTGCCAACCCTCCACTTGTCCTCCTAGATGTTTGAACATGTAATAAAATTGAGAAGGGACCAATTTGATAATCTCTCTCTCTCTCTCTCTCTCTCTCTCTTTCTCTCTCTCTCTCTCTCTCTCTCTCTCTCTCTCCCTCTCTCTCTCTCTCTCTCTCTCTCTCACACACACACACACATTCAAAATATGTTTTGAGTTTCCAAATGGACCTTAGGTAATTTGTGCTTCATGGATGTTAGTCATCTCTCTCACACACGCACACACACACAAACATGTTCTTAGACATGCCCACACAAACTTGCTTGACATCCTTGAGTCAATTTTAGAAGTAGGGTATTGTACACAATTGTCATGCTTTGCAAATCAATTTTGATCCATTTGGTGTTCACTCATGCACACACAAACACATTGAGAATATGTTTTGAGTTTCCAAATCGACCTTAGGTCAATTTGCACTTCATGGATTTTGGTGATCACATACACACACATACACATACACAGAGTTATGGATAAATTCGACCAAGGTAAAAGGCATATATATGTGTGTGTGCTTGTATGTGTGGCAATAGTAATAAAATATGGTGTGCATAGGGCCCAGGGTTGAGGTGGCATGGCATGAACCCTTCCATGTAAGAGGACCCATAGGTGTGTTGTACATAATCTTTGATAGTAATATTATAAAATGTTGAGGTGGCATGGTTCCTCCATGTGCCACCCCTCCCCCTAGGCGGTCCCATGCCTGCATTTAGTGAGACATGGCCCAAGGACCATGGGAGAAGTAATATAAAATAGATGGAGACTGATATTATATTGGATTATTCCCTCCATGTAGGATAGGCCCCTGTGGGGGGGGGGTAGATACTCCAAGAATGCAAGTTAAATAATGGGGAAAGTAGGATGAGGTGGCAAGATTCCTTGTGCCAACCCTCCACTTGTCCTCCTAGATGTTTGAACATGTAATAAAATTGAGAAGGGACCAAGGGAGTATCTTAGACTTGGGATATGGGGTTTGATTTATGTGGAAAAATGAGGTAAAGGGGGGGTAAAGGGTTGTCGCACACAATTGAGAGTGCGTACCCACCTAGCCCACATGGGAGATTCCTCCACACACAAGAGGATGCATTTATTGGGAGAGACCCCCTCCCTTCGCTAAAAGAAGGGGGCTATTCCTTGATGTGACACGCATTCTTGTATAGCCACCATGCTAGTATTTTGATTCCCCCCATCCTTCCTTTCAAATAAAGCATGACTCTCTTCCCTTGATGTCTCCATCTCTACATTCCACCTCCCATCATGTACATGCTCCTCTTCCCCCTCTCCCTTCCCCCTTGTGCCATAGTCTCCCTCTTCATTCCCACCCCACTTAATCCCTTTTCCCCACCCATGTTAATGATTCCCCGCTTACGTTCCCTTTCCCCCATGGCCCTCGAGCATCGCCATGTCTAGCGTCTAGCCTCATGCCTTGACTAGTTAATAACACACACATTCTCGGACATTACACAAACACATAAACACGCTGTAAGACACCCCCACTCACACTGGTAATTAACCTTGGGTCGACTTGAGAAATGATGGTTGCAAAGAGTGTTACTTACAATGGCTAGACTTTACAAAATGACCCAAGGTCGATTTGATGATCACTCACACACACATATATTGATTCTCTCTCTCTCTCTCTCTCTCTCTCTCTCTCTTTGAAACCCCCCCCAAACCCCATTCTAAGATGTATTGCAAATCGACATTGGATTGATTTGAGAAGTGCCATTATTCTCATTGCCACATCCCACCCCACCCCCCAGCCCCCCCACACACATTCTAAGATGTATTGCAAATCGACCTTGGATCGATTTGAGCAGTGCCATTATTCTCATTGCCACATTCCCCCTTCCCCCCAACCCCCCCCCTTCCCCCCACCCCACCCCACACACACACATTCTAAGATGTATTGCAAATCGACCTTGGGTTGAATTGAGTAGTGCCATTATTCTCATTGCCACATCCTTGTAGATTTGAGAAATGACAGCATAGGGTGATAAACACAATGGCTACGCTTTACAAATTGACGTAAGATCGATTTTATGATCATTCACACATACAGATATTGATGTTCTCTCCCAACACACACATTCTAAGATGTGTCGCAAATCGACCTTGGGTCAATTTGAACAGTGCTACTAGTCTCATTGCCACATCCTCGCAGATTTGAAATCAACCCAAGGTCGATTTGCAATACCTATCTATGTGTGTCTATGTCAATGTGTGGGGTTGTGTGCCTTATCTAGTGCTCTTCACATAATTGGAAATCCCCAATCACATGGTCAAAGTTTTAAAATTGACCCAAGGTCGATTGGCAATCTTTGGTCCCTTATTGTCTTCACAACACATTCTCAATTTTTAATGAGTGTGTGCACTTGTGCATATGATGTGTGTAAGCTACCATTGTCATCATCACCTCCGATGAGCTATGAAATTGACCCAAGATCCATTTTCAATCAATGGCATGTGTGTGCTTGTGTGTGTCTATGTTTGGGTATGGGGTTGTCTCTTTCATATTTTGAATCGACCTTAGGTCGATTTGAAAACATATAAATTACAACAACTTAAAAATTAAAGAAGCGCATGCAACCTAAAAATACAAAAGACGTGATAAATTACAAAGGGTCAAAGATCGACTGTGATGTATTGAAACCTAGCATTTTATGGGAGTCATAAAATGGCTGACAAAATATGAAGAGGGGAGAGGAGAAGAGTGGAGATGAGAAGAGAGGGCATAGCTATAGAGCACACCACAAATGACTAACTATACACTAGATTTAGTTGAAAAATAGATATACAAACCCATCTAGGGTTAGGGTTAGGGGATCTAACCCTTTCCTTTATAGCACTATGCACATATGATCACATGATGGTGCTATGCACACGTGATCACATGATGTTGAGCGTGAACTCTCAACACCTTCCCTCAAGATCAACATCATGAAGTAGGCCTTCCCTCAAGATGATGATTATGGGGAATTGAAGAAGGACCGAGCATTATAGTCCATCGCACACCTTTAATGAGAATGTCCTTCCTCTGTGTCAAACCAAGAGCTAGTCGGTGTTTCTCGAATAGCTCTTTACCGAGTGGTTTGGTAAAGATGTCTGCAACATTCTCTTTGCTATCACAATGTTGCAGTATGATGTCACCAAGTAACACTCTTTCTCTGATGAAGTGCTCTCTGACATCAATGTGCTTTGTCTTGGAGTGATATAATGGATTCTTGGCCAATGCTTGAGCCGATTGATTATCACAGTATATTGTTGTTGGCTTTGACTCATCAAAAGAATCTATTTCTGACAATAGTCTTCTGAGCCATATAGCCTCACATGCACTTTAGTGAGTGCTCTATATTTTGCTTCAATCGAAGACAAAGAAACAGTTGGCTGTTTGTTTGACAACCATGATATAGCACCTTGACCAAGGAAAAATGCATATCCCTGTGTCGATCTCCTGGTCTTTGTCTTGTACCTCTGATGTATCTCAAGACTCTTTTGGCTGCATTCCAATGAGACTGCTTTGGATTTGCCATATACTGTGCTAGTGAGCTTACTACAAAACAAATATCTAGCCGAGTGATAGTCATATATATAAGAGATCCGATGAGTTGCCTGTAGTACCTGTCGTTGACTGTAGGCTTTTCTGAATCTTTAGTAAGTTTCAAACTCTGTTCCATGGGAGTGGCTGCAATCTTGCAATCTGCCATATGAAACTTCTTTAGGAGACTGTCAACATACTTGAGTTGACTCATGAATGTGCTATTTGAATCTCTCCAGAACTCAATTCCAAGACAATAGGGCATAAGTCCAAGATCTTTCATGTCAAACTCTGCAAATAAGTCTTCTTTTAGTTTTCTGATGAAGCTATCCTTGCTTCCTATCACAATCAGATCATCTACGTACAAAAGTGCAATAGTAATGTCTTCCCCTTGAACTTTGTAGTAGAGAGTATGATTTGTATTGAATTTCATGTATCCCAGATTAGCAAAATACTTGTCAATTCTAATGTACCAACTTCTGGGTGCTTGCTTTAAGCCGTAAAGACTTTTCTTGAGATGGTAAACCTTATTCTCCTTTCCTGGTTCAACATAACCTAATGGTTGTTGCATGTAGACTTCCTCATCTAGGTAACCATTGAGAAATGCATTCTTGACATCGAGCTAGTACACATTCCATCTACTGAGTATCGCTAGTGATATCAAGAACCATATGGAATCCATCTTTGCTACTGGAGCATAAGTCTCATCATAGTCCTGACCATATTGTTGTGCAAATCCTTTTATAACTAGTCTAGCTTTGTATCTTTGAATACTACCATTTGGATTATACTTCACTTTGTATACCTATTTGTTTGATATGGCCTTCTTTTCTGGTGGAAGGTCGCATAATTCCCAAGTATTATTCTTATACAAAGCATCCATTTCTTTATTCATAGCAGTTTGCCATTCTGGCTTGTCTATTGCATCTTCAAAGTACACTGGCTCTTCTGTAGCCATGATGGTAGTCATAAGAGCATAGTTGGTGGTTTCCACCTGAATTGCTTTGCCTTTCTTGTCAATCTAGTTGGAGGTCTGCTTTCCCTAGTAGGCCATCTGAGCTGCTGTGGCTCTGCTTGGGGTGTTGCTGGCAATTCTTGCTCTTCTTCATCAACTTGTTCTGTACATGACTGTGAAGTTGATGCTTCCATCTCCTATGTAGGTGAGGTTTTCCATTCTGATTCCACATCAAAGATTATATCTCTAGAGATAATGACTTTGCAATTGATGGGATCATACAATTTATATGCTTCGCTTTCTTCACTATAGCCAACCATGATGCATTTGCGTGACTTCGCATCCAATTTCCTACGACGATCATCATGTATGTGGGCATATGCTATGCAACCAAATATGCGGAGATGCCCAATGTGTGGCTTATGTCTAGTGAATGCTTCATAAGGAGTCATACCCTGTATCGGTTCGGTAGGAAGCCGATTAAGCAAATAGTTTGCAATGGCTATTGCTTCTGCCCAATACTGATTCAAAAGATGCTTCTCACTAAGCATTGCTCTAGCACTGTCTGCTAAAGTCCCATTCTTCCTTTCAGCTCTTGCATTCTACTGAGGACTATCTGCACATGTGAATTGTCTTCGAATGCCGGGATTTCTGCAAAAGTTCATGAATGTTGAAGACATGTATTTACCTCATCTATCTGATCTCATGACCTTGATCTTTCTACCTATCTGGTTTTCTACCATGGCTTTGAATTCTTGAAATCTGGAAAACACTTCATATTTCTCTTTCAGAAAGTAGACCCAACAATATATGATGTAGCCATCGATGAAAGTCAAGTAATAAAGTGAACCATTGATGCTGCAGGTCTGCTGGTCATAACCCCATACATTTGTATGAATTAAATCAAGAATACCTCATGCACAAGAGGTACTTCTAACAAAGTTGGTTCGCTTTTGTTTGCCGAAGCAGCATGCTTCGCAAACTTTTCCAAGAAAGTGTAGCTTTGGAATCCCAATTGCCATATTCTAATTCTTGAGATCTAACAGGTACTTGAAATTAACATGACCATATCTCTTGTGAGATTTTGCAGATAGTTGCATCTGTTGTGATTGAGTTGACATGGCATGCTTATCTAGTACTGTAGCTAGCATTCTATATAATCGTCCTTCCTTGACACCTTTTGCTACTAGCTAACATCTTTTGGATTTATCTCTGATAGTGCATTCATCACCGTTGAAGATGACTCTATAGTTGTGTTCTATCATTTGACCTACTGATAAAAGGTTCTTGCTGAGCTTCGGAACATAGAGCACATCTTTCAACTTTTTGTACCATGATTGGTGAGTATGGGTGGATTTCCCCAAACTTCCTCAATGGTTGGGAGACTCAATTGACAAGATTGCTATGACACTTGGCAAACTCTCTTTTGCCCCCATTGGCTAGGTCCCCCATGGGGTGCAAGCAGGCATGGATACTATGGGATAAGGCACATCTAGTTCTGGACTACGTAAACATCATGTTCCTAGGGGATACGGTGTCGGCTCAACAAGTCAAGCTTGGTCCATTTTTGAACTCTTGCTTCATCTGAAATAGAACAGCCATTTTGTGAGAGTGCCTTGAAACTGGCAAACAATGCTCTGAGTGGGATTTGGACACCGTGTGATGCTCAGGGTGCAACAACTCTCACGTCACTTAACACAGCATAAGAGGGGGGATTTCCTGTTTCATAGGATGGATAAGTTGATCCTATGTTTCGAAGGAGGGGACCCCACTATTGCATGGGGTGCTTCTCTCTAAGGGTATCCCCATCACAGACCCCGTGTATGGCACACATATGCGACATCACTCTGTGATGTCTTGATCCATGCACCACCTAATATGTCCTCCTTGTCAAGACTTTTTCCCTCATAATGGTTGAATGGTTGATGGATATGTAGGTGCAATTGGCTAGAAGGGGGTAACTTAGGTGCCCTTTGGACCTAGGTCTCTCAGTTAAACAAACGTTCAACTGGTTTCTTGATAGAATTAAAGGTAAGTTGAAAAATTAGCATGACTTGCAATTGGGCTAGAATGCCAGGACTCTCATCATCCAACATGTTCTCTTGCCCACCACTACATACGTCACCACAGTTTGGACTTTCTCAAATGCTAATTGGCTGGAAATTGAAAGATTGTTGAGGACCTTCATTTGGGCTGAATTTAGGGGCAAAGGGAAAATGCATCACACTCCATGGGAGCCTCTCAAGGTCCCAAATGCACAAGGAGGCCTTGGGCTACCAAATGTCAGGGTCTAGATTCGATCCCTAAGATGTAAATGGCTCCCCCACCTATTCCATGGTCGTTCCCTTGCAGATCGATCTAGTAGAGCACTTCATAGAGAATGGAAAAGGAAGAGGGGTGCATGCATGGGTTGATCTGTCCTAGTACGATTGATAATTCTTAAGTTTCCCAGTATGAATTTGTGGCTCGCATTTGGCACCAGGCCTCATAGTAGCAGCATGGAAGGCATCTCTCTACTAAAGTGGAAAGCCTATCAAGGTTCCAAGGGGGATGCTAGTTTATGTGAAAGCATTTGGTGGAGCTTAGCCTTTTGTAGTGAGCCATTTGGGTCCATGATATAACTCAAGCTTGTAGCCTCTATCTGAAGGGCCTGGCAGATCTGTGGGACTCCAATGTAGCAAATTGGATCTTGTTGGAGCTACTCAATGAGTGGATGCTTCTTAGAAATGGGGAGAAGGACCTGTTGAGGTCAATTTTGGAACAGATACCTGAGGGGTGGCCAAGGAATACTGTGGCCTTACTACGTTGGAGAGGAGCCCAGTGGATCCTAAGGAGGACTCACCTCAGGAGAGTCTTGAGTCAGGTGGCCTATCTCCACCTACTACAAGGTGGATCGTTGATTCTTGACCTCAATACAAAGTGGTCATTGTGGAGAGGGCATGAATGGCGGCGTCAAAGACTTCGGTCTATTTGGAAGAATTGTGTTTTGGGCAAGGCGCGATTCTTGCTTTGGAAAGTAATACACCATTGGCTTACTTACAAAAGGGAAGCTCTTAAAAGACCTCCCTATTTCCCTAGTCTACCCAATTTGCAAGAAAGCACTTGAGATGATGAGTCACCTCATGTCGCAATTCCCTATCACTAGAGAGGTGTGGCAGAAGGTGGAAAGAGTGATTTGTGATTCGGGCATCTTGGCTAAAATTTACATTGGCTTGAAGTGGAGGATGGTTCTGCTAGGTGAGGACTCACATCTCCCCTTGTCTCTCACATCTTGCTAGACATATGTCCAGGCTTCAGTGTTGCTTGCAGTCTGGGAGTTCAAAAATAATCTTGTCTTAAGCACGGTGGAAGGAGTGGGGTAAAAGAGTTAGCCATAATGACTCTGGTCAAAGGGATCCTTAGGAAAATAGGCTGGGTTTGACTCATAGGGATCCTCTAATAAGAAGGAACCTTATTTTGATAGGCTCCTTTGTTAGAGTCTAGGACTTTTTGTGCTGCTGCGTGCATGCAAGATGTGGACATGTGGCCCATTTTGCTCAACCAAATTTTGTAAACGGTCTTTGCTGGGTCTAACCAGACCCTTAATTTAATGAGCTAAAATAAAATAATATACATATCTACCTCACGCCTTGGTAATATAGTTCATTTCATAGAAGGGAAAAGAGATAAAAGTAGTGGACAATAAATTCAAGGAAATTCATTGAGGGGACATTTAGACTTAGGGCCTTTCACGTCATTAGAGTCCCCCCTTGAAAGTATTTATATGTTTGTATTTTATGTAATTGTTAACCTTTTATATTCATTAAGTGTTTTTCAAGCTAATTATACTAGCTCATGGAGGGCTCTTAGATTCCATGAAATAAGTATTATCAAGCTAAGAATCATTTTCATCTCCCCAAAATAATTAATATTAATCTACAATAAACAATCAAAATTCATAATCTCTAAATCATGAAGGATTTTACAATTATGTGCTTCTTTTGAAAAATCTAATACAAAAGAAAATAGTTTTTATATATTAGGATATCTAAAATTAGCTCTTAAAAATATCTTTTATCAAATTGTACTCGTTTTTTTCATAGGTATTGCCTTAGTTTCAAATTACTATCTTTTTTCATAGATAGTTTCAAATTCAAGTAAATCTAGCATTATTTGAAGGGAATCTTAACACAAAATAATTCTCACTTCCATATTCATGTCTCTGTTCACAACTCTCCCTCTTCTCAGTTCTCTTTAGATAACCTAGTCCTCCGTTACACAACTTTGTTGCAAACATTCACCCTCTCCAAGAGGTCATACTGTAATAGCCATTCATCTTAACCTCCAAATGGGTCCTCATAAATTCATGAAAAGCATTCTCTTCCTAATAACTAGCTTCCTTTTATAGTAACTCAGAGGCTAATACCAAATCTCCTTGTGCTTATCATCATTAGAATTTTATCTTGCTGATGCCAGCCTTATCTTGGCCATCAATGAATTTCTCGAGAGTGGTTCCACCTTCTTGGGTTCATGGGGGCTTCTTGGGCTACTTATAAATTATAGGCAAAGTGCCATAAAAGGCAAAGACACCTTGTGGTAACTCAAAGGCATCATGGGTTGTAATTAAACAAGATGTAAAAATTGAATCTAGGATGAGTCCCCAAAAGAAAGGAATTCATAAAGGGAATAGTACCTGCCGAAATTTGTAAGCTCAAATACCTCTTAATTTCTATGTATACTCGTATATTTGCATTTCCATACCATGCTTAACACACAAATCAAGATTAATGGACCTTTGAGGATAGTATTGAAGCACATGGTTCTTTGCAATGTGTATTCTTTAAGCAACCAATCTTGAATATTTACCCATCTTCACTTTTTAGCCTTCATTAGTTGGCATGGATTAAGACTTGTTCCCAAGGTTTGATACTATGTCATATTGTTCTTGTACGATTCCCCTGAGTATGTGCCCTATGTCCATAAAAATATATCACCTCCTTCTCATATGCAATGAGCCTTTCTCCTTCATGCTTCCATCAGTATACTTGATTTTACCATTATGCTCTCCTTGAAGCTGTGAAGGAACTTTCTATTGTTCTCATCATTTTCTCATTGTTTATGTTAGCCCCAGATCATACATACAAGTCTTCTTCAATTTTATACCTCCTAGTACCATTGCCACTGACTTTAATTTCTACATTAAGGCCCTCTCTTTACAATATGAAAACTATTATGTTGTGCCCATGTTACTAATAATGCTGGGTTCAAGAAGACCTTTAATCTCATGTTTTTCCATTCTCAAGAGCTTTGCGTCTTATTTGATGAGTAGCTTCTAAGGATTCCAAAGACCTTTGATCTAACCTTCCATTTTTTAGTGGTCACCTTTTACTCATTAAGAAGAAAATACCCTGGCCATCTTTCATCTTTTAGTTGTGGTAGGGCCATTGGTATCGATGACCCTACTAGTTGTGATATGGTCATTGATATCAATAAGCACTTTGGGATGGGAAATTCAACTGTTAAATAAGTTTGTGGCAACTAACTCACTGTTAGTTATAGTAGGGTCATTGGTATCAATGAGCATTTTAGGGTGGGAAACTCAAATGTTTGAATGAGTTTGTGGCAACACTCTTGACCCACCAAGGTAAGTTTGGTTGGTTAAAAAATGTCACCAAATTGGTTAGTAAAAAAATGTCAACAAATTAGACAAATTGGTTGCCTTGTTTGTTGTTGACGATTTCAATTGCTCCTCATTAATGAAGAAGTATTTGGAAGAATAGCACTCTTCCAAACTAAACCATGCTTTTTTTTAAGTGAAAAAATGTCACCAAATTAGACGAATTAAAAAATGTCACCAAATTAGATGAATTGGTTGCCTCATTCATTGCTGATGATTTCATTGCTCCTCATTAATGAAGAAGTATTTGGAAGAATAGCACTCTTCCAAACTAAAACGTGCTTTTTTTAGAGTGAAAGTCTAAAACTTTAATATTATTTTTCTTTTTTAGAGGAGCTTTTAGGTGCTTAAGTTGGATTGCACCCATCAAAAGTGAAAGCAGCTAAACAATGATAGTTGTTATTTTTCTATTTCATCTAATAAATTTACAATATATGTAATGAAAAATTAAAGTTGCAATTATGCTCTAAATGAAAGTATATTATGTACTTGCACTAGCAGACAACACCTTATGCACTACTATGTCAAGACATAGATACGATAAAAGTCCCAATAATGAGAAGAGCCCCAACCCCTTGTAAATCAAAAAAGGAAGGAAAGGCATTGTTCTTTTGTCATTGTATCAAGAAAACATTGAAAACAAGGTTAAAAATGTTGCCAAAGACACTAAAGAGAACACAAAACTAATGTAACTCCAAATACAATAAAATATTGAAACATTTGTTTTATATGAAAAGCATGGTTTTAATAGGGACGAGGCAAATCTACAAGCAATCATTTTCAACACTTAAACACATCCAATAATGTTGATTTTCATGCTTATGCTGCATTTAATAGTGTAACGTTTGACATCTTGATTAATTTCAAGATGAATAGAATGCAACCTTTTTTTGAAATTTTATTGATGAGCATCGACCCATTGGACTACCAAACTCATGTAATAGTATGAAAAGTCTCAAAGCCTAGCAAATATATTGTTTGCTTTTGAAGGATATCATAGGGGAGATGTATCTCTGAAATCATCCTTCCATAAAGAATAGCCTAGAGAGCAATGGTACTAAAAAAACTATTGTGTGTAATTCTTTTATTGTAGCATAATAAGTAGAGTTGACAAACTTCCTCGATAACTTCCAGGTGGTCATTCTAACCTATTTAAATAGACTATTTAGGAAATACAAAATATTGCAAGCTATTAGTTACTCATAATATGGGTTGGCAAACTTTTGTGTAAAAAAGAAATGATCATGGTTGATTGATGCTTTTTAAAGCAAGGTCAAGCTATGGTACCTTTTTCCCCCATGCAAAAAGGTATATGCTTGTTACTCAAGCTCTTACCCATACAAAAGGTATATACTTCTTACTCAAGCTCTTTTCACATGAAAAAAACCATAAGCTAAATTTTAATTCCATATTAAGCATCTCCATCACAATGTTCCTTTACTCTTTTTCTTACATGGCACTATTACTCAAACCCTTCCCATCATGAGAATAATCGCATTATATAATGTTGTATCAACAGTTTCCACCCATAAAAAGTGAGAAGTCAAATAGCTTTACGTGCCTACCTTTTGCCTCATGGCATAAGAAGACGTTGACCCCCTTATTCAAGCTCTTTTCCCAAGAGAGGAATCTTCATGAGTACATTTGGGTGTTTTATAAATCTAGATAGTGAATAATGTTCTATTGAAAATATTGGCTATTCCATATCTAAACTCTATTAAGATTTGGGATACCTATTCGAGTACCTCCATAGCATCTATTTAAATTCTTCCATTTGTTGAAGTTTCACATCCAAATAAATAGGATACCCTTGCCTTTATTCTTCTCAATTCATGTACATGTAGGTACCATGAATGAAGGATGGCGACTACCAAAATAGCAAAATCTTCTTCCTATTAGAAGTTATGCCAAATGCATATCAAAATGAACAACAATAATAATGTTCTAAAGGGGGATAGACTAGCCATGGTTGAGAAGACAAAGGAGAGTTTAGAGAGAGAGAGAGAGAGAGAAAGAAAGAAAGATATATTAACGTCCACGGGAGACCTCGCGGGCCTATGGGACGAAGCGCACAGAAAAGCGAACTCATACAAGCCTCAGTGGGATGAAGCAAAGGGTATGCTAGGACCCTTGATGAGTACTAATCTATGCTAACAGAATCATAATCATATCACATCAATCAATCTATCCAGGCGCTGGGACGAAACCGAAGCTTGGTACAGTGATGGCTCTCTAGTGGGTTGTGAAAATATCTCATATCTGTGTCTATAGAGCAGTCTCGAGCTATGGCAGGGGGCACGGTCTCCTCACTCTCTGGACTCTCTAGGCTATGTGTAGAGTGATCCCTCGTCTCTGTCAGTCTCCTTTGAGGAAAGCTGTGATAGGTCGAGAGCTTTATGTTAGTGGTGGAAAACCAAAATCATCTATGGGATCAATAAGTAGCTTTTAGATGGGATCGCCGCAAAATGAGAGTGCATTTCCACGATGATTGTCTACGTTCTACTATAAACATGGTCCTACAATTAAGACTTTGTGACTTTAGATTTGGATTCGAAAGCTCTAAATCTTTGCCGGTCGACCTGCTTTTTTGTCAAGTTCGGTGTTTCTTTTGTTGAGTTCCTATGATACCGAAATTTTTAGCTTATGGGTTTGTCTCAGGATTTGTATCTTTGCTACACATTATGGCTGAAAGGATCATAGCTTTAGGGAAGACAAGCTAAACAAGAGAGGCAATTACACACTGGAGGAGAGCTCGCTCGCTTGCACAAGAAAATGAATGCAGTATACCAAGTGGCGCACCCCAATTGGGGGCACGATTTTTATTGCATGCCCAAGTTTGGGCGAGCAAGACTTCCCATCCAATCGCTCGGGTTGGGGAATTGTTCTTAACAAAAATAAATGCATCCTTCTCATGAGGGGACTGGAAACCATGACCTCTTGTGACACTTGTCACCCAAGCCCTTGGCAATGTGTACATAACCATGCCCGCCATGGCCCAGTAGCCATAAAGCAGCTTTTCTAAAACAAGGTGGGAAAACCACTCACGCCCTGCTTTGATGAAAGGAAGAAGAGTAGTTGAGAGAAAGGCAACTCGTAATGTCCATTAGCAACTAACACAAAATTAAAGACTAATGTAGTTGCCAGGAGCACTGCCCTCTAGCAAAACTATAAAAAATAGGTTTTCCTACTCACATCTCTCGAAGGAGGGAGATGGGGTGAGAAGGGAGACAAGGGGCAAGGTAGGAGTGAGTGGAGGGAGAGAGGGTGGGACTCGCTCTACTTGTCTAATGTTAAATACGTCCGCTTGAAATGGGCACCTGGAAAAGCAACTTCTTGGTTGGGATAGCCTACCCGTAGCGGGGCAATGCTAACAAAGCATCGGCCATAATTAGCAAAATTTGAGGAGGGGGGCCAAAAACCGGGGGGATAGAAACTACATTCAAGACTTGTAAGGTACGAGTCAATGTATGCCCCTAGAGATTTAATTAGGAGAGGGGCCTAAGTACCACACAATTCGCAAGAAAATTAGATGCAATAAGGCCGGATATGATATTGAGTCGTGTTTGCTCAGATTTGCCGAATCCAATCTTACCTCTTGAAATTGAATCATCCTTGAATCTTTTACCGTTGGTATCCAACATTCGTTTTGCTCTCAGGTTGGTTGGCATCATCAGGATTCAGCAGAACTGTGCTCTTGGAATCGAATACATTCCTTCCTGTATGTGAACGCCTTCGTCTACTCGCTCTGTTGGGTTCTGTGGGTATGTAACGACGCATGGCTTCCAGGTTCGTTTACTTGGTTTCTGAGCTACCCAGATGCATAGGTCCTTGTTAAGCTCCATTATCTTAATCTTTCGGTTGTTTCGTAGTCGTGTCGGAACGGACGGATCTGATCCCTGGCTACACAATTTCCTGCAGATCCACGACTGCCATTTGAGATCGGCAGGTTAGCCATTTCGAATCGCTTTTCTTGTTCAACTCAATTGAGTGGCGGTTCGGGCATGCATGTTTTTAAACCGAAGTGTGGGAGTTGCGTCTGGAATATGGTGATTCTGTAAATCTGTCAAATGGCATGAACTACACCGTTCTCCTGGGTTTGTCTGGCGAGCAGCTCCCTAGGTGAGGATCGATATCAATATGGCTGCAGGGACCCAATGGCGAGATAGAGCCAGTGGTTTCTTTTCTACATCCAGTGAGTCTCGCTATCGTTTTCTTCCTCTTTGGGTTCCTTCTTTTCGCAAAGGAGGGGTGATACTTTCAGCTGCATCAACCTCACCTCCCTTTCTTCGCTCTCTGTTCTCTCTCATACGCGCTTTTCATGTAGGTATGAAGTTAAGAAGTGTTACACAGACAGCTGGCATCTTTGTCGGGGATGTTGCCAAAGATGCAGGATCTGGAGTAGCAGAAGTGGCAGAGCTTGCTGCAGAAGTTGCAGAGAGGGCTGGAACAGCAGTGCGAGCAAGGTGGTCTTTATTGCAGCAGGCTAAGCAACAGCAGCCACGGCATACACAGGACACAGTTCAAGACCGTATAAAGTCTGCTGCAACATCCACAAGCACTTTGCTGAAGAGGAGTTTTTTGGAGACAAAGGAGAAGGTTTCAATAGGGAGGACTAGAGTTGAGGAGGTACATCCGATACTCAAGCAATGCATCTCAAGTAATTTTCTTGTGTTGCTTGGAGCCAATGCTATTGGCTGTCTGTTTCAATTGGGTGTTTCTAAGTCCCGACTGGGAGCATAAAGCACGATAACTTTTTCCTGCAAAATTATATGGCATTGTATTCGATGGATCTTCAGGGCATTTTGGGCTATTGGCATATTTTAAAGTTGACAAGAAGCTACTCTGGGATAGGTGAACCTTGGTACCTAGTTCAACCACACCAATGCAAATGGTTCTCTCTTGGCTCTCTCTGATCAAGGGCACCTAAATTGTAACTGGCTTTTAGCTGCTGCAAGGACTGATACCAAGTGACACCTTGCCAGCTAACTAGTTAGCCAGTTCAAACTGGCCAATTTTGACAACTGCACAGATCTTTCCTTCTCATTGGCCAGGTCAAACTGACCGATTATCATTAATCAGCTGACTGCTTATCAATTGGCTCAGTGCTGGCCAGTCAGCTAATAATGGCACATCTCGTTAGCCAGTCCAAACTGCCCGACTGTTGCCAGTTGGCAGTCGCTCAGTGTCGGTGAGACAGTTTGGATGATGTGAAGATGTAATGTCAGCCTATTTATACAACTGAATGGCTGCTAAGCGATCAGCTGAGTATACCAGCTAACCAGTTCCAACTAGATGTGTGGATTGTCATGACAGGAAGGGCTGTGGCACCTATAGATATAGCCAGCAGAAGCCAGGAAGAGAGCCAAGGCTTGTAGGTAAGGTGCAATGGAATCGGAGCATCAGGGGCAGCCTGGAGAGTCCCATAGAAGCCAGGCAGAGAGCCAAGGTTTGTAGGGAAGGTGCAATGGAATTGGGAGTATCAGGGGCAGCCTGGAGAGTTCTACACAAACTGTGGCAGGAATGTATGAACAAGGCTGGCTGGTCTGGGTTATGTTAAATTGTCTAGATTTCACAAGCAGTTGTAGCTTGAATGAAGAGATTTTGGACTACTTTTTGATTAGCGTTCTCCTTTAGTGCTAGCCTTCGTCATGACTGAGTCTGCCCTTCACCTCCGGAGTGCTCAGTACGAAGACTTTGTATCAATGGATGCTCAAGTATGTGTGGGTGTGTGGATTTGTATGTGTGAGAGCATATTTTTATACTATGGTCTATACCCACTGTTGGGCGCTGATGACGTCAGTGGGGATGTCATAGTAGCTAGTCCCTGCTATTAGCGATGGAGTTCATGGTTTTCAACCTTATGAGTGACTATCATGAGATTGAAACTGCACTTTGTTGTGTTTTTAGAGGATGAGTTTGGGAATGTTCCTGGATTCATCTATGTATATGGTCTGGGTTATGTTAAATTGGTAAGTTTTGACCATTTTGCCAGCGAACATTTATTTGGTGTAAGTGGGAGCATGAAGGGCAGGTTCAAGCAAACGTGGACAGTGAAAGAACAGCAAATCACAGTTTCTTATTGCATTCCAAACTTCAAATTTACCATCCATGTGCGAAATATTTAGCATGAACAGGAACATTTTGAGACCTGTGATTCAAAATCAAAGTCTCTCATGAATAACATCATTCGCTTTTTCTGCCAGATTGATGTCTCTCAAGTCAAATTGTCCCCAAAAATGAGAAAACACTGAAAATTTTCCAAAGGGGAAAACAAACTTCTATTAATTGCATTCACCATAGACCTTCATTCGCTCTATCAGGACTCAGAGCCATGCGTATGTGGAAGTGTGTTCCCGAGGATTTATTTAATTAGAACATGAAATTCATAACCATGAAAGCGAAAATTAATACCACCACAGAAACTCATTCATCACACATAGAGGTAAAACTGAAAATAACTGACAGAATGGAACACATAAAAAGCGAGGCTGCATGGGGTACGAATGCTCAAGTAAGTTTTTGTTCCAGTAATGCTGGATCTTAATACGATAGTATTACAAAATTTAGGACAGAACCTCTAGAATCCTAGGAGAACATAAATCTAATAAAAAACCACTCCTTTATGAATGTAGTAGTGAGTTACAATGCTTTCGTATGTAGAACAACAACTAGAGATGTAGTCCATGTAGCCAAACTTGATAGAATCTCCGTTAGATGCCAAAGACTCAAAGAGCAGGCTGAAATATAAGTCCTCATGCTTTCTTCATCCTCCTATCCTGAAGGCATTGACACAATTTCTTCCCACGTTAGAAAAGTTAAGAACTTAAACCCAGTGTAAACAATGAGAAATCTTCCTAGAAATTGTTCCAACAGCTTGAATCAATAACCAATGATGAAGTCATTGCCCAAAGAGGTGCAAAATGGTGTCAAAAGCCAAGGTTATCAATCCAGTAGTGTCCAGAAAGTGTTTTGGCATAAAATCGCCAACTTAGGAATAGAAGCGGAAGGAAAGACATCAAGTAGAATGCAGAATTTTCCAAATCGCAATACTAGATGATGCATGGAATTAATTAGAACAGAGAAATAGGGCCCTAGATGAAATCACAATTAATATGGTGCTGTTTTCAACAAATTGCAATTTGACTAGGTGCTGGTTTTGTGAATTTCCTGGCTGAAGGAAGTGCTAGTTGCCTTAGCAAGTTGATGAATTCTCACTTTTCCTTTCCCTGTGTAAAAGATGAAAAACGTGGAAAGAGTAGAATTTGCAAAATCTGCAACCAAATAGGCTTCCAGATCAGTTGCAATGTGTCATGGAGCAAGATTTCAGCTTGCGGGCAATATCCAGCAGGTCTGCTTCTACTTTTAGCAGTTTTAGGTGGTGGATCCTGGTGCCAAAACAGTAGCAAAAGGTTGGGATTTCAATCACAATTTCACCTAGAGGTGTCCGGGGCAGGAAACGGACCCAAGAGGTCAGTAGGAGGCTAGAATTCAATGCAATTTTGCTGTTTTAGGTTGCAGCAGCTTCAAAAACGAGGGAGCATCCAAGATCTCAATAGGAAGCATACAAGATATAGATTTTTAGCTCTTTTAAAAATTTACCCCATGACCCCTCCACCCATGCAGATAATGCACAATTAGGCCTAGAACAGTTATTGTACCCTAGGCTGTGGCAATAATTTGAGCTAGACTTATCAGAATCTACCCAAGCTTAATCGAATAGTTATGGCTTGTACTGCACTATCTAATTGCAAGAGAATGATGAGGATTTAGATAATTAGACTCACAGGTTTTGGGTTCCAATGTACATCCTACTCGTAGGTTCAATGTAATCTCGTTCTGTTCTCATAAAACTGAGCATTACTGCCTATATGCACCAAGGCGCACCTCCAAGGTCTGTATGAAAACTAGGAAGTGAAATCTTCTTTGTGCTGGGTACGGAAACCGAGTGGATGTGCGGAGCATCCCAATCTCGTGAGACATGCCAGCAGGTGGAGGGTGGTCGGGTATAGTAATCATCAAGTCACAAGGACTTGGAAAACCCTATAGTGGAGTCCACCTTTGGCACTAGCTCTTATCATCCTATCACCATAATGTGACTGGCTTTACACATAGGAAGTGCCAGCTGGTCCTTTTGCAGAAAAGTGCCACTATCATGTTAAGATGGTAAAGTCTATGGTGTTTGCCAAAAGTGTAAGTCCTGTAAGAAAGAACTCAGACAAAAAACTCACATGTGTGATCACTAAGTATATGCACAAGAAATATATAAATATCAGCTGAAAACAAATTGTAGTAGTACTGTCCATGGAAAAATTTGTAGGTATGTTACATTCCCTCCGTCGCTATAGGAGTTGTTCTCAACTGGAATTACCAAGCAGAGGGACTCAAATGGACTGCTTCCTCATAAAGCAGAATCAAATGAGGATAATCAGAAAGAAACTTTTGGTCTACCCACTTTGCATCGGTAGTTGGGTAGTTCCTAAATATATTTGTGATGAAACCGTCATCTTCGCGTATGCTTATCTTGGTTTAAAAGGATTTGTTCAGGTATGACAACCACGTCCTATCAACGCCGGGCTTCATTAACAAATGATGTGGGCGTAGGTCTCTCATAATGCTTCAGCAAACTGACATGAAAAGCATTATGAATCTTCCGAAGATGCAGGCGAAAAGAAACTTCATTGACCTTGTGTTCAACTTGGAAAGGACCACAACATTGTAAAGCAAGCGTTACATATATGATATTTCAGCCTTGCTTTGTTGAATCTCAGCAAAACCCAATGACCTTTTTTATACTCAGCTACCCTCCGTCGCTTATTAGTGGACGTCCTTTGGCGTTCCCGTGACTGGAGAATGTGCTGCGTCGCGTAATCATAACCTGATCTCTGATCTTCAATGATTACGTGAGGCAGCACATTCTTTAGTCACAGTTCCACATGGTTAACTTCTGAAAGCAATTAGTCCATAGTGGCCTACCTCCGTACAGTCTCTACAAACCATATTGCCCACATTCGGGATGTGAAGTTTCCTTCAATCAGCAAGGTTATGCACTTTCTTGAGGACATTCGCATCAATAGTCTGATGCCTTCCTAAGTAGGTTGCACATCCTTTAAAAAGGGGAGTGATGGTTTTTGTTTTGTGGACAGGTTGCAAAACGTGCAGCACAGAGGAGTCGAACCATCTTAGCTAATATTGAACGGTGGCAAAAGGTGTGGCAAACATTACATTATTCCTTCAATGTAACCTTAGCTTATTTTGTTCTGTTGTTTTTTTTAATAGTCTTGTTTATTTGCATGCAGTTAATTTTTCTCTATGTTGTTTTATTTCTTGTTTGACAGGGCCAAACACTTACAAGTGGTAAGCTTCAAACTAGTGACAATCTGCTGGTTGTTTTTAATTTCCCATTCTGATTACTGAAATATACAAACATTGAGAGCACACGACGTTGGTTCCATGGCTTATCCTGAATCATGATTTGTGCATGTGAATCACACACCTTTGTCAACATCTTTTCCCCATAGCATTTTGGTTGTTTATTGAGTGTTGGGGTAAGATAATTTTTTTGTATATTTCAAGTCGCTGTTTTTTATATCCCATCCTGGTTCTAGAAAGATACAAACATTTGGGAGCATACTAAGTTGGCTCCATGGTTTTTTGTGAATGCTGATCAGTGCTTGTTTTAAAGTCACTTGAATCAATTTAGATGCTGTAGATAAGTGATTTACAGTGTGTATCTTAGTTGTTCGAGTGACCTTGAAAGTTTTGCGTTATGAGATAGAATTGATGTCCATGGCATTAGAATATTCACTACGTTAAGGCAAACACTATCGACCTATTAATTTGTGCTCTGGCAATGGTGTAACCACACTACATTGGATGCATATGCATTTTACAGTGAAAATGGAAAATTATATTTTAAAAGTTGACCTATGCTGCAATTGCACTACCTTTGGAAGTGGCATTGCCTTTAATAAGGTTTAAGTAGCATTGCCTTGAATAAGGGTTACGAGACTTTTCTTTGTGAATAGTAGCAAAAAACCATATTACATGCACTGCGCAATATATTCCAGGGTTGATCTATGCTGCACAGAGTGCGAACAAAAGAATTGGACTACCTTTGCAAGTGGCATGGCCTTCAATAAAGGTTAAGCGGCATAAGGTTTATGAGACTTTTCTTTGTGAATAGTAGCAAAAACCCATACCTTTACATGCACTGCGCAATATATTCCAGGGAGTGACTATCATGAGATTGAAACTGCACAATGTGGTGTGTATTTAGAGGATGAGTTTGGGCATGTTGCGGCCTGCTGGTATTGTGGTAATTCTTTCTATCTTAAATGGTGCGTTGCCCTATCAGCTAGATTTAGATTTAGATGCTTGTTGGGGAGAGACTAAAATGAAACTGCTTAGACTTCACAAGCAGTTGTAGCTTGAATGAAGAGATTTTGGACTACCTTTTGATTAGCCTTCTCCTTTAGTGCTAGCCTTCATCATGGCTGAGTCTGCACTTCACCTCCGGAGTGCCGACAGAAACTCAGTACGAAGACTTTGTATAAATGGATGCTCAAGTATGTGTGGGTGTGTGGATTTGTATGTGTGAGAGCATATTTTTATACTATGGTCTACACCCACTGTTGGGGGCTGATGATGTCAGTGGGGATGTCATAGTAGCTAGTCCCTGCTATGCATGATGGAGTTTATGGTTTTCAACCTTGTGAGTGACTATCATGAGATTGAAACTGCACTATGTTGTGTTTTTAGAGGATGAGTTTCGGAATGTTCCTGGATTCATCTAGGTATATATATTGGGCATGTTCCTGGATCCATATGATTTCTCAACGACTTCTTCTATCAAACTTGATGGACATATTATATGATGTCAATGTATAATTAGAGAGAGAATAAATCCGCTGATTATTGATGAGTCCATCAATTTGAAAAACCAAACATGTAACTCCGCTATACTGATCTCATCTTGGTTTGATGAGAAGTGTTCATTTCCTTTGCATTCTACTCCTTTTTTCTCATAAAGATCTTCAATAAATGCCACGGTGTTCGTTTCTACAACTCATGTACTAAATATGCTTATAAGGTACATTTATGTGCCTCTTCTAAATGGTCTTATGTGTGCATGTGGTTGTAGGTCTAATGTGTGTATTCGTTGATGTGTATTCTAAAGCCATCAGTTTGCAATATTAAATTGTCCCCAAATGATGCAGAAAGGATGTCTACGTATCATTAAGAACTAGGACTAATTCAGGAGATTGTGGCCTCCATAAAAATGATGCCACATAAAAATGACGGTTTTGCATCTGCCCAAGCATGGGAAGTGGTGTTTACTAACTTCTTTCATTTTAGTGATTTTTGATGGCTAAGAAACATGCAATTCGTCCACTTAAGAACGAGGCAATTAACAATCTAGAGGTTTGACAATCCATTCCTGTGGTCAATTCTGAAAGAAGAATTTATCATAATTGTGTGTAACCGTAACATCGTGTGCGATCCATTCCTGTGCCATCAACATCACACACTTATTGTAAAAGATACACTTTTTCATGATTGTGCATCACCATAACCTTCGTGTCCTTTGGTGCACATGATAATGTAATTAGTTTAGAAGTCCCTTCATGTGTATCTATTTCATCTTTGGCTGTATGCTTTGGAGCATAAATTGATTGATCCATTGTGATTTTTCTGTAAATTACTGGCTACATACGTAAATAAAAGAGAAACCATTTGCTTACTTCTGACTTTTGTTTTTTGTGGGGGTCTTGTTTTCTAGTATTTGGGGTGCCATTAGAAGACCTTGTGCAGAGACAGAAAAGCTCCAGACCAATACCCCAAATAGTCATCCATTGTGTTGATTATCTTGTGTCATCAGGTGTGCTTCATTTAACAAATTGAAAATTTTGGGTTTTCAAACATTTCTTGTTGTATCAACTTGAACTCTGTAATCTCTCTGGAGAACCCTTACATTTATTGTTTTGTTATGTCATGCACAGGTCTTAATTCAGAGCATATCTTCAAACGAAATGGGGATCAGCAAGTCGTGCAGCGCCTGAAATCTTATTTTGAAGAAGGCATGTTTGAATCTTTTCCCACTTGGAGGACTTGATGTAGTTGATCTGAGGAAGAGTAGTGTTGGAGACAACTTTAGCCTCTCCAATGAGTATGACAGCTCTCTTGTAAAATTTCAGTCCGCAAAGCATTCACAATGGAGGAAAAAATATTAGAAATATTTGTCTCAATAGCATTATCATGCTGAGAGTGCAGTGGAGATTCCTCCTTGAAGGACATCATGCACATTATGGAAATAGTGTAGAGAGAGATGCTGAGGATGGGTTGCCATGCCAAATGAGGACCAAATGTCTTGAGTAGAATGTTTGCAGGTAAGGGTAAGCATCAATTAGGTCGTAGGGCTTTAAGGAGCACATGCGAGTACACCACATTGCAAGTGTAGAAATGAAGGGCAGAGGGTCTGTTTTATGGCAGGGCACCCAAAGAGTGCAACACCCTAGGGGAGCGAACAACCTAAAATTTTACTGGGTGCAGACAAAAAACCAAGTGGGAACGTTAGCTCAAAAGGGCTTTGCTAGGATTTGTAAGATTGGATATGTTCTAGTCGTATGAAGGTATGTATAGCAAGCATTATTAGATTGCAATGCACGTTTTGGAATTAGGGATAATATAACACAAGTTTGAAAATATTGTGGAGTTTTATATCCACTCTCTTTCTAGCCTCAAGTCTTTCCTCTTTCTACCTCAAAGCCTTCACTCTAGTGGACCGTAATAAAGTCGTATCGTATATCATATATCCCCGGCAGTCGCAGCAGCAGCAATACTATTTCACTAGCACTGTCAGGCTTCCAAGCAACGGGCTGGGAGGGAGGTCAAGTCTTTTGCTCTAGTCTCCCCTCGCCTCGTACCAGAATAAACACAGATCCTAAGCCTGCAACAGCAGATCGAGGACCTTAAAGGGGAAAACGGGTGGCTTAAAACAAATATGGCAGCGCTACAAAAACCCTTGTCTGCTTTGGAGAATCAAGTCAACAAGCAGAATCAGAGAAGCATTACACCAATGTGTGAGTAACCCCCCTCTGATTGTTATCCCTAAGCTTGATACACTAATCTAGTAAAGCTCAGTCTGCAGCAACTCTCTGGAGCTCTCTGCCTCCTGGAAGTAGGCCTGAGAGTGTGTGAGTAGTTGCTCCTACTGCTCCCCAACTTGCTGGACTGCTGGATAAATGAATGAGGCACTAGGCCTCCCTTTTATAGGCCCCAAGGGCTGGCAAACCTACCAACCCAGCAGGCCATAATGGCTGACTTGCTGGTCGGTCAACTCTCCCCCCTCAGGCTCCATTAAATGCGCCCCTTTAGGGCTCAAAACTTGGGGTCCTTGGCCCACAAAACTAGGCCTTTATGGCCCTCTCTTCCATGCCCTATATGGGGCGACTTGCCTGCCCTACTGGCTGACCCAGTGGGCTATAAGTATGCCCCCAGGGCCAGTCCTTTGCAGCCCTACTTGCTGCTGCTCCTGGTCACCTGGGTGCACCTTCTCTTTGTGCAGGTTCCAGCCTTGGTCTAGCCCTCCAACCAGGCCTTCTCTGCTGTCCACCCGCCATCGATTGCGTCCTGATCAAGGCCTTGTTGCAGGCCAACAACCTGCCCACATGCCTTTCCACGCTGGCGCCTTTTCGCTCTCTGATCCCTGCCCACATGGCAGTCTTCTTTTCTGGGCACATGTTGCCCTAGGTCTCCCTCCCCTCATTTGGGGGCTTACAGATGGGGAGGTGACCTTTCCAACAAAAGAAGGGCTGGGATTTACTGTCTAAGGCAGCAAATCAGGAATTCTTTTGGGGAGCTACTTCAGATAGAGGCCTTGCACTGCGGGTAGGCTGATAGTACATGGCAAATCACAGGAGAGCTACAGCAAGAGTATATGGCAAATCGCAGGAGAGCTACAGCAAGAGAAGCTGGCAATAATGGTGATATATGAGAGAAGGATGCCTATCACTAGAAGCGAGAGGGAGTTGCCAATTTCAGTAGGGCTGCTATGGACCACTTTCCGCCTCCTCTCCTTGGTGCACCATCTGGTCTCTTGTACCAATTGAATAACCTATCCAGGTTCTTGACAGCAATTCGCAGCACCTCATCACCTCGAAATTCAGTAACATCCATTCACTCCTATTTAAGGATGATTCCGAATCTAGAACACCTTCCTAGGACAAACTTGACTTTTCTTTTACTGACCTTGTCACGGGGGCGTGAAATTCTAAGTACTACAAGACTGTGACAACTCTAGTTTTAAAAGTCCAAGCGTGGGCTTAATAATGTGTAATTAAACGCAGCATGGTGCCTAGCACATAAGCGTAATTAATCCCTAGGCCCAAAGGCATTCCAAGGAATTAAAAGAGTGGTTGTTGGGAAATGATGACGTGGCATTTTTAATGGGCCCCTTAGAGGACCATGTACCTTCAGTGGCCCCCCTAGAGTTCCAGGTGGCCCTAGTGTCTTCTACATGCTCCTTTGCCATTCTTGGACCTTCCTGGGCCTTCTAAACTTCACATGTGTGGTTTTCTCTCTCATCTTCTCCCTTTGTTGAGATTTTGGACTAGGTTTTCAGCTGCATTCAGCTGGATTCCGTTTTTCTTCATAACTCCTCACCCGTTTGGATTCCTCGACTTCCGTTTGGCCCGATGGCTTCCCCTCTGTCTCCCCTTCATAGTGATATGCTTTTCCCTCCGTGCGTTTGGTAGCCGTTTGGCCCGATGGCTTCCCCTCTGTCTCCCCTTCATAGTGATATGCGTTTCCCTCCGTGCGTTTGGTAGAACGGGCAGAGCTGAGCACTTCTTTTGCTGGTCGAATTTGCAAAAGTGTCTTTTTTTGGACCTTTTTGCTTCTACAGCCTCCTGGGCCTCTCCTCTTGCAAAGCTATAGCTTTTTGTTGAATTTTGAGTGGTCCCACGCGCTGGTGGACTGGTTTTTCTCAGTTTTGGAAGACTTTTCGGTGATGAAACTTCTCCAAAACCTTCTCAATGCATTCCTCTCTGAAGCACGCTTCTTTTGAGCCCAAGAACTCCCACTTCTTCGCGATAGAAGTGCTTCTTTTCGCATTTTTCAGTGGAATTCTTGTTGGTCGTCTTATTGCCAGCTAATGCTCTTCTTTTCTGGCAATTGTCTCTCTCTGGTTCAATCTCCTCACCAACGAGGTGTTCTTGCTTTACATTCATGATCCCTTCTCTCCAACATGATGGATTCACATCCCTAACTGGCGAATTCACAAACTACTGTAGTGTTCTTCAGCAAACTATGAATTGGATCCAAACCTGGAGTAATATCTGTCCACACACCTCTCTCTATAGAAATTCGCACAAGGAGCTGGCTCTGATACCAATTGACACAATCTCCAATACTCTTGGAATCGCGACCTGCAAACAAACACAAAGAGATGACCATAGGAACAACATAGATGGTTGTATGCTAGCTCACCACCCATCCATGACATCCGCGGAGGAAAAGACTTGAGAACTGGGACGTTCCCTCCGAGCCACGAGCTGAGCTACTGGCACATCTCCCACAACCAGAGCCCAACCAGCGTGGCATCCCATACCACCATGTGGTGCCCAATTGCATCTGCTGGGTCTTGGGCTACGCTAGGAATCAAGTGCGGGTCAACAACGCTATCCAAGGTCCAGACCGGCAAGGGAGAGCTGAGGTTGCTCTAACTTGCACATTGAAAATTGAATCCTTGGACTCCTCATATAGGCTTGAGCCTAGTGCAGCTAAAAATGGCAAAACTCCTCATTTGAACCCTATTCCATCTGTGTCCTTGCAAACTTGAGAATGGCTTGCCTAGCCCCAAGCCTCCCTAGGCTTCTTGAGCTAGTCCTATGCGCCTAAAGCACTCCTCAGAGACGTTCCCATGCATATGACAGTTTTCAAGGGAAGGACATCATTGTTTACATGATTACCTATCAAAGCCGTATATGCATACACATGACATTCCACATACCAAGAAAAGATTCACATATCTAAAGGAGTGCAAAAGTCAAGGGGCATCCATTGCCTAGCATGGATCCACAAGTATCAGGGATGCTCCCTCTACCTCTCTCTCCAATTATGGTAGTAGGTCTAAGAAAAATAGCATATGTGAATCATCTATGGCATTGTAGACCCATAGGTGGGATTGTGTATGTAGATATCTCAGGTGGTGAGCCATGGGAATACTGCCAAGGTTGGGTAGCATGTTTTGCGCATCTATGGGGTGGCTAGATTCATGCATCTATATGCCTCAAGTGGTGAGACAAGGATAAACTGCCAAGGTTGGATGGTAGGCACACCTCTTCACAATAGAATGCCTTAGCATAACGCAAGAGCAACAAACAGACGGACAGATTGTATCAGAGAGTTTGAGTAGCATGGTTTCTCATCTCTAGATACATAGGTGTTGTGTCCATCGTGCAAGAGGCTGCAAAATTGAAGCCTCAAATACATCAGGATGCACTCCTAGTTACCCCAATAATGCTACCTTTTAGCAGTTGCAGAATCATTGTCATCACATTAAGAGCTAAGGGGTAGTTCTCTGGAACCTTCATGTAGTTCCAGGACCACGTGGAGCCGGCTGTCGATCATCCATGTTCTAAAAGGGCGAAACTGTCCCTATGGATGAGGCCTTGTGGGGTTTGAGTGAGAGGAGGATTTAGGGGAAGGCTGTGGAGCTCTTGGTGGATTAAGATATTGGTGTGGTGGGTCAAGAAATTGTAGGAGGAGCTCTAGAATAGCGTGGTCCCTCCATCAAGCCCTCCTTTTGGTGTTCATTGTTGTGCACCTATTCCTTTTTCTTACTCCATTCTAGTCCAAAATCAGACCTCGTGAGCTATCGCAAGGGCATTAACCTAGGGCAACATGTATGTGGCGGGATTGACGGTGCCCTGAGGAGGGGGACTATTCCAATCTACCACCCTATTGGACCTCACAGCAAAGAAAAGATGGCTAAAAGGGCTGTCACATGGGCAGCACATGGGCTGCCATGTGGGGAGCACAACAGCCTGGCAGAGGCGCAGCAAGTGTGCGTGTACGGGCTGGAACAGGCCCCTAAAAGAGGCGCACAGGTGGCAGAAGAGAGGGCCTGCACAAGGTGCAATAATGGCGAGGGGAACCAGCATATCAGGTCGGCCTGGTGGAGCAGCAAAGGAGGCTGCTAGTAGGCAGGGACCTACCTTTATATAGGGCTGGGCCCTTGCCTTGATTGGAGGGCCAAGGGCCCTAGAAGTATGGGCCAAAGGCCCTGGAAAAGAGAGCCCCAAAAGGGGCATTTATGGCAGACCTGGTCGGCCAGTCTGGTCGGCGAGATTAGATCTGCCTAGTCGGTTTTTTCCAGCCCCTTGGGGGCCTATATAAGGAGGGCCTCCAGGCCCTCATTCATATCATTTGGAGCAGCCAATCCTCTAGCAGGAGGAGCAGCAGTAGGGCTACGGTTGGGCCTATAGTCAGGAGGAGAAAGAAGTACCTTGTGCTGCAGACCTAGCTCACAGGAGGCTGCCCACCTAGTCTGGTTTCCAGACAGCAAGGTGGAGAGGATCATTCTGGATGGAAAGTCTACAGATGCTCGAGGTGGAGCACGCGGGCGCGAGTCTAGAGATAGCCAGCAGATACAAGGAGTACCTTGTGGTAAGATCAGAGGACCATGTCATTGGTGGGACTCTGGATCTATCTCTTTTGTATTGTCTCCATAGCTTTGGACGGAAATAGTATTTTGGTATCTTCTATATTTGGCTGGTTCATTGTCTATTGACGAGTCTTCACATCTATCCTATGCACAGAAGTTTAAGAAGTTTGTGATTCCACTCCCCCATACCACACTGTGTGAGCTTTTGGGCAATTCTATCAGTCTTCCGCTGTGCGTACCCTCTGTTGGTCAATTTCTAACAGGGAGTGTGGCAGCCACTAGCTATTTTATAGCTTGCAACACAGTCAGTTGGAGGATTAAAGGCTGGTCTTGGTGGATGGCATAGACACTGCCTTGGTAAGCCAACAATCTCTCCATGTGTTGGCAAAACTCCGAACCATTGAGGGTCTCCTTCATCGGCCTTTTTTTTGGGGGGAGGGGGGGGGGGGTTGGTGGGGGTTGGGGGGAGCATGACATCTAAGGGTCTCCATTAGCTCCAGTGGCTAGCAACCCCCCCCCCCCCCCCCCCCCCCAACACACACTCCATCTAAGGGCAGGGGGAGGGCACGGCATCTAAGGGTCTCTATTAGATGATCTCCACTTGCTAGCAACCCCCCCTACCCCACACACACACACCATTGAGAGTTTCCATCATCGTCTTTGGGGGCACATCTAGCTCATCCACAATCGAGCATATCTCTAGTATTGTATCGTTGAGACCCCCAAGCCTATTCTTTTGTTAGAGAGCACCAAGCCAATGTCGTAGGGGCCTCCAAAATTGTATCAAAAGATGCACCAATTGATGGAATGATGGCTTTGTACTCTTTAGAGAGTATGGCTAGTTGGAACATGATTGGGAATCTAGGCTCATGGTGTGGTGAGTCTATATTGTCCATTGTGAATCCGTGTACCAAGGGAAGAAGATGACCAAGAATGCATGTGCATGTGTGCGTGCACACACACACGCACACGCGCACGTGCGTGCACAAAGATGTCTGGTTTTTCATTGATGTTTGTCTAAGCACACATTTTAATCAGGCTCTGATTTTGTAATTCAGTAAATGTTAAATTCCAGTCTTTTCCCATCTCAAAGATATGCAATAAAGTGAGAGAGGCCTCGACTACTTTGCTATTAGTCTTTTCCAGCCTAACCAGGAAGCAGGTGTTATCAGATTGGAATGCAACAATCCCGGAAGGCACAAGTGCGATCGACGTAGCAGCAGTATTAAAGACATACCTGCAAATGCTTCCAGAGCCGCTGCTTACATTCTCCATGTATGATGAGGTCAAGGAAGCCAGAGGCAATGTCCAACATTTGTCAGATTTAGTAAGGACCATTCCCTATGCACATTACTCCACTCTAGAATGCTTGACGAGCCTTCTCCTGCGGATTAGCCAAAAATCTGCATTAAATAAGGTAAGCCAGCTTCACTATCGATGTGCTAGTTTTAATGTGTTTGATTGGTAGATTGATTGTGCCTTTTCATCTTTTGGCTGAGACTAATTCATGACCTTAGATTGTTCTTAATGTCCATTGACAATTAACAGGTTGAAATTATGTGGAATCTGTTATTACAGATGGATGCTCATGGCCTCGCATTTGAACTTGCACCTTTACTTCTGTGGAAACAAAACAGAGAAACCTATGCCCCACAAAGGTTGACCTCGAGTGAGGCAAAGATGAATAATGGACCATCATCTGGATTGTTAAGCATTTCTGACAAAGTTTCAGCTTCAAATGTTGTATCTGGAGCTATTCAAAAGGTCAATGGTCTCCATGTACATGACAGCACAGACAATGGAAGTAATATTGGAGGTGAGTTTGGCTGTATGTTTAGAGATCACAAAGTTTACAAACATGAATTCTAAATATATTTGCATATACCTTTGTACACTGATCTTGCTATCTCTGGCTTGCAGATTCTGACAGTGTTACTCAGATACCTCTGGATGATGAACCTGCCGTTGCGGATTTTGCAATTATAGAGGCTGTGCAGTGCCTAATAGAACACCAAAAAGTTATCTTTGCGGATCTCATGGATGCCTTCTGGCAGGAATCGGAAGTCTAGCTGTAGCATTTACTAATTAGTGTAGTAGAATAGTCTTGTATACTGGTGCTCAATTCTTTGGTGATTCATTCTTGGGTTGTACATTAATATTCCATTGTCTGGGATTCCATCAATATTTTAAAAAAATCTGAATGCAAATGAACATTTGTGAATTTGCATGGCTACTTACACCTTGTGTGTGCATTTAACATGATAAAGAAATATTATCTGCGTGTGCACCGTGTTGTGTGCAATGCTTGCATGTCAAGTTTGGGATCTTCTCAGATGGCCATGCACATTTTGGGATAGTATGCTACTATTCTATCTCGTGCCTAATTATTCCTTTTCCTTGTGTTGGTATGAATAACAGACCGGAGAACGTATGGGGAGGCAACAGCTTGATAGAGATTTAGAGGACTTACTGGACAAATGACAGTGGGGAAGTCGATTTATAGGGTTGCAAAGGTGGGGGAAAAATGTGTTGGAATCGGAGTCCTAGTGTGTGTGGTCCTAGAGTCCTAGGAGTGTCCTACAGTTGTGTGAGTGTGAAGAGTCTTGAGGCCACTTGTGCCACCTCATGTGGTAGGTGTGATTCCTCCCCTAGATTATAGGATCTAGATTCTCTTGTGTGTGACCTCATCTATGAGGTGTCTGTGTGGGAAGATAAGGCTTGCCCAGCCTATAAAAGAGGCTATGTACTTGCTGTGATTAATCAATCAATCAACATCAGTTCGTGCCTCAGCTCTTGTCTCCAATCATGTGTCTCTCACCCTCTCCCCATTTTCAACAGTTGGTATCAGAGCAGGTCTTCCCTGACTGAGCTCTTGCTGACCCGAAGCTGCCCACGCTGCTGCTCCAGCTCTTGCCCACACTGCAGCTCCTGCCCACACAACTGCTGCTCTACGCTGCACCTCTCTGCCCACGCTGCTGCTCTTGCAACAGTCGCCATTCAGCCCGCAGCAAGCAGCAAACAAACACACCATCCTGCGGATCTTCTGCCCGCTCCTCTGTTCGCTCTTCTACCCGCCTTTGCTGCCCTACCTCGTAATCCTACCCGCTACCTCTCCTCCGTTGGGCCACTCTAGTTCCACTCTCTTCTCCTCTT
Source organism: Dipteris shenzhenensis (assembly GCF_047967505.1). NCBI lineage: Eukaryota > Viridiplantae > Streptophyta > Polypodiopsida > Gleicheniales > Dipteridaceae > Dipteris > Dipteris shenzhenensis. The sequence continues at coordinate 5,238,018 of NC_141627.1, read as the reverse complement.
CTTCCTCGAAGCACTCCCTCTTCTTCGTTTGCCTCTCCACATGAGCTCCTGCTCTTTAGCCTCAGCATCAGTGTACAAGAGCCCGTATCAGCCCGGACCTATGCATCTCCATTGACCAGCAAACAGGCCGTACAGCCGTACAGACTGTACGGACTATTGGGCCGTACAAACATGCCTACTGTTCGTACAGTCGGCCTTGAAATGTGTGCTATCTTCTGCAAACGGTTCGTTTGAGATATTATGTCTGCTCTCATGCGACTGACGACCTTGTGAGGGCCGTGGCCATTGACTCGCACGTCGCAGCTCTTCTGGTTTGCAGTTCACGCTTCCGTGATGATCTGTGTTGCCCACGCTTCAGCAAACTGTTTCGCCTTTTGCTCAGCTTGATTGCCCTGCTGTGAACTCGGAGGTATGTTGCACTATCTTGCTACCCGTGTCAAAATCGCCACCACATTTGGAGGGGATTCAAACCGATTTGAAGAGCAGCTTGTTCCAGCCCATTTCTGAGCTTCCCTAAATTGCGCTTTTCAAGAATTGTCTCATTTTGGGTGAATTTCTTGGGGCTTTTATGGTATGAAGCTTCCCTAGTATTGCTAGAACACTATGCTCTAGGAAATTTTGAAAAGCCCCAATTTTTTGCAAACCCTAGTTTTGCAGTAACCCTAACCCAAAAATTTAGGGCTTTTCTGTCTTGCGTCTTTCTTTGGCATAATTGAAACTTCTACCATGTAAAATTTGGGTCTTTTTTGAAATTTGAGTAAACATTGTAAGGGATTTAGACACTGGTTGTAATAACAGCTAAGACCTTCCCACCAATGGATAGCATAAAAAACTCCTCGTTCATCGAGAAATTCTTAGGGAGCAATTTCCCAACTTGGCAGACAAAACTCCGGCTTCTTCTTATGCGAGAAGGGATATGGAATATCACCAATGGCAAGGAGCTAAAACCCCAAAGTGATGATGCTAGAATCAGTTGGTGGGAGAACCAAAATGATAAAGCAATGGCTATCATTGGCCTAGCTTTAGCTGACAACCTTATCCACCATGTGGATTTTGATAAGACTGCAAATGACGTTTGGGAAAAATTAGAGAATTTGTTTGGAAATAAGATCAATAATTCCAAAGTATTTCTTAAACAAAAACTCTTCAAGCTCAAGATGAAGGAAATTGAAACCCTCAATGAACACTTGAGCAATCTTGGGTCAATTCTCCAACAATTATCTGCCATCCGAGCCATTGTTGAAGATGATGATCAAGTTGTTGTACTTCTCTCAAGTATTGAAGACATTTCCAAGTACAATGAGATCCTTGTTGTCCTAAGAGGCAGTCGCAATATGAGCTTTAAGGATATGGTAGCTCATCTCATTGATGAGGACCGTAGGCTTACAGAGAAAGCAGAATCTTCCTTCGAATCTGGCAAAGCATTCTTTCTCAAGAATAAGCCCAAGAAGAAAGGAAAACCTCTTAAATGTAATTACTGTCAGAAACTTGGCCGTCCAGAGGATCGTTGCTTCAAGAAGATGGCAAAGGTACAAGCCAAAGAACATGCCAATCTGGTTGCGGAGCAGAGCGAGGACGAAGACGATGAAGCTACACCTTCTGGACCTGAGGAACAAGCCTGCACTTCTGTTGTTTCTGGTCTATCCCTCCATGAGGTGATAGATGAAGAGTGGGCTTTCTAGAGTCATGTGTGTTAGGTACTCTGCCTTGGGTAGTCCCCCTAAAATGATGTAATAATTTGTCATTTTGTGTGCCTTGTCCTATAAAAGGCTCCACTTATTTCCATGTACCCAGTTAGGAGACAGGGGGGTTGTTATGTCTTTCCTTTATCAGGCCTGGCCGAGTTCCAGGATGTTGGTGTACTCCCTAGACCTATGAGTTGGTCATGCATCCATGCTCAGATTTGAGTCTCTAATCACGTTGACACCTAAGCCATGAGAGTGCTTGGTTCAACCTCTGAATTATGCTCAGCTGTTAGCCTCTGAGATTGCCTGGGATGCACAGTCTAGAAGATGTCATAGTTTCTCACCCTAGCTCTGAAGGGGCGTTTGTTGGAATCGGAGTCCTAGTGTGTGTGGTCCTAGTGTGTGTAGTCCTAGAGTCCTAGAAGTGTCCTACAGTTGTGTGTGTGTGAAGAGTCTTGAGGCCACTTGTGCCACCTCATGTGGTAGGTGTGATTCCTCCCCTAGATTATAGGATCTAGATTCTCTTGTGTGTGACCTCATCTATGAGGTGTCTGTGTGGGAAGATAAGGCTTGCCCAGCCTATAAAAGAGGCTATGTACTTGCTGTGATTAATCAATCAATCAACATCAGTTCGTACCTCAGCTCTTGTCTCCAATCATGTGTCTCTCACCCTCTCCCCATTTTCAACAAAATGGGGGAGGAACGAGTGGGGTTTAGTGTTAGCACTTACTATCTTGTATGGGGGTTCTCCTGTTCTTGTTAAGTACAACACTAACTTGAACTCAACCTCAATCCTAAGAAAAAGAATGAAAAAAGGTATGAAATAAAATCATGGACATGAGACATGACACAAGGTTCGTAGGAACCCAATCCTCACAAATTTCAAGTGTACAGCTTTATCACCAAGTTAGTGATGGCTAGAGGGTGGCATATACATGAACAAGATATTGCTCACATGATCTTGGAATTGGTTATTGTTTGGACTTGTAAGATACTGTGACTTGAATGTTGCATCCACCATGGTTCTCTTGAGATTCTCCAATGCTTTCTCGTGGGCCTAGGGCACCCACTGTTGTTGCACGAGCCGGCTAGAGAACAATCACCTAATTAATTTATTTTGATCCTCATCTTATATGCGTGGAGCTCTCTGTTGGCTTATTTTTTTGCTAAGGCCATTTTGTATCAGACAATATATATGGCAATATATATCGGGCAATATATATTCCCATATTGCAGCTTATTTTTTTGATGGATTCATTTTGTATGGGTAGTGCCAATAATAATATTTTCGAACTATGGACATGCAATCTCCATGTGAAATTATTATTTTGAAAAGGCCTAAGTGCTTTATTGAATTGTCATACCTTTGAAGTAAAATTGTTAAAAATGCAATGTTTGTTGTGTATTGTTGAAGTAATTAATGTGGATGCATTGATTGTTGAAAATTATTGAAGTAATTGATGTGGATGCATTATTATTGTCATACTTTGAAGTGGAATTGTAAATAATGTAATGTCTACTCCACTTAAATAGGGTCTACTCGAGGAACTTTAATAAGAGATCATAGTTTGCAAATGATAATCTTGTAACATGCTTCAGTCAACTTGCAAAACTAGGAATAAGTGCAATTGTTGAAGTAATTATTATTGTCATAATTTGAAGTGAAATAAAAGTTCGATTTTAGTTTCACCAAATGCACCCTTTGCAAAATCAGTTTCACCATACGTCAATTCAAAATAAAAAAGGTGATTTACAATGCCTCAAAATAGTAATGTTGGACAACAAGTCCCAAAATGGTAGTAACAAGATTTTGCAGGGCCCTAATCTCATAGTACCTTGCATTTTGAAATTCTTCTATTCACATCACCCAAGAAATGCAACCTCCTTCTTAAGCGATAGCCAATGTATATTTGATGACAGACATTACATCTCCACCGTCCGTCGTCCAGCATCGTAACATTATTCTCCACATTTGCGACGACTTCAACCACATCTGTAGACTACGTTGTTATGTCAATGTCAGTACTAGCAAGTGGCTACAAGATGGTGGCCACTCTTTGTGCACCATCACCTCTGCACTGTGGCATTGTCCTATTAACATCTCCCATGAAGTGCCATAATATCCTTGCTGGCGAGCCTCAAAATTCTTAATGGCAGATATCATATCTCCAACAATTTCCTGCTATCATTGTAACATAGTTGCATGTTGCTATTGAGCCTCCATTCCTCTCTGGAGCCATGGAGTGTTGTCAAATTAAGAAATGCAATTAATTCAATTATTTTCATAATCATCAAAAACCTTTGAACCCTTTAAAATTCATTTTTATCCTAACTTCCAACATGTGAGTACTCCATGCAGGCTTGCTAGACCTCGAGAGAGAGAAATCATCTAACTGTCTTGCCCCCTCTCGATGTGGTTGGATGATTATAAACATGGTAATATACTTGTTAAAATAGGCATGGGATGGCAAGTCGCCTTTTCCCACGTCCTTTTCTCTCCTAAGTAAGCATCTATCTGCACTATGATCATCTACAACATCATGCTCTATTGACGGATGTTGGTATTTTACACACACTAGTGCAGCAGCTAGCATCACTTACACAAGTACATAAAGGTTGCAAGAAATTGGATAATACTTTCCAAGTTTGAACATGGAAATAAAACAATTGTAATATCATCTAAATGCTTTAGCATTACTTCCAATTGGTATGATGTCAATCAACAAAATTGATGACATTAATCAACAAAATTTTAAATAGCATAATATTTATAATAGAATGTAAGCACAATTGTAATACCATCTAAATGCTTTAGCATAATTTCCAATTGGTATGATGTCAATCAACAAAATTTTAAATAGCACAATATTTAATAAGTCAGAATGTAAGCACGATCAGCAGTGTACATAGTATTTCAAGCCTTGGAATGATTGCTCATGAGTCATCACAAATTTTCCTCATCCTCATCCTCCCCATCGCTAGAGCTTGTTTCAGCTGTGACTTGCAATTGTCCAACAATGGGAGGATCATGCAACGGACCTGGGAGATCAAAATGTACCCACTTGGCTAAATCTCCATCGTTGCTCTCTCCCTTAACATCATCCAAAACTCTACCATTTGCATAAACATATACCAATTTCTTTGCTCTTTTTGTGTTCAAGAGATTTCTTGTGACTGAATGAACAAACTTGTAATTACTCCAATTTCGTTCACTTGACAAATTGCTACAAGGCTGGGATAGCACTTTCAATGCCAACGTTTGCAAATGAGGTGTCAGGGATCCACACTCTTCACACCATCTCCATGCAAGCATCTCCTTTGCGAGGTCTCGTATTCTTGTATATGTAAACAACCCTTCCCTATTTCAAAAAGTGGATAATTTCCTGACAACAACACCATATTCAGATCCATCCTCAAAAAATCGCCCCAAGAGATTATGCCAACGATGCATTACGTGTTCCAATGTTTACGGACGATACTCCCACCATTGGGGATTTAGAATATGACCATGATCATCTGCAACATCATGCTCTATTGACAGATGTCAGTATTTTACACACAGTGGTGCAGTACTTACACAAGTAGTTATAAATAATTTTACTACTACTTTCTAAGCTAGGAGAAATTGTTAACCTAATACCCTTAATCCTCAATATTCTTTTTTTCTATGTATATATGTACTATGGAGTTTGAATTCTAATAAAGGCTACAAATTAAAACATATGTAATATATTCATATCTAATTTGTTTCATCTAATAATCTATAAAACATAAGGATAGTGAACCTATGTGTATATACCACTATCTCTCCACACGTATGCGACATAATTTTGTGAGTTGCTACGAGCTAGCAATTACGAGCTCCACAACTGGCTAGACATCGAGCGAAATGCAAACAGCCGACATAAGCCAGCCCGCAACCGGCTCAAAGTCAAATATTTCCTCATCATTCTTAAATACTAGTTTGTAGAGTTTCAATAACATATAGTATGAATTTTAACCACATACGAGATGTTCCAAGTCGGCCTAAGCGAACCTCCATCTAGCACATGGTATAATATTATTCATCAACGAACAAGTTGTTACAAGTCAGCTTAAGCAAATCTCCAACCGGCTCATTGACCTTTTCTTTAGGTATAGTTACATGCTTATAAATAAATACATATGCTAAAAGTAAGAAAATCATACACACAAACATAAACTATTCCAAAAGTAAATCATTTCATGCGCTATACTATTTTTTCTAAACTTTGCTAGTATCTATCTACTATATTTCATGCATCTAGAATGAAATCTCTAATTATGTAACTAAACTAAAATTACAAGCCATGGAACTAACAAACTCTTTACCTAGTCCTAAGTGACAAGTCTTTCCAAAGAGTCTACAATCTAGACAAGTTACAACTTATATACTTCATGCATAAAATAAAAATCATCTATTTTTCCAGAGCTAAGTACAATGTCACATGCAGCTAACTTACTCTTCACATAATAGTATGTAAATGCTAATTTTCCAATAAGTATCTAAGTGCAAGTGGATTCCAACTGGCAAAAGGGAGACCACCACCGGCACTAGATACTTTTTTTAACTTAGAAGGACTAACAAAACTTACAATTTTCTTTGTAGCTTTGTTTATCCTCTTTCTTATGCTTCTTGTCTTTCCCAAGACTCCACAATATTCTAGGAATCTCGGATTTTGTGAATAGTACGAGCGTGTTGCTAGTTTATATTACATTAACAACATTGATCGGTGTCGCTAAACATCGACCGATGTTGTTAATTAACGTCCAATCAAAAGAGAAAGAAAGAGAACTCAAAAGAGAAAGAGAAGTGAAATCTCAACATTCAAACGTAATGCTGAGTGGCAGGTGCAATGGTCGTCGCTAAGACTGTGTTTGTAATTTATGCATACTAGAAAATTTATGTCAGCATAGCTTCAAGCACCCAAGAATATTGCTATAGTTTTAGCTTATTTCTATGTATTCAAAGTTTTTTGAGAGATATGCAAGCATTCGAAGTATATACTCCAAAAAGAGGACACTACCCCAAGGCAACCCTCGTCAAACAAACCTTCTCCCTAATGAGGCACTCTTTCAAAGCACTGCCTCCATGGTTTTGAGAAATGTAAACATAAGTTATACTAAAAAAAATTTCTTGCCAAATGATTGAAAAGAATTTTCTTGCCAAATGCTTGATTTGAGAATCTTGATCTGTAAGTAGCGAATATGATGGGGTCTTAAATGTAATTTTGGAGTTTATATGTTAAAATAAGAGAAGGTACCCCAAAGGATTCATTGTCATTTCATTGCACAATTATCATCCTAAGCATATAGATGGAGAGAGAGAGAGAGAGAGATGAATGTTTGTTACTAAAAATGTTTTCAATGCAAGGGTTGGGTACGTATCTAGCTCGTAGACGGAAATCTCCTCATCCCCACCGCAACCCTAGTCCAGATTCCTCCTCGATTCCTCTCACCATAACAAGTGTTTTTTGTCCTCTTTGGCTCCAGGGAGGAGTTTGTAGTTGTGATTTAATTTCTTGGCTTCAGTATTGTCTTGGAGCTCTTATGGAGTGTTCCTAGGCAAAGAGAAGAAAAGAAAAGCGCGCCCCTAAGTTAACGAGGCTCTTGCGATTGATTTAACTCCTTCCTCTCTTAGTTGAGCTAATGCAAATGCAAGTTACATTTTTGGGAAACATCATGTGACTTTTGTTGTGGAATTAGTTTTTCGTTAGGAGACGGAGCAAGGCGTTCGTTCGGAAGACGTCCAAGAAGCGATGCTAAGTTTGGATGACTGGGCCTGTTGACTCTGGGCCCGAGACTTTGTGGAGATTACGTGAGCTCAGCACTGAGATGACGACGCGCATAACCCACGAATTCCTTAAGACTTTGCAGCGACGTGAAGTTGTGAACTCATCACTGAGGAGCCCTACACCTGCTCTTCATGTTCTTCTGGGAGATCTTGGCGGTTGACGGCTTCACCTTCCGACACAGATCCTGATTCATAAGCACCCCTCCTCCCTCGTTAGTCCTCACTTCTCATCCTCCTCCTCCTCGTCCTCGCCTACCACGATCCCCAATCCCATCATCCATCTCTCATCAGCCGCTCGATCTCCTCTTGCTGCCCCTTGCATATATGCATCACAAATTCAGAACCCCTCATTGCCATCTCATCGACCACTGCACCTTTTATGGCCTCTGGTCTAGTCCCCCCTCCCGACCTAGTAGCCCTTCCGACTACCGTCCCTGCCTTCAGCCGCATCAAGCACCTCTTGCAATCCTTAGAATGGTCCTATTGCGCTCTATGGTCGCTCACTCAACCTAACGGCATACTTTCGAGTTTATTTGAATTCAACCTAAAAATTCCATGTAGTCTGTATTGAAGAGGCGCATTCTCTGTTGATAGCAGACTATGCTGTGCATACCGTACGAGGATGGAGTGGTGGAGCTCGGCACAACCGATTTGGTTGGTGTTTGTGATATGATATTCTTGTCATTATGTTGCATACGTTGTTGGTCTTTAGTACGCTTCAGCATAGAGGGGCTAGCTATAAGGCTCTAGCTGTATTCCAAAAGCCACCCTTGCAGAATCAAGTGCATGTCTTATTAGTGTATTATACTTGGTTTGCGATGTAGGTGCAAGAGGATCCTCAATTGCTTCGACGCATTTGCACATTTCTATGGCCACAACATCGTCTTGTCCAGTCGTTTCGACGTCCAGCATTACAAACAGGGGCAAGAGACGTCTTTCTTCGCGTTGGACAGCAGGATCTTCAATGCGCAGCTTCGTCCAACTCTTCATCTCGTTCTGAATACTCCCTCCAAAGCACTCTTCCAATGCGATCACCTGTGTTCTCAACTTCCATGGAAGCCCATGGAATCGACGTTCTTGGGCAGCTTCAGCTCGACATTAACACTCTGAGGACAATTGCGGAATCCAATCTTGACGAGGGGACTTGGCCTTTCGACATGCCACAAGCCTCAGGCCCTCGGTTTTCCAAAACATACCTTCTGTCGATCAAACTCATCACGAACTCTAATATCCTGGCATGGAAGTAGGCGAACTCGGACTTCCCGTCATTGTACAGGATGACGAAGCTATGGTAGCGAGACACGTTGGATTGCGTTCATCGGGTGGATCTTTTTCTACGGAGCCTTCCTTGCAGCCTAACGCTGATCTCGCTATTGGAGTTCCTGGATTTTCTTCCGTCAACACAGGTGTTATCGGCAAAGAATGTCAAAGCTTCCCTGGAGAAGCTTTAGATTGGCTAAGCACTAGTTCAACACGATCTGCGTTTAAACGTTGGGCATCAACCACTTCTGAATCAGGAATAAGAACCCCTACTCGTAGCTCCCTTTTGAAAAGATGCCTGCTATACTTACTTCCCAAGATGATGGGCGAAACTCTACAAGGATCACAGGAATTGGCTCGTCAACACGTGGTGTCTGAGCGCAAACGACGACGACATCAAAATGAATGCCTCAAGGTCCTTCAAACTCTTATTCCAAATCTCAAGAAGGTAAAGCAACAACACTAGTTGTCACATTTTTCCAATATCTACTTAGATTAGGTCTCAAATAAATGTCAATCTCGTTCGCTAATGAGAGAGATATCTCTGAGTCCTCACAATCGTTCTTATGCAGAAGGATAAAGTTTCTGTTCTTGAGCACACTATACATTTCTTGAAAGAGCTTCAGGATCGGGTGGGAGAATTGGAACATCAGAATACCGAGCTCCAGAATGCAGCTAATATTGCTCTACAACCGCAAGGACAAAATTCGCAGGGAACAACCACTGCTTCCGGAAGTTTCTCATCTTATATTCAAAGGATTGAGGTAACTCACGACACAAATAAGCACCGACCTCTGTTTCAGGTCGAGATGGACTTAACGATCAAGGTAGACGCCGGCTACCTGCTCATTAAAGCTCTCAGTGCCCTCAAGCAAATGAAATTGAGTTGTGTCAATGTGGAGGCCAAATCTGAAGGAAGCCGCTTTAGGGCCAATGTATCAGCGGAATACAAGGTAAATCTCTTGAAGACACTATTTTTTTGCAAAATAACGAACGGGCAAACAACACAACCTTTGAGTTGTCTGACCATACATCTTTTGCTCTTTTTCTTTCTTGAACGTCCTAGGAAGGTGGAAGGAGAATCCCAAACCGAGATGAGGTACAAAATTTATTGATCAGAAGCCTGGTATAGTATGCAATCTGGCATTCCTTTGCATGACCACAAGAAAATACCTCCAAGATGAATCTTGCAAATCTTTCTAACATTGACCACGGTAGTAACTTGTCATGGAATGCCAATTGATAGATTGGAAGGCAGCATATTTAGCTCTCTGTTTGTTTCCTGGGTTCATAGCACATCATTTAAGTGTACTCGTGTTATGCGTTGATAATCGCATTCCATTAGGATGTTTCATTACAAAAAGGGTCCCTTTCTTTGCTTAATGAAGTATTATGAATTAAGGATATAGATATATGATGACAATTGTTGCCCTCTTAACAACTCCAGAGACACTATGTGGACACTCTCGTTTTCATTTGTATGATTTGGATGGGGCATTTTCCTTTATTATTATTTCAAGTAATAGGGAAACGGAATTTATTCAGTAAAAATGAAGGAGTTACAAATAACAACATGTGAAAATTTTTGGCAATCCAAACATTTTGTTCTCGCCCATTATACTTACATGGAATATGTTATAAGACAGCCTTGTCTTTTACATTCTAGACCTTTAATCTTTACACCTGGGGATTCAATATGTTATAAAAGACCCATATTGCATGTACGATCATTCAAGGGATATTTGTATTCCTTGTATACCCTTAAATTATCTTTATTTTCTATAACTCCACAAGAAAATAAAACCCCTTTTATTAATTGAACATGCTATCTTACATATT